>NC_085017.1:7462149-7717149 GCF_963854185.1 Sardina pilchardus
ATGAGCTCCAAATAAAAGCTTGCATTGTTACATTTCGGGTGTTAGCCCTTCATCAGACATGAGGAAGAGCTAACGCCCGAAACATAACATAGCAAACATAGTAGTGGACTTTTTCACTTATTACATAACTAGCCTACAATCTATCAGCATTGTGATAGAACATGGTCTGGTGTTGTGAACTTGTGATGAAAGTAATGATAAACACCCTTGCTATTACCATATAAGCAGCACAGGCTATGTGTAATGTTTCACCCTGTCCAGAACACTCTTACCAATTTACAAAAATGTAAGTACGGACAAATATTCTATTCATTTTGAATTGCTGTATTCACTGTAGTCTTGTGACTGAACCATTGGAAGACAATTGCTCCTTATACACCTCTCATGACCCGAGTGACCTGAAGTAACCTGTTCTATATGTGCTGATATCACGTAGTTCCAGGCACAGTTAGTATGTGCATGTTGTAACAAACTTTTCGGAATGCAAATTCATTATGCTGGGGAGCTATCAAAGTTCAAAGTTTATTGTCTCATAAATATGTAGCATTTATAAGTATTGAAATTCAGTGTCCATCCAGCTAGAAATAAATAAAAAAGAAACATAAATAAATAGATACTATATATAAGAAAGAGGGGTTGGGGAGCACCAAGGGACACCCAGGAGCAACAGGGGCAAGGAAAAGCTCCCTTGTCCAGGAAGAAACCTTGAGGCAGCTATTACATTATGGTTATGCTGTTACGGTTGTTATGTTGCTTAGCAGACGCCTTTGTCCAATTAGAATCAGCCCAAATTTCTACAGGAGATCCTGTAGAAGTTTACTCTATTCATTTTGCAGACACTTCTACTCTCAAAAGATGTGTTGGAAACAACACACTGTGAACACAGAGATGTGTTAAAAACAACACAAGTTGTGCAATTTTTAGCACATATTGTGTGAAATATAACAAACAAATGTGTTAGAAACAACACAAACTGTGTTGTCTCTATGTGGACACAGAGATGTGCTGTTTTCAAAACATTCATTTCAAATGTGTAACCAAAACGACCCACATACAGTATGTTATTTACATTACAAGGGCCAATTGTCCCCGGAACTAACAAAAGATAAGTGCCTTGTTCAAGGGCACAACAGTGAAAGCTACCTACAGCTTTGCAGGCTACTGCATGCTAACCAGCTCCTTCACCACTACGCTACCACCGCCCCTGTCTTTGCAGATTGCAGAAATGTGCTGCACTTTCATAAGCAGCCCAGGCTATGCATCATTTTTGCTGCTGTTCAGGACGAAAATGTTGCAAAGCAGAAATCTTTATCTCCAGCCTGTCCCCACAACTAATGCAACTCCTCACCCTGAATGTGAGGGAGGTCTACGATCCAGTTTTATAAAACATGAAATGGCAATAAAAAGAGAAGGCTATGATGCTATGACATCAGCAAACATTACGCATTGCCTAGGCTGCTTATAGCAACGACAGGGGTGATTATCTGTCAACCTGACCACAAACACGACAGATTATGATATGATATGATTGCTGATAGGCTAGTTATATAACACAGTTGAACAAGTCACATGACACACTTGAAGTTAAACTTAAAATTGACGAATTAGCCTTTAGTGTACATCAGGACCTTGCCACACAAAGCTTTACTCACTGCCAACAGCACACACCAGTGTATTAGTGTATCACTGCAGCAAGAAGAAGCAGAAGAAGAAGAAGAAGAAAACTGCGGAAACCTTCTGGGAGTTTTAGTAACTTTCAGAACTGTGAGGATGGCACAAACATCACATCTGTGGTCAAGAGGACTTGTGTGGGCTTTCTTAACAAGCGCAGGGATACTTCTGGTTTCAGGTGGGTTGTTGAGGTTTGGCATGCTCTTTCCTCATCCACACATAATGCTGTTAATTTATTTTTTTAATGACTGAGACTGAACTTATACTGAACAGCAGGAGTGCTTTACATTGTACCCCATTGGAGTACCTCATTGTGTTATTTTTACAAGGAGTGGGGATGAAACGTATGGATATAGGGTAACAATTTACTTGAGGGTATCTACAGTAGGCCTACATAAGATTGACATGACACTGTCATGAACACATGTCACATGCACCCTAAACCTTACCCTAACCCTAACTTGTCACATGTCATTAAGTGTCACAAAGTGTAACCGAATATGGTTGCAAAAGTCATATACTGTAGATATAAAATAAAAATAAAAAACCCTCATAGACGTAAACTTTGTGAAATGGTAAAAATATAATAAAAGTAACCAGGTTGCGTCTCTGACCTGTTAAATCGATGTTAAAACTGTGAAATCGTAAAATTGATTTTTCACTTTAACTAGGGTAATTGCTGTACTTATGTTTGCAAGTTTTTAATTTTGTGGCAAAAGTTAAATAATTTAATAATGAATAATGAATTATTAATAATTAATTTTGTTTAATGAGAGCAAGATTTGCACTTACATCCCAATGGGGAAATTATTTGCGATTTATTCCACTGCTCGGTTGAGTTCCCCATTGTCCTGCGTTCTATAAGGGTGTGCATTAACTTTAGATATACGCACGGCTATGAAGTAGTTCCATTGTTTTTGACCGTATCACACTTGAATATTAATTCGCCAAACTTGTTGTGAAGTTTAAATGCACTGTCACGTTACATACAAACTGTAAAATACAGACGTTCAGATCATAGTAACGTTTAGCATATGACAGAGGTGTCATTTAGCTAGGTGGCAATAGGCTAAGAAAAATAGCAATCTTTCAAAGTTAACGTTCATCAGAATCTTGGGATATGCCAGCTTGACAACGGGAGATTAGAACTAACGACTGGCTTTTGGCCATAGCAACCATCCATTTAGAACTAGTAACCGCAGTTTGAGAAATTAGTTGAAATGTGTCTGGGAAAAGTAGTTCTACAAACAAAACAGTTCTAGCGATTAAAACATTTAAATTAGCACCGGAAACTAACACAACGCAGTGGCAACAGTGGAATAAACGGGATAATGGACTTCACGCTGTGCGGTTATTCAAAGTTAATGCACTTTTCTAGACGGAACGTCCCTCCGCTTCGCGTCGGGCCGTATCACCGTCTAGAACGTGCATTAACTTTGAATAACCGCACGGCGTGTCGTCCATTATCCCGTACTTATACCATTGCTTGGTCAAATTTCCTATTGTGATGCGCTATTTGGAACGTGCATTATTTTTCGATATACCGCACGGCTATGAAGTAGTTCCCTTCTTTTGGTCTTATTACACTTGAATATTAATTCGCCAATGTGAATGTAACGGTAAAAACAGCCACGTTGTATCTAAGACAGCGGCAATATAAACGTAAATGATAGTAGCAGTGGTATAATCGGGATAATCAACTCCGCGCCCTGTGCGTTTCTAGGAAAATAATGCACTTATCGAAGTGTAAAGTCGCCTCCGCCTGCGGCGTCGGGTCCTTATTACCACTTCGAACGTGCATTATTTTCCTATAAACGCACGGCGCGTCGTTGATTATCCCTTACATATGTTCAGTAAAAATCGTAATTGAAAATCGGAGTTTGAGAATAGAAAATCGAGATTTTACTTTTTAGCGAAATCAAACAGCCCTAAGTAACTGCGAAAACTCAGATGTGCAGGAATGAGTCCAGTCCATTATTCTTTGAGAGTTTCTAAAATATTTTATTTGGATGCAC
The DNA here is from genome assembly GCF_963854185.1 of Sardina pilchardus. Lineage (NCBI taxonomy): Eukaryota > Metazoa > Chordata > Actinopteri > Clupeiformes > Clupeidae > Sardina > Sardina pilchardus. The sequence goes on from NC_085017.1 coordinate 7,465,836, forward strand.
TGTGATGTGAAGTTTTAACACAGTGTTAACCTAAGCATTTGTTTTCAGGGCAGCATAAAACATGATCACTTTTTATTTGGATGGCTGGCCATAGACTAGCTTCAGATCTTATATAAGATAATAAACAAACCATATGCACAGTTGTTTGTCAAGTTTATCTTTGATTAAGACCATGTTTATTGAGTTATCAAAACAGTTATGGTCCGTGTACTTTTTCGTTCATTCATTATTCTATTTTGGAAGTTGCATGGGAAATGAAAAAGGAGTTGTAGGCCCCTATGTGAATTTTTACACTGATGTATGACATGTGAAATGGAATCCAGTGCCACGTTTTGATATATTTTACGTATTGAAAATGAAACACTGAACTTTTGAATAAAACAAAAACCGAATTTTTAAAAAGGCCATTCTGGATTGCCTTTGGGTCTATTTTGGACCCAGGTTTTGGGTGACCAGTGGGGTGTACTACGAACCTCGATTCTCACGCATCTCCACGACCATAGCCTATGAACCTCGATTAGTGCGTTAGCGAGGTATGTTGCGCTCAAAGCCAGGGTATGCTGTGACACGAAAGTGGCTCTGTTTTAGCGTAGTAATCTTGTTTTAATATAGGCGGTCTTGTGCATCTCCACGTTTCACGATTGGCCAAATTCACCCAAACCCAGAGAACGCGCTCTGAGCTGAAAGCCTAATTGGTACTTTGGAGTAAACTGTAACCATTTTCGGAGGCTGTTGGCCTGTTGATTTGAATGGTGAATGGTGAACAGGTGGCCTGTTGATTTGGTGCATTTAAACGGCCTCAAAAATGGTTACAGTTAACCCCAAAGTAGGCTACCGCCTAGTTTTATAAATTCACCCCTGAGTGAGTTTCGTGAAAGCCACTGCTCCCAGGTTTGGTTGGCAGCTTAAGATACCATGGTGATACAGTGACACTAGAAAAGATTCACTTTCATATGACAGCATACCCTAGCTCTGAGCGCAACATAGCTCGCTAACTCACTCATCGAGGTTCATAGGCTATACCCCACGGGAGGAATATTATGGTCGTGGAGATGCGTGAGTGCGCGGCGCGCGAAACGGTGTAGGCCTACTTCCAGGGAAAAGATAGGATCAGTCAAATGGAATAGGCTAAAATAAAGAAATAAATGAATATCACAAATTTAAAAATGATCGGAAATGTCGTTTTTTTCTAATACTATTATTTGAAGATGATTACACATTTTGAAAACAAAATACAGACATTTCTGCTTTTATTCTTTTGAATAAAACACCAAGTTGCACCCTTTTCACATTTTCACATTTCATTCCAAAATAGAATAACGAATGAACGAAAAAGTACACAGACCAGTTATAAAGCCTGAACCTGAATTTCAACAAGTCATCTATGCTGTACTTAGGCAAATTATTCAAAGAACACTTTATCCACTTTATTATTGCTCTTTTTTCAATTTATTACTATTATCAGTGGTCAGACTACTAAAGCTACTCAGACTCCTGAATCTAGGGTACTGCACCTATAGGTGGTGCTATAATAATCAATTTTACATGTTGGCTCATACCTCAACAACAATGAGTCCTAGCTTTCAGAAGTTTCACGATGAAGCCAAAAATAGAGGTTTACTGTGACCTCCATGGTTGTGCAGCATTTCCTGATGTGTTAATCAGTGATAATGGGAAGGAATGGAGATCTTATGAAACTGCTCTTTTTTTAATCTCCTGCAGCCACAGAACCTAACGGACGGATCCGCACCCAACGGGCAGTACCTATGTCTGCTTATATATTGCACACAGAGATCACCAACCAGCCGTATAGTGACCTCCTCCTCAACCCCAGCAGTAATTACTACAAAAGAATTCAGTCTAATGTTGATTATGTGGTAAGAGGACATACATTTTACATGGTGATGATGTGTAGAAATGTGTCTCTTCTAGAAAAAAAAATATTGGCCAAATAGTAGTATGGCAGAAGGAACCATTTCATTTGTTCAAATATGGATCCATCAAAAAGTTCTATAGGATTAAAATCAGATTTTGGAACCAATATGATACTACAGGATGGATTCCAATCAGATTTTGATTTTTTTTTTTTGTTTTGACATTCCTAAATCCTACAGGACTGTTACTGTTGGAACCCTAACAGGATAATAAATCTCTTTCCGGGTCCAACGGCTTTCAGCCTCACATGTATTTCTTCAAAGACAGTAAAATAAACTCCCCCCACCCCCCTTTTGTGGAAGCATGGATGTTACCCTTCAATATATCATCTGGCTGCACAGCTACAGTAATTACTCTGAGTTTAGCGATTTTGTTAACCATCGCTAAAGTGGAGGTGATGATGACAAAGTTTACAAGTTGCAAAAACAGTCTGGCTGCGCTAGTAAATGTCTTTTCACGAAAAAAGCTGTTGGGTCCGTGAAGTCAGACTTAAGGAGGACATAGAATGGATGAATTCAGTATTGCATTGTGCTCTCTGATGTTAAAATAGTATTCAACTTTACAAGCCCAATTGAAACCTTATATTTAGGCTGGGTACTGAAATGGTACTTTTGACTAAATGGCACCCTCTTTGGCAACCACAATTGAACTTCAATGGCGATATTTGGGCACAACCATGCCTCATGTTCACGATAGCTCTTAAGTTATACACAACCTCTCCTAATTCATCAAAGCCAATACAAAAATGGTTTCCATTCTATGTCACCTTTAAGAACCAAATTAGCCTGACAAGCCAGACCTTGCTGCCGCTAGGGCGTCTAGATTTCTAGGCTAGAACCAAGGATTTTGGTTCCAAAATCAGATTGGAATCCTAGAGGACTTGATATGGGCAGTTTTTTATGTATGATGTCATTGTCTACTCAAATACATACAGTACACATACATGCATACTTACACTGTCAGTTGCCTCACAGGAACTAATGAATGATTTTGAAAATGCTGTTGTTATAGTTGAATCAAAGCTACAATATCTCTGGTGAAACAGAAGGACATTTCTTGGGAACTACAGACACGTTATTCACGTAAGCATTCATTCATACCATGTCAGATATAAACACAATTTTTTATATATCCTCCTTACTGACATCTTACAATTTCAAAACGCATGATGCCTATCTCATGCTCATTATTCTTCTGTCTTGCAGGAAAGGTCAGCTGATTAAGTTGCAGACAACTATGCTTTTCTCCTTAAATCCAGGCGTCCTAGGAACTGTTTTGCTCAGAACCATGTTACTGGACTTTATGAGCCAAACATCAAGCGCACCAATCCAAATTAACCCTAACACATTCGGTAAGGGCTTTTTCATTTTTTAAATATACAGTTTATCACTAAATGACCAATTTAACTTAGACCAGGGGAGTCTCTTATTTTTTGTGACCCAATAGATTTAGTTATATTGGGAGCGCCACCTATTCTCATTTCTGTACATGGTTGCCACCCCACTGAAGCCTGTTGTGTGTTGTGGTGTCAAATTACTGTAGGGTCCCTAGTTTTGTGTTGTTTAGTGTTTGTAGTATTGCTACTGAATCCAAGAAAGATGTCAAAGTGCTAAAAGATCTCTGCTTTGTCAGTGACCGAAACCACCATACCCACCACCACCAGATCTCCCAGCACCTACAACTCCAGAACCACAACCACAACCAAAGAAGCTTCCCGTTCTAGCAGTGAGCCGGCCTCTCATTCGATTAGCCCCTTCAGACGAGACCCGGATACAAACGGCACTACCTTGTCAGCCGCTTCTAAACACACTACACCTTCACACGATAACACAACAGGTGAGTCCAGTAGAGGCAATGGTGGACCAGCCACTTCAGTGTTCAGATTTAATGCAGCCAAAAGCTCTAATTTGATTCAGGTGGTGGTAGCATAGTAGCAAAGGAGCTACGCTAGCATGCAATAGTTTGAAAAATTGTGTGTTCAATTCCCACCTTGTGCCCAAGGGCAAATGGCGAGAATTGAATACACAGCTTTTTTTTTTTTTCAAGAGTTGGTCTGGCCCCTGTTATAATTGACATATGTAAGTTGTAAGTTAAGTTAATACATGTAAATGCATACTAGCCCAGCTCCTTTGCTAATACGCTACCCCCACCTCCTCTGGATCGTGCTCTGTCTGTGTGCAGATTGGACCTCCACTGCATCTGGAGCCTCTAACACGGTCCACCCAGCCCACCCAAACTCCAATCCACTCTGGCCTGACTGGCTGAACTGGGTGCCTGGGTGGGGTATCGCTCTGCTTGTACTAGCCGCCCTCATCCTCCTGCTTCTCATCATTTTGATAATCCTGCTGGTAAGACCAACATGCTCTCAGGAAAAAACAAAAGAATACCCAAGAACCTCAACATCATCACCCACAATAAAACATCCTTCACCATCATTGCCAAACTTGCTGTTTTATAAGATTGTGAGGCTGATACAGTATGTCTAATTACAGTATGACCTCAGTTCTTTCATATTAACCTGTTATCCTTACAGTCTAACTGTAGTATTTCTCCACACTGTTTCTTGATGTCTCCTCAGCTGATCCGCTGGTGTTGTATGGATGAACCCAGGAAACCTCAACCCAGATATGATCTATTCGCACATGAGCCATATTCATCCCACTCTGCAGCCAAATCACCCATTCTCAAACCCATGGTGAGAGAAATGAGTACATGAACAAATGTTTCTTTTGAATATTTTCTGTCTTTGCATGATTCAGGAAAAAAAGATAGGCGCGAAGTTCTCACGTACTGTAGCACTTGAAAACTCCGAACTTCTAGATCCGACTGGAACTTCACGGGATGGGATTCAAGTGCTGCTGCGTGAGAACTTTGCGCCTATCTAGCGGTGCTTCGCCTGTGATGAGGCCGAATGTAGTCCCAAGTAAGGGTGGCGTATTCCTTTAAGTAGCAGTTTAAGATTCTAATAGAATACCGGTTTTTTTACCATGTTTGCTCCTTGTGAACCTCTACAATATGGGGTGATGCAAGTGTAGTGTAGGTTGGTGGTAGCGTAGTAATTAAGGCGCTGTGCTAGCCTGTAGTATCCTGAAATGTTGTGGGTTCAATTCCCTTTCAATTCCCTGAGCCCTTCAGCAAGGTGCTTGACCCCAACAAGTTGCTCCAGGTACAATGACCCTTGTACAGTATAATATAATCGACATAATGAGTCGCTTTAGATAGAAGCGTCTGCCAAATGAGGAAATGCAAGATATAAACTTGCTAACGTTTGTTCTCAGGTTGACCGTGGCCCGCCGACCCCTGAGACACCGAGGGGGGTCAGCACGGGGATGTACGTGGTGAATCCCTGAGAGTGAACCGTACAAAAAGAAAGGTAAACTTCATATTCTGTGTCACTCATTTTGATCTGGTGAGATTCGGAAGCGGTTTAATTACAATTACGGAATGAGAAAGCTTTAAATTCAGTGGACCTTTAGACTCTGAAATGGTCCAACCATTAAGTTGATAAAAAAAATAATATTTGACACAGAACTCTTGGATTCAAATTGAGCTTCATGATGATTTGGGACCCCACTGGCGACTTCAAGGCAGTGCTGCCTTACCTAACCCTAACCCTGACCCTAGCACTGCCTTGGAGTCGATGGTGGGGGCCCAAAAGACCATACTGTAATTTCCTGACTATTAGCCGTGGCTTATATATTTTGCTATTTTTTTTCAGCTATGATGTTAATTGAAGTTAATAAGGTATTACTGTAATATGTTTTGTTTCTTTTAACTTGCATAAAAAACTGCCCTGCGGCTTATACACAATGCAGCTAAATGGAAAGGAAATTACTGTATGTCTGAAAACGATGTTCAAGCAAACAATACAACACTTATTATAAGGACTAGAACTGAAAGGACATTGAAGTCGTCTTTCAGTAAATGTGTTTTTAACCAGTGACTCACGATGTCTGCCGCACCTTAAATTCCTTCTCCTCCAGTGAATTGGTTCCTGTCATTTAGATGTAATTTAATTGTAAAACCAAAATGTTTAAAACTGTTTTTGTTTTCTAGATAAGCTCAGCACCAACTCTGCTCTGGGGCTGTGGAGATATGAGACTGACTACAACGAGTTGTCCAAAATAAAAGTGCTACATCTGTAATATGTAATATCTGTATAACAATTTCATTGGCATATTAGTTGAGGCTGTTTATTTATTATGTATAGCGTGTTGTTTTAATTATGAAAAGCAGGACTTTAACCTTTTACTTTTAACAACCTCAAATAATGTCTGCTAAAAATGCATTAGTTAATGTTGTATGCTCCTTACATTTACATAGGCATGTAATGATTCAGATTCAGGTTGGTCAGTCAAATTGAAATTGATTAACTACACCTAAGTTTTTTAATAGGGTGCCTATAGCTATGTTTATGCTGCTCGCTTATCCTATGGCAGTGTAATGAAGTTGTGCGAAGCTCATAAGATTCATTCTATATGCTGTTAAAGCAACACGTAACAGAGCTATGGACAAAATTGAGCTCAATTTTGCTGTTTGAAATGGCCAGCAGTGATCTGTATGCATTGAAGTTTTGCTCTCTGTTCCAGTTCCAATCTTTACCTTTCGATATTATTTTGATATGTTTTATGTTTTTTCATATTTGTTGCTTATGTATCTCATCTATGCCAGATAGGTGACTTTGTGACTTGTATAAGCATATTTAAATCAAGTTGTACTCCTAATATTTATGAGTATTCTTGTTTTTATATCACAAAAATAAACACTGAATCAATAACATTTTGGCTTGTTCTAAATGTTGTTTATGTGAACCCTCTAAATGATAAATAATAAATAACAACACTTTTCCTAGTTACATTGTAATTGTGTTTCTAAAATAAATGTAGCCTTTATATTTTAGAGCCGTTTGTGAGTGAAAGGAAACAAATAAGAGAGAGAGAGATTGGAACCAATGATGTGCCACCCCGCCTCCCAAAAAAGGCGGGGTGGCACATCATAGACAAAACAAAAACAACAACAACAACAAATGTTGCAATTGTTTTTAATTAAAAACTAGAAAAGCACTCAGAGAGCGCAGACCTCCACCTGTATTGTTCTTCCTAAGTTGTCATACATTTGAACCTAAACTATTCAGTTCGCCACCATGTGGCCATACCATGCCATTACACCACTAAGTGAAACACATAAACGGCTCTGGAATCCCAACGGTGTTATGGATCACTCCCAAAATGTAATCGTTTCTTCCTTGGGTCATGTCTGACCTTCCCTGAAAAGTTAATTGAATTCCATCCATCACTTTTTGAGTTATCTTGCTAACAAACAGACAGACAGACAGACAGACAGACAAACAGACATACGCCGGTTCCCGATGAAAACATAACCTCCTTGGCGGAGGTAATAAAGATGCTAGCAGGTGCTGTCATAGCATCATACTGTCATGCCAAAGATTCATGATTTCACCAACCAGTGAAATGCCCACAAAGGCTGCTCCACTAGTGATGTTGTTTTTGGCTGTTTTGATTTTTTGTCTGAAGCTTGAATTCATTGGAGTTCAATCACTAACGTTTGGTAATGACGTATGATAACCATGGGGGACACAACGATAACGATAGGCTTGAAACTGAAATGAAATCCCTCTTGGGAACACCCTCTGTTCGCTGATTGGGCAGAGCACTTGCCGGAGAAAACAAAGCTGAATCAAGCTATACCAGACGGAGTATGAAGAGAAATGTAAATGAGTGGAAGTACGTAGTCAGGCGGGGGCCAGGCTAGCCTTATGGTGCTTTGTTTGGGCATTTAGGCTACAGGCACGTTGTAAGCGAAGGAGGGCACCACATGCATCGTTGATGATGTCACCATTATGCTGTCATGACTATAACTGATCATGTTGATATGACACGGTAAAGGCCAACGCCCACTGACGGCAACATTTCACGCTAAATAAGATTTCCTAAATGTTGACGTCAATGTGTGTCAGATGCCGCTAGTGGGGGTTGGCCTTTACACCCAGCAGACACAGATCGACTATCATAACTTATCACATCGCCACTGCCATGTTTGTTTTACCACGCAATTATGACATGGTTTTACCAGTCCTATAAATCAGCAGTCAAGAAAAGTGTTATCCATACTATAATAACCAGCAGAAAGTTTAAAGTTGAGAGGCCTTCTTAGGCAAGATTACAAACTTTCTGACTAACTTTATACTTCATCATACAACGCCATCACCTCATTGAATGAAGTTCCTTTGAATGAAGTTTCATTGCAAGAAGTGACTGGCCTACTTGTGAAGAAATGTTAAAGACGTTAACATTAATTGTGGTAAACATACAGTATTAATCCATAAAAAGGCAAAAAGTACACACAGTTTGGCCGACTGTACGGTAGTGTACAAAGTTTTATTCATGATGCCGGAGATAAGTTACAAACACACAAGCAGCCTAGATGAGCATGAAAGCAACAAGTCTGTCCTAAACAAAGTCTTCCCATTATTTATAGGGCTAAACAGGCAATTATTGAAGGATTACATGAAATGTAATGCATTATCATGATTAACCAACCGTGTCATGATTAACCAGAAAAATAAATTAGTATCACTCAGGGGGATCAGGGACAAGAGAAAAACAAAATAATAAGCAAAACAGTGCCATCTTATTTTCAATCAGACAGAAAAACACAACACACACACACACACACACACACACACACAAAGACTACACAAGGCATTTTTGTACAAAATGTATTTGAAAGTAGAACCGAAAGGTAACAAAAGGTAGAGTGCAGTAGGAGTAAGTGCAATGAGAGCAATTGCCCGGAGGGGGAGTGCAGCTGGGAATGACCGCCTCCTTCTTGTCCCTGTCAAGGTTGCCATGGTCGCGGACACCTCAACAGGCCCATTTAGGTGGTAAGCCAAGGATCAGCAAGACTAGTTGTAAACAGTGCTATGACAGGAGATGTTCTCTGAAAAGCAACAAATATATAAAATAAAACCAACAAATATATAAAATAAAACCAATCAAAATAATATTCAACGGCAAAACATTGGAACTGATTCCATAAATAGGACTAGAGAGCAAATCTTCAATGCATACAGATCACTGTCGGCCATTTAAAACAGCAATAATTTAGCTCAATTTTGTTCGTAGCTCTGTCATGTGTTCCTTTAACAACATGTAGAATTTTATGAGCTTCACACAACTTCATTACATTGCCATATAGGATAAGAGAGCAGAATAAACATAGCTTAAGTAAACCCATTCAAAGCCTTAGGTGTAGTTACTCAATTTCAATATTCGACTGACTAACCAGAATCTGAATCATTACATGCCTATGTAAATGTAGACAACATTAAGTAATGATTTTTTGCAGATATTATGTGAGGCTATTAAAAGTGAAAGGTTAATTTTCTGCTTATCATAATTCAAACAACATGCTGATAAACAGCCTCAACCAATATGCTAATGAAATTGCTTAGTTTGAGTGTGACACAGTGTTATGAAGACTACAATATTACAGATATAGCACTTTTATTTGAACTCCTCGTCTCATTCACAGATCTCCACCGCCCCAGAGCAGAATTGTTGCTGTGCTTATCAAGACAAAAAGGGGGAATTTAAGAATTAAACTTCATCTATTTCCCAGGGGAAAAAAAATACTGGAGGAGTAGTAATTTAGTCAACTCACAACAGACATCCTTATCCAAAACATACACTACTATAGTAAAATACAAATGTATGGAATACTAAATTTATTACAATGAACAACCGCACACAGCCACTAAGATTGCTGAAGATGACGCCACCACTCTGCCATTCTTGAGTCACGGATTAACAGTTGGGTGACGAACAAGCCAGATAAAAAAGGCCCTTTCCATACACTCCTTATGAGAAGATCATCACAGGATTCACAAGCAGGCAAGCTTAAGTATTTGCGACAGTGTTCAAGCTTACCTTTCTTCTAGTAATGTTCACACTCCGGGATTCACCTCGTACATCCCGGTTCTGTTCCCCTTGGGTTTCTCTGGGGTCATTGGGATATCATCAAACTGAAAACAAATGTTGTTATGTTTATATGTCCTACAGGATGTTTATATGTCCTACACAGGGGGATAATATGTCCTATCATGTAGGCTGCTAATATAGGGTGTTCATGTGTCCTACAGAAGTTATCGCGGCAATTGCTCTGTCGTTAGTTTGGAGTTTAACATGGTTTTAAACTCCAACTCCCAACTCCAACTCCAGCGACAGAGCAATTGCCCCATCATGTTTATAAGTCCTATAGCCTATAACCTGCATTATCCTGAAGCTGAGTCAGGGAGGGAGGTTACACACACACAGCTATGCTAGCCAGCATCTGTTACATACAGGGTGCTTGTCCTTGGCTCTAGAGATAAACAACAACAACAACAACAACAACAGATTCAACCAACGTTTCTGTTTCTTTCCCTGCTATTACTGTTATTTCTAAAGTTATTATAACAACGGTTTTAAATGCAGCTGTTTACTTAATTAACTTCAGTCTAAATTAAGTCACCATCAGTGAGCCATTGTTTGTGTTGAGTGCACTTCTCTATTGTCATAATGATATCATATAATACTGTTTTTTTAATTTTCATCCTTTCCAGATGGACAGAGCAAATTCAGATTTGCGAACGGGTGTCAGACCCCAAATGGCGGCCCGGGCACAGCATTATTTTGGCGTGCCATGACATCTGAACAAAGGTAAACAGACATGCGCTGTCCATGGCAGGGTCATCCCTATGTTCCCCGGGTCCTATGTTCCCCGTTTTTTCCCAAAAGGGTCCTATGTTCCCCAGTCACAATACATACCAGGGAGCATAGGACCCTTTTTGGGAAAAACGGGGAACATAGGACCCTTTTTAAAATTGAAGAAAAGAAAGGGTCTTATGTTCCCCGGTCCCATACAAAGTGGGGAACATAGGACCCGGGGAACATAGGACCTGGGGAACATAGGTACGCCTATGGCCATGCGTGATTAGCGATCTCTACACTTCAGTGGGTTACATACTGTAGCCTACATCTCTGATAGTCATTCACAGTGAGTGAAATGTTATCTATAACAGTACACTTTTCATAATCGTCAGTTTGGGCGCCCCCGCCTTTGCCATGCAAAATATCAGTGCTGTTTCAAAACTGTTCGTAATTATATCCGACATCCATGTCAAATCCATGACACTTGGATGTCAATTGTAATAGCAGTGTTAGCACATTAGCAATGAATGTTGGGACTCAATGCTATGCTATGCCATGTGATGCTGAACAGTAGGCTACAGAGTAATTACATTCAGGGAAAGTCACTCTTTGTTTGTTTGTATCGCTGACTCGTTTTGTGGGTGTATCAGATATTTGCTCAATAGCTATCCCGTAAACAATGTAGCTGAACTGCTAAAACAAGGAGGTGACGAGGGTCTCCATTGTGTTCCTTCCCTTGAATATCTTTGTCTGCTATCTCAAAGAACCACAACCTTTCGAACACCGGACACATTTGATGTTGTTCGTGCTGAATCACGGTGTCCTGATAAGTGAATTATTTGCACTGTTTGCATTTCTCTGGAAAGAGAGGTGATTTCCAAAGAACAGCTGTATTATGATGTGTGATTATGAAGTTTCATGAGTCAATGAAGTTAAAGACACTAAGATTGAGAATAAGATTACAACAATTAATGCATGAGTTGATTTATGCTGACATTATAAATGTCAGAAGCCAAATGCACATAATCAATGATCTATGCAAGAGGTTCATGAGGAGCAGTTGGCAGAATGTGGCTAATTTCATTAGACTCTCAATAGCTTCACTGCAAAAGGAATACTCTTCCTGAATCATACACCTTAATGTTAAAACAAATATGTTCGATGAGGATGAAGGAGGAGACCGCACACTCTTATCCTGATGGCAGTTTAATTTTTTTTGACGACGTTTCGGCAAGAAGCCTTTATCCTGTGACCAGCACCTCTAAAAAACAGGTGTGCGCCGTTCTTCCTAAAAACAAAGCAAATGTGTTCATCATTTCTCTCACCATATGTTTGAGGATGGGTGTTTTGGCTGGAGAGTGGGATATATATGGCTCATGTGCATATGGATCATATCTGGGTTGAGGTTCCATCTCAGGCTCATCCATACAACACCAGCGGAGCAGCTGAGGAGACATCAAGAATGTGTAGAGAAATACTCTTACTGACACTGTAAGGATAACAGGTCAACATGCCATACCATGCTGGAAGCTGATACCAGCTTCACAGTTTTATAAAGCAAAAAGTTTAGCAATGATGTTGAAAGACTTTTTTTGCAGGAGATGATGGTTCTTGGGTATTGTTTCGGTGTGTTTGTGTTATGTTTTCTGTTTTTTCTTTAGAGCATGATGGTCTTACCAGCAGGATTATCAGAATGATGAGAAGCAGGAAGATGAGAGAGGCCAGTACAAGCAGAGCGATACCCCACCCAGGCACCCACTCCATCCAGTAAGGCCAGAGTGGGTATGGAGTGGTGCCCGTGCTGTCAGATGGAGTGGTGGTGGACCCTTTCTGATGAGCAGGGGTGTGTTTGGAGATGCTGGAGGTTGTGGGCTCTGGTGGGTCGGAATGGACCCTGTTGGGTGTAGAGGTCCAATCTGCACACAGATAGAACAGGATCCAGAGGACGAGGTATTAGCAAAGGAGCTGCATTTATTAGTCAGAGGCTTTCTAATGAGGAGACACAGCACCCAAATAATCCCCCATAGCAATGCATGGGGTCAGTTTGCATCTGTGGTTGGGGACATACTCTCACTGGCAGACACCCTTTGGGAGCTGTAGGTGCTGGGAGGCCTGCTGGTGGTAGTAGTGGTGGTGCTGGTGGGTATGGTGGTTTCGGCCACTGACAAAGCAGAGATCTTTTAGCATTTAGATATCATTCTTGGATGCAATAGCAATACAATCAGAAAACGACACAGACAAAGTAAGTATGTAGACAAGTATGCTTGTTTACCTATATTTTGTACAATATAAACAAGTCTACAATGCAAAATGTAGTTTATGTAATCTAACAAATAATGATGATGATGGTGACAATAAAAATAATAATGATAATAATATAGAATATTATTATTATTTATAAAGAGCCTTCCTCAGACTCAAGATCACTTTACAAAGTCAACACAAACAGAGTTAACACAAGCAAGACAACACAAACAAGCAGCAAAAAAACACCAAAAGATGAGTCTACAGTATGTGGTGGCAGGAGATGAGAAGTGCTCCTGAAACAGAAAGGTCTTGAGATGAGCTTTGAAGAAAGGAAAGGAGGAACTGTCACAGAGGGAATCAGGGAGGAAATTAATCCATAAATTAGTGGTTATGGCGCTGAAAGTCCTGCCACCCATGGGTAGAGAGTCTGGTGTGGGGGACAGAGAGGAGATTCTGGTTCGACTCAGATCTGAGGGAGCAGGAGGGAGAGTAAGGGATCAGAAGGCCACAGCTGTAAGGAGGAGCAAGGCCATGGAGGGCTTTGAAAGTGAGAAGTAGAATTTTGAATTTGCATCGGGACAGAACTAGTAACCAGTGAAGCTGAGAAAGAATAGGGGTGATGTGAGCAGATCTCTGGTATCAGTAGTATAGTCTGGCTGTAGAGTTCTGAGTTCTGAGTGTGCATGCTACACATACATCTGTAACTGTCTTCTTCCAAAGTACTGTATCAACAAATGTCAGCCAATCAATCTTCCACTGAAGTTCCTGGTCTAACATTGCCGCTGTTGGACTCACCTGTTGTGTGATGTTGTGAAGGTGTAGTGTGGTTAGTAACAGCTGAAGGGGTGGCGCTGTTTCTCTCTAAGTCCGGCCTGTCAGTGCTCAGTGAATGAGGAGAAGTAGAGGCTGGCTCACTGCTGGAGATGTAGGTGCTGGGAGACCTGGTGGTGGTGGTGGTGGTGCTGCTGGTGGTGCTGGTGGTAGTGGTGGTGCTGGTGGTAGTAGTGGTGCTGGTGGTAGTAGTGGTGGTGGTGGTGGTAGTGGTGGTGGTGGGTACGGTAGTTCTGTACACTGATAAAGCATTTAGACATTGTTCTTGAATTCAATACCAACAAAACACATAACAACACAGATATAGAAGTATGCTATTTTTTCTAAATATATGTATTAATGTGCAATATAAAAAGTCTACAATTCAACATAGTCTATGTAATCTAACTTATGATAATAATAAGAAGAAGTAGAAGGAGACGAATATTAAGTTTTATATATAGCGCCTTTTCCAGACTCAATACAAGGTCACTTTACAAAGTCAACACAAACAGAGCACACACAGAGCAAGAGAACACAAACAAACAGCAAAAAAAAAGTGACGCTGATGATGAAAAGTGTTCCTGAAACAGAAAGATCTTGAGGAGACCTTTCTGTTTCAGAGATCTGAGCTACTTCTCTGGTGTGTTTTGTTTGGTCTTTGGTTAAAATATAATGTCTAGTTGTTTTAGCAAAAGTGTTTGCTAATAAATTAAAATATGAACATGAATATAAACAAATGCAACTTATTTGGTTTGTTTTTCATTGTTTTGGATTTGCTGGTCATTTGAAAGACGTAGTACAGTAGCTTCTTCATTTGTATACTAACCTACACAACTGTTTGCATGGTATTTATTATTCATATTAGCAACATCATTTTGCTTTCCTAGTACTTTGCTAGCACATGCTGATACACAAAAATATATTGCAATGACATGCCTCCTGGGCTCCATATTAACTATATATGAGGAAAATGAAAAAGAAAAAAGACAAAAAAAAACCCTTACCCAATGTTTTCTGAAGGTTAAATGTGAGAATTTGGTTTTTGGTGCCTCCCATATAGATTATGAATACGAATTTAAGCACAGTGGGGTTTAGATCGTCTGGCATGAAAAGAATAGTCGTCTCCACATTAATCAGTTGACCTTTCCTGCAAGTGAGGAGAGCTATGAGCATGAGATGGACATCATCTGTTCAGAAATTGTAAGATGTTGTCATTAGGGAGGATATAAAATTGTGTTTGTATTAGACTGACTTGGTATGAATGAATGCTTACGTGAATTTCATATCTGCAGTTCCCAAATAATATCCTGCTGTGCCACCAGAGGTATTGTAGGCTTGAATCAACTGTACATAATAACAGAACAGCATTTTCAAAATCATATTAGTTAGTCACACAACTGGCAGTGTGCGTGTGTGTGCGTGTGTGTGTGTGTGTGTGTGTCATATCTGAATAGATAAATTGGTTCCTTCTACCACACCAGTTGGTCAAGATAATTTTTTTCTAGAGGAATGCTTATGCTACACATCAGCACCATATATACTGTCATTTCCTCTTACCACATCATCAACCGAGGACTTCAGGTTATTGTAGTCATTGCTGCCGGGATGGAGGAGAGAGTCATTGAAAGGAAGATTGGTGATCTCTGTGGTCAATAAATAAGTAGGCATAGCTACTGCCCGTTGTGTGCGGATCCGTCCATCAGGTTGTGAGGCTGGAGGAGATTCAACAAAAGAGTGATTTCATAAGGTCTCCTTTCCTCCCCATTATCACTGGTTAACACATAGCAGAACATGCCCCATAATAAACTTCCATTTTGGTTTAATTTAGTTGCTCGATATCAGTTTTAAAGTAAGTTCACAGGCCCTGGTTGAAATGATGAATGTGCAAAACCACTCAATTCAACATGGCGTCTCATCTTTTTAATTAATTTGAAGCCTTCTTGTGTCATGTGGGAACACTGAGCTGACCAACCAGTGTTTGTGTTTAGGACAACTTTTGTGTCAACTTGTCTGTATCTCCTATTTGTGCAATGTATACACTGTATCTCCAACTCTTGCAGTGCAGCCCTGGGACCAAACAACATTTTTCAGTGAAAGTCTACTGGGGCTACATGCCCACCAAGTCTCATATGCCCCGGTGTCCCGGGAATCGTTGACCAAAAATTCAGGAAGTAGATGACGCGAGAAAAAAAACAAACAGCTTTTGACAATCACGATAAGACCAGTACACTAGCGTCTGCCATAATAATCAGCTGTACTGCTAAGCGGTACAAAATATGACCGCCGCTCAGCACATCAGTGCAGTTTATTGTTGTCAACTTTTTTTTTCTCGTTTTATTTTCTGTTGGTTGTTCCAAACTTTTACATTTGAGAATGATGGAACCTACTGTGCTCTTGGGCACTTTCAATACTGCAGAATGTTTTTGTATCCTTCCCCAGATCTGTGTCTTCACACAACCATGTATCGCAGGTCACAGGCTCTCCCTATGTTCTCAGGGCCCTATGTTCGACCTTGTTGCTTGGTTTTCACTCTGACATCAACTATGAGACCTTATAAGGAGATGTCTGCCTCTCCTAATAATGGCCAATGAATGAATTTAGGCACAAGTGGACTCTAACCAAGTTGTAGACGCATCTCAAGGACCATTGATAGATGTAGGATGCATCAGAGCTCAATTGCAAGTGTCATAACAAAAGGTCTGAATACTTCTATTGTTCTATCGTTTTTTTTTTTTTTTTTTTAAATAAATTAACAAATCACTCAAAACACTTGATTTGTTTGTGGATTGTTGGAGCATTTGCAGGTAGACTGAACAAAAAAAAAACAAAAAAATCAAAGATGAGTCTGAAACATAACAAAATGTGGAAAACTTGAAAGGGTCTGAAGACATTACGGTTGCACCGTACAATAAATTGTAGATGATGAGGAACAACAATCCCAATGCCAATCAAAAGTGAACCCCTGATGTTGTTAAGTAATATGAAGTGGATAATGTGTTATTTGAATATTCTCCTTATACACTGTACAGATGACTTGTCGAATAAAGATTCAGCCTTTATAACTGTTTTGATAATTCAATAAACATGACCTTGACCAAACATAAACAACTGTGTATATAGATAATGGAATTATAGCAATGTGGAATAACTCCTGCTGTATAAATTCAGTCTTAGGCATTAAAATATCCATTAACAGCATTACATGTAGACGAGAAGAGAGCATGACCAGCTTAGAAAACCCACCTGAGACCAGGAGTATCACTGCACTTGTTAAGAAAACCCTTGACCACAGATGTGATGTGTGTACCATCTTCAACACTGTTGCAGCTCTGAATGTCACTAAAACTCCCAGAAGGTTTCCACAGCCTTCTTCTTCTGCCTCCTCTATTTCTTTGTCTTCTTCTCGTTCTACCTTAACTCTTCAAATAAATGGATTTACTACAGCAGCCTGTACACTGGTGCACTGGTGTCTACTCTTGACAGTATGAAAATCCCTCTCTGGCAAGGTCCTGATGGAGACTAAAGGCTAATTTGTCATGCATCGAGTTAAGTCACTTTTATTATCAGCTCTCGCAGGGGTTGGTGCTAGGAACAAGATGCAGAGGTGTGGTCATTCTAGAGCAGTGGTGGGAATTGGGCAAAAGCACCAGCCACTAGGGGCCCCCGGCGCAAATTATGAATAGTGAAGCCTGCTTTGTCTTATCGTCATGTTTGTTGTCGGTATCAATGTATGTTATCACAGACAACAAATGGCTTTGCATGAGACGATGAGGAAATATGAAAGCGGAGCTTGAAGAAGGAAGTTAACTGAGCAAAAATCGTTGGTAACACTTTATATTAACAACACACAATTCATAATTTATTAAGCATTTGTTACATATTAGTTAATGGTTTGTTCATCATTAGTAATATATTGTTCATGCATAATTTATCATCAGTAAAGCATTTGTTCACAAAGTTATGAATGGTTTGTTCATAGCAAAACATTTTTTTGTAAATACATGAGTTACATCTCATAAATAATGACACAACCATTATAAATGACATATTTTCCCCATTATAAACCAGACACAAACTATTAGTAAATGCTATTTTCATTATTAGTAAAGTTACACCTGTTAATTATCATCAATGAATAATTTGTACAAACAGTTATACAAGGTTTGTTCATAGTGAATAAGCCTATATGTAAAATATGTTCACAAATTATTGGTAACATTTAATAAATCATGTAATAATATTTTGTTGATAGAGGTAGGATGCATGAGAGGCTTATACGGTAGTGTACAAATCTTTATTCATGATGCCAGAGAGAGGTGACAAACACAACAGCAGCCTAGGTGAGAATGAGGGGGCAGTGAGGCACACCTGCTACATACCACATTTGGGTGCGAGTGCCCATGGCGACTTGGCTACAGTGCCCATACCACATTTTGGTCCAAGTGCCCATGGGGATGATGGACACTGTAGGTTCAAGGGCGATCCGCACCATTACCCGATATCCGTCCCTACCTCTCTCTCCCACTCGCTTCCTGTCACTCTCCTCATATTCTATTACGATAAAGGTAAAAAGTACAAAAACATGAACAATGTAACTAGGAAAGTTTTTATTTAGGATGTTCACATTGATACAATCAGACTTCAGAACAAGCAAAAATGTTATTGATTCATTGTCCATTTTTGTGATATAAAAACAAGAATACTAAATAAACAATAAATATTAGGTGATTTAAATAGGTTTATACACTTAAGCATTGATGAGAAACATAAGCAACAAATATAAACAAACAAAACCAATCAAAATAATATTGGAAAAACATTGGAACTGATTCCATAAATAGGACTAGAGAGCAAAACGTCAATACAGATCACTGCTGGCCATTTCAAACAGCAATAATTGAGCTCAATTTTGTTCGTAGCTCTATCATGTGTTCCTTTATCAGCATGAATTTTATGAGCTTCACACACTTTCATTACACTTACACTGCCATAGTAAGAGAGCAGAATAAACATAGCTAAAGTAACCCCATTCAAAGCCTTATGTAGTTCATCAAAGTTCGACTGACTAACCGGAATCTGAATCATTTCATGAGTAACATTAAGTCATGTTTTTTTGCAGATATTGTGTGAGGCTATTAAAAGTGAAAGGCTAATTTTCTGTTTATCATAATTCAAGCAAAATGTTATAGCCTACTTACAAACTAAATAAGCAGTCTCAACCAATATGCCAATGAAATCACTTAGTTTGAGTGTTACAGTGTTATGAAGACTACAATATTACAGATAAAGCTTTTATTTTGGACGGCACCTCGTAGTCATTCTCAGATCTCTTCAGCCCCAGAGC
The DNA here is from genome assembly GCF_963854185.1 of Sardina pilchardus. NCBI lineage: Eukaryota > Metazoa > Chordata > Actinopteri > Clupeiformes > Clupeidae > Sardina > Sardina pilchardus. The sequence goes on from NC_085017.1 coordinate 7,484,886, forward strand.
AGAATGGTTGTGCTTATCTAGGGAAAAAAAGGGAGAAAAAAGAAAAAAAAAATCACTGGAGGAGTAGGAATTTAGTCAACTCACAACAGACATCCTTATCCAAAACATACACCACTAGTAAAAGTTACTCCTCGGACAACTGACACAGCCACTAAGATTGGTGCAGATAACACGACCACTCTGCCATTCTTGAGTCACGGATTGACGAACAAGCAGGCAGGTTTAAGTATTTGTGACAGTGTTAAAGCTTACCTTTCTTTTTGTAATGTTCACACTCCGTGATTCACCACATACATCCCGGTTCTGTTCCCCCTGGGTTTCTCTGGGGTCTGTGGGATATCATCAAATTATAAACAAATCTTGTCATGTTTATATGTCCTATACAGGATGTTTATGTCCAGCGTGCTAATATATCCTATGTAGGGTGCTAATACGTTCTAGGGTGTTCATACTGTATGTCCTACCTACAGTATATAACCTGCGTTGTCTTGAACCTCGGGAAGTGCTAGCATTCTAGCAATACTAGCATTCCACACACACAGCTAGCCAGCTGTTACAGTACATACAGGGTGCAGCTGTTTACTTAACTTCAGTCTAGATTAAGTCACCATCAGTGAACCATTGCCTTTGTTGAGTGCTTTTCTCTATCTGTCATCATATACAGAAATGTAAAGCTATATCATATAAATACCGGGATTTTGCAAACATTTGGAAACAGGCATCAATCCTTTCCAATTCCAGATGGACATACAGAGCAAATTCAAATTTTCTAGCAGATTCACCCAGGTTAGGCCTAAGTATATATTTTTGTTGGGATGTTAATCTTTGATATTTGTTTTCTCTTTGTACAATTTATTCCATTAATTCATTGACATGCACGAAACTTTGTAGAAAACTGACCCTGAATTATACTTTGACTTTTCCACTTATAGGCCTACTGTGGAATTACATATCATTTTCCAATTTAGTTTTTGTTACTTTCTGTGCCCTGTACCATGTGTTCCTTTGTTTGTTTTGCCATGTGCCTCTGTTCCTTGTGTCTCCTTTGTGCACTGGTACACAGTCATGTTAGCCTAGAAATCTAGACGCCCCTAATTTGCTGCCAGGGTAGTCTAGTAGCTCTCCGTTTGACTTGGAAGCTGGGCTATGGCAGCGACCGAACCAATCACATTGTGTATAGAGTCGGTGGGCGGGCTTAACATAATTATGACTGATGCGATCAGAAGTTGCTACTTGAAAACAAGAAGATGATTCATTCGTTTAGCGCTATCCTATTGCGTGGAGATGGAAATTTGAAGACAACTGTTTATCCCACCCCTCCGATTGAGCCCTGCTATGGTGAGTTTCTAGACCCTATTGTACATCTTGATGAATCAAAGTTTTTTTAATCAAAGTTTAGCGATCTTACATGATACAAAGTTGTCAACGAGCAGCGACAGACAGAGTAGGCCTAGGAGTTCAACTAATCCACTTAAAAAAAAATACTTGAACTATTTACTACAGACTAGGGCTATGACTTAAGAGTCATTGCACGAGAAAACCAGGCAAAACCAGCAGGAGGTAGGAAGATGGGGGTCGGCCAAATCGGCTCATACTTTGTATATGTGATAAGTATGTGGAACTATGAACAGCCATATACTTAAAACCTCCAAACTCTTTTTTGTTGTGGAGTTCTGGGGCCCCTCTCAGAGAACCTCAAAAATCCAACAATTCATGGCTGAAAATGACTGAAATTGCCATTTCTACCCTGATTATCCTGATAAAGATATGAACATGAGCTTTATGTTTCCATAGAGCTTAGGTAGAATAGTTTTAAAGACCAAAAGGTGCACTAGGGGGTTATCTGCACCACTGAAAGCAGAATTTTCATCCCTCTAAAATTGGTCATTTGTAGGAGGCATTATCTCACATTCGCAGTGGCTTTGGTGGATGGTTTTACTGTTGCTGGACAGAGGAACATTTTCTGATTCAAAAACAATTGTCGTCTAATTGGGCCACGCATAATGTGCGCCGTGCCAGGAGTGTGCCAGGTGTGGGCTATGTCGTGAAAGAGACAAAACAATATTAGAGAGGCAAACGAAAGTTAAGATTGCTTTTGACATAGCCTAGTAGGCTACAATGAAGAATCTGATGCTCTGAATACAGATTCAGCTGTCTCTAAAAAGTTTTTGTAAGAGACACAGTCAACCACAATTTGGTTTACATCTGCTTCTAGCAGGCGGAAGTTTTTTAACGCAAAACAGACGTGCGCTGTTTTACATACGGAATACTAATCAATCGCTATTAGCACCTCTCCTCCCCTGTACTTGCGCGTTACACCCATTTTCAGCTGATCCGCCCCGGAATTAATATGCATGACACGGAAACACGCAAATAGCCATTCTCAGCTCCCACGGCAGGCAGTCTGCGCGTTTCTCTCATTGCGGCCTATTTAGCTACATATCCTCCCCATGTTTTTACGCACCTGTTACGACTGAAATAGGCGCAAAACGTTAGTACATCCGGCCCTGAGAGTCAGTCTCCTCATCCAACATCAGTGTATGACTTAACAAATGCACTTCAGAAAGAATGGTCAAAAACGCCCATAAACACACTCTTAAACCTTGTGGAAAGCCTTCCCAGAAGAGTTGAGAAGTGTTCATACAGTAGCTGCAAAGGGTGGACAAATGTCATATTAAGCCCTATGGATTAAGAATGTGACTGAAGTTCATATGGGGGTCAAGGCAGGAGACCCAATACTTTTGGCAATATAGTGTATTTGTTCGAGGGCTATATCCTTTCAACCATGTAGCTTAACTGCTAAGACAAAGAGGTGACGAGAGTCTCCATTGTGTTCCTTCCCATAGATATCTTTGCTATCTATGCTATCTCAAAGAACCACAACCTTTTGAAAACCGGACACATTTGATATTATTGTCCACTCTGAATCACGGTTTCCTGATAAGTGAATTATTTGCACTGTTTGTATTAAGAAAGGTGATAATTTCCAAGAAACAGCTTAATGGCTAGATCATGTTTCATACGTTAATGAAGATAAAGACAAGATTGAAAATAAGTTTACAACACCTATACTAATGCATGAGTTGATTTATGCTGACATTACAAAAAATAAATCAAAAGCAAATATGTGTAACAATTCTACCTTTGATTCTGGTCAAATGCACATACTCAATGATCTGTGCAAGAGGTTCATGAGGACAAGTTGGTAGAATGTGGCTAAAAACTGAATTCCATGGCCTGGAGCCGGTTTCACTAAGGGAGTTTAGACTGGTCTATGGCTTAGATAGGTCTTGTGTTTCTTTATAGATCAGTCTAATGCAAGTAAGCCAGTTTCACAAAAGTTAAGACCATCTAATTTTAGACTTAAAAAAATAGACACCTCACCCCCAGGCTAACGTGGGTCTAAAGGGCTATATCACCATGATAACAACAGAAAAGGTGCTAAATTACGTCAGCTTATCCATTTGAAAGCAGGCTAGCATTGCTAGCTAATGTAGGGCTTCAGTCCTATGAGTCAACAGCGTCTGCTTTAAACTAACCTGGCTAGATTAAGGCAACAATGTATGTTCCTGCCTACGAATAAAATGTAAACAACCTCAAACGTGTTATACACACATTAAAAGAGCATGCGGACTGCTGGTTAGTGGAAGTAATTAGCTTCCTAGCCAGCTAACATTACGCTGCCTCGATAGGTAAAGTGGGATAGAACACGGGTAGGACAAGACAGGAGCAAAATATTTATCTGTTACGTTAGCCAGCAACGATAACCACACTAGCCACTATGCATGACACAAAAAAAGTCTTTATACGTGTTAAACTCCTCCAAAATGCACAGTTTCTCTGAGTGAGTAAAAGCTACGTGGTTAGTGTTCACTCGGTCGGCCATGTTTTTTGTTTTGAAAAGAGTCTTAAAATACCCAAATTACCCACAATTCTTTGCATCTAGTCCTACTTAGGATAGTCGGTGTCTTAACTGCTTTGTACAACACTATTATTTAGACGTCTATGCTAAGTCTGACTATACCCTTAGTTTAAGTTATAGTAACAGTCTATCTTAGTGAAACCGGCCCCTGATCCCAATGTCCGTACTCACTAGCCTGGCACGCCCTCCCAGTGACGTAACGCCTTCAGGCTGTTTCTGTCGCTGGTCTGGTCAACTGCTAATCGGGAAGGATTTCTGAGTTCCCGAAATCTGCGGAACTGCCCCCTTTGGTCGAGAACCAATCAACTTTGAGCAGCTCCTTGGCTCTGGGTAGAGGCGTGTTCAAGGCAGCGGAAAGAGTGTTGTTATTAATTTAAACTTGGCAAACCGCTTTCTGACATCGACCAGTAGCAAATCGAGGCACTTAAAGGAGGCGGGTCAACCAGCGTTTGGAGAAACCGTGTTAGCACAGGCTGTTGGTCAGACTAAAGTCTCGCAGAGCCTTTGAAAGTCGATGGTAATCAGGCTACGTACTCACAGTCTTTGGTGCGCATTCTCACAAAATTCGTATAAGGGCTTGTCCCAATGTCGAATTTCAACGGGCGTGAGGGTTCATTGAATGCATGCATGCGCGTGCCCGTTTGCATGACAGAAATTGAAACTACTCTGTGGCAAGCTCCGCTTCAAACTGTTGGAAGGCTATTTAATTATTTAACGACATAGGCCTAACAGAACAATGTGGATTCTTGCAACTTCCATTTGCATTGAGTATTGTTTAGTCAAATTTTAATATGACATGGTCAAAAGACGTAGCTATAACGTAACTCCACAACTCGAAATAGGTGGGTTTTCAGGTGTGTCAAGTCACGTCATGGACAGTCAAAACCGATCTGAGTTTTTAAGCTGTTCAGACTGAGACGCATCTGTCCATATCTGATATGAATGCGATATGAAACTACCTCCTGGATGTGATTTAGATCTGTTTTGCAAAAATCGGATTTCGTGTGATCTGTCACTGACTTCAAAAGCGTCATCCGATTCCAATCTGGATGGGCTAAAAACCAGACTTTGGCTGGCAGTCTGAACATCGCCAAGGTACATGTGAAGTGCTGTCCCAATCCCAAATACCTATCTGAAACCATGTGGCCTCACACACTTAGAACCTGTGATCAATTGTCTGTGAGTCTTTAGTCCTTAGTCCTCAGGGCTCACTTTGGGATTCAACTAGCCTGGTCATACAAACCCTCGTACTATTGTACAGAGGGTCTGGACCTACTCCATTCAGAATCGATTTCAGGCAGGAGGCGTGAACTCTGTTGAAGTTTGAAACGGTTGGGCCTGATTTTACCCAATCGCTAACGTTTGGTCTTGACAGCTATAGAGACTACAACGTGCTTATGCTCGATGTCATCGTTAACACCCGCCTCCCCCCATCCCCCTTGTTTGCTGATTGGTCCGTATGGAATGCATCCTGAGAAATCGAGTTCAATGGGATCAGACACAGACGTAATGGTGAAGGGAAATGAAAATTGAGCGGAAGCTTATGGTTATGGTTATGGTTATGGCTATTTAGCAGACGCCTTTGTCCAAGGCTATGCCGGATTCAACGCATTAGACTCTTCACGACAAAAGGAATACTCCTTTCTTGAATCATACACCAAATGTTAAAACAAATGTGTTCATGTAGGCTACTCATTTCTCTCACCATATGTCTGAGGATGGGTGTTTTGGGTGGAGTTTGGGATACATGATGTGGCTCATGTGTGTACGGATCAAATCTGGGTTGAGGTTCCATCTCAGGTTCATCCATACAACACCAACGGAGCAGCTGAAGAAACATCAATAATGTGTGGAGAAATATTACAGTGAGACTGTAAGGATAACAAGTCAACATGAAAGAAATGAAGTCATAATTAGACATTAGCTTCACAGTTTTATAAAACAGATTGGCAATGATGTTGAAATGTTTTTTGTGGGAGATGAGGTTATTGGGTATTTGTTTGGTGTGTTTGTTGTTTTTCTATTTTCTTCTTTAGAGCATGATGGTCTTACCAGCAGGACTATCAGAATGATGAGAAGCAGGAGGATGAGAGAGGCCAGTACAAGCAGAGCGATACCCCACCCTGGCACCCAGTCCAGCCAGTAAGGCCAGAGTGGGTATGGAGTGGTCCCCGTACTGTCAGATGGAGTGGTGGTGGACCCTTCCTGATGAGCAGGGGTGTGTTTGGAGATGCTGGAGGTTGTGGGCTCTGGTGGGTCGGAATGGACCCTGTTGGGTGTAGAGGTCCAATCTGCACACAGATAGAACAGGATCCAGAGGAGGAGGTGGTATTAACAAAGGAGCTGCATTTGCACGTGCACATTTATTAGTCAGAGGCTTTCCAGTGGCCTCAGCACTCCATAGAAATGCATGGGGTCAGTTTGTAACGCCAATATGGCAGTCTACGCATGGCACTTCTGCGACAAAAAAGTTTCTATGTCAATACATTGTGCCAATCGTGGTGTGTTGTGAATACTGTACATTGTGCCAATCGTGGTGTGTGATCTCATGAAGCATTGCGCACAAAATGGATGCCCGATAAGAGCCCAAAAAATTTTGCAATATGGTTGCCGAGTGGAGAGACTTACTGAAAGGACTTTGGTTAAGTACCTTGCTCAAGGGCACAACGGTGGAAGCTGGGAATTGAACCCACAACTTTTCAAAGTACTACAAGCCCGGCTCCAGTCCTTAACCATTATGCTACCACTGCCTCAGTAGCCAGGAAAGTTGTGGATTCATCTCCTGACTTCCACCATCGTACCCTTGAGTAAGACCAACTTAACCTTGAGTTACTGTGGGGAGAATGGCCCATGAGGAGTGTTCTAAATGCTCTGCAAAATTAAGCCCGCATCGGGCAATGTACTGAAATCCTGAACATGGTGATCACTTGAGGACCTCAGTTGAAATATGAGGGCCACAATGGAAATTACTTTTGTGATATCCCTAGGAATAGAAACAAGTCAAACAATCAGTCTTCCTGTAGTTCCTGAACACTGAGGTCGTTGGTCTGCCATTGCTGCTGCTGAGCTCACCTGTTGTGTGATGTTGTGAAGGTGTAGTGTGGTTAGTAGTGGATGAAGAGGTGGTGGTGCTGTCTGTTTCCTTTCTGTCAGTGCTCAGTGAATGAGAAGAAGTGGAGGTTGGCTCACTGTTGGAGCTTGAAGCCCTTCTGGTGCTGTAGGTGCTGGGAGACCTGCTGGTGGTAGTGGTGCTGGTGGTGGTAGTAGTGGTGCTGGTGGTGGGTATGGTGGTTTTGGTCACTGACAAAGCAGAGATCTTTCAGCATTTAGACATCGCTCTTGGATTCAAGAGCAATACAAACACAAAACAGCACAGCTATAGAAGTATGCTTTTCTCCTAAATATATTTATTAATATATTACAACCATTTTGTTGTACTTGTACAATGACAATAAAGGCTACTACTACTAAAGGCTACTACTGCTGCCTGTCATTGCTCAGTTAATGAGAAGTAGTAGAGGCTGGCTCACTGCTGGAGATGTAGGTGCTAGGAGACCTGGTGGTGGTAGTGGTGGTGCTGGTGGTGGTGGTGGTGGTGGGTATGAAACTTTCCACTGGTAAAGCATAAAGAGATCTTTTAGCACTTTGACATCTTTCTTGGATTCAATAGCCTAATTTGAAACGACAATGTACAATTGGGCACCATGAACAAGCTTTGGTGAGGTGGCAACCACGTAGTGAGAACAAGTGGTGCTCCCAATATTTTACTTGGAGAGTTGGCCCAAAGGCTATCTAGTATTTGCAGATGCGCAGATTATCAACAAATGTTCTGTTTACACATTTAACTACAATTTATGGTTAATGTCACGGTTGTTGCAAGGGAGAGAGTGCAAGGCAAGACAAGAGACAAGAGGAGGCAAACAAGGAATCTTGGAATCTTAGAAAGACTGGGGGAGGACAGATGACTTAAATATACAGGGGAATGAGAGGTAGGTGTCGACACTGAAACAACAAATAGGCAGAGCCATAGAAAGAGAGAGTTGCGACACTCTTTGATGTTACCACTCGATCAAAAGTTCCAAAAAACCTGTGCTGAATCGCAGGAGGGTGGGATGTACTTCTGGATGCTGAAAGGTGTAATCAATTAACTCATTGACTACTGACCAAGAGTTTGGCTGTAAATAGTTCCAAAAGCCCCATAACGAAGAAACAGCTTGGAAAAGGCGCTGCCATTTTTTCCCATGGAGGTCTATGGGAGTGTCGCCACTCTTTTTTATCTACCGCTCTGGGTACAGGTGAACTTAACAAGGGATTAACAGGACTAATGATTGAAGACAGGTGAGGGGCGGAGACAAGACAGGAGCACATGGAGAGGGTAAGCTAAGGAGCACATCAGAGACGGTTTATAAAGCCGTAACTATAGTATACGATCTTTGAGCACATGGAACAGGACACAGGAAGTAACAAAGCAAACAGAAAGACACAAGAAGAGCAGACACGATAGAAAAAACGCAAGACAGGGAAAGCAAGACAGGACAGGATCCTTACAGTTAAAGAGAAACTATGCAGGTTTGGTGATTTCTTTGCTGTTTTCTCGTTTTACGTTTGCAGGTGTCTGCAGTAGCTTGGTCCTACCAAACTCTCATACATTAATAATGTACAGGGAGTCTGGCCACTTTCCATTGCCAAGCGTGAACTTCCTTGAATGAGGATACTCTGTTGATGTTTAAAGCTATTGGATCTGCCCAGAGCCACTCAGATCTGCCATAGCCAATCGCTAACGTTTGGTTGTAATGTGATATCCTCAAACTAGCGCACAACCTCAACGGCATTGTTCTCAGCTGATTGGTGATTCAGGTGATTGGACCCGCACATTTTTGTCTTGAGAAACTCCCACGAATATACCACAGACTGATAGTGCGTTCATGCACATCGGACCTTCGGAGATTTCTGACCTCCGATAGCGGAAAAATGACATGAACGCTAGGTCGGGTTGGATTTTTTGCTCGGAGACTCCTGCGGACGTTTTGTGCCCCGAGGTGTCCGACTTGACGTCACTGTCATATTCTCCAACCACAACGGCCTCCCTTGCAACAACACAAGAGGTGAATTTCACTGTCATTACGAATAGGCAAGGTAAGTTGTCACTAAATTAACAGCACAGTCAGAAACACTCGCCCAAGACAATTTTCTTCTTGCTCAACCAAACTAAGCAGTTGTAATAACGTATTTATGCATTTCCTGTATTCATTTTCCGAACTGATCTCATGAACACACTTTTTTCGGAGGTCGGGACTTTTTAAAGGCGGGTCCTCCGAGGTTCCGAGCTGCATGAACGCACTATCAGACGATGTACTGAAGGGAAATGACAACTGAGCTGAAGTACGTAGGAAGGCGGACTCAGGCTAGGCAAGCAGAGGCACACACACACACATTCATTACCCCCACGACACACACTCACAAGCGAAAAAACTCACCAACAAAGAAGCACACATACACAAATGCAAGCGCATATGCACACACTCATTTACATACATGAAAGTTGCAGTAGGGGATGGAGTAGAAGATGAAAACGCAGTTTTTTTGCGGAAAGAATGTGCAGGACTGAGCGGCGGTCATACTTTGTACCACTTTGTGGTACATCTAGTTACAAGATAATTACATAATTATGACAAAGATTTCGTATTAAACATATCAGGAAAATTAAAAAGCCCTTACCGAATGTTTTGTTAGAGTTAATTGTGAAGTATTTGGTTACACTAGTTGTAAGGGCCATATAGTTTATGAATATGTATCTTAGCAAGTGGACGTTGTAGTTGGTACAGTTCTGGTACAGCACACTGCTGTACTTGTTGGTACAGTTGAAATTAATAATTGTCATCACATTAATCAGTTGACCTTTCCTTCAAGAGAAGAGCATAAGATGGACATTATCAGATTAAAAATGCTAAGATGTTCTTGCCAGTAAGGAGGATATGTAAAAGTGTTTACAGTATATCAGACTGACTTGGTATGAATGAATGCTTACCTGAAATTCATGTCTGCAATTCCCAAATAATGTTGTTTTGAGCCAAATGTGGAAAAGTAGGCTTGCTTCCACTGCACATAACAGATTAGAATGTTCACAATCATCCATAAATTATCGTGAGGCAACTGTGTGTGTGTGTGTGTGTGTGTGTGTGTGTGTCACATAAAAAAACTGGACTCATATCTGAATAGATAAATTGGTTCCTTCTGCCACACCAGTTGGCAAATATTTATTTTTAAGAATGCCACACATCAGCACCATGTAATTTCCTCTCACCGCATCATCAACCAAGGACCTCAGGTGATTGTAGTAACTACTGCCTGGATGGAGGAGGGAGTCATTGAAAGGAAGGTTGGTGATCTCTGTGGACAGTAAAAAAGCTGCCGGGATCCGTCCATTAGGTTCTGTGGCTGGAAGGGATTCAACAAAAGAGTGATTTCATAAGATCTCATTTCCTTCACAGTTGATTAAAGGACCACTTCACTGTTTTTTCATATTAAACTACGTTGTTATTCCCTTAACCAGGAAGAGTTGATACATACCTCTCACATTTCAATGTGTGCACTTTGATAGCACTTAGCTGGCCCAGTTCATTCATTAGGATCCAACAGAGATGAATTTAGAAACAACTAAACATCTCCATGTTTTCCCTATTGAAATACAGTAATACAAGTAGTCACATGACCAAGTATGGTGAGACAAAATAAAATGTGGTGCATTTCTGAGCGGGTAAGAGGGATAACTATGTTGTGTGGAGGAATAACACGAAGCACTTCGACTCCCAAGTGCTCCCAAGTGTTCCTCCACACAACATAAACATAAAACATGGAGGTGTTTGGTCGCTTCTAACTTCATCTCTGTTTGGATCCTAATGAATGAACTGGGCTAGCGAAGTGCTATCAAAGTAGCGCCGCGCGCCAGTGAGTGCATGCATTGAAACGTGAGAGGTATGTATCAACTCGTCTTAGTTGAGGGAGTAGTTTAATATGAAAAGAAAACAAAAAACGGTGAAGTGTTCCTTTAACTTAGGGTTTCTCAACGGGGGCGGTACCGCCCCCCAGGGGGCGTTTGGACAGTGTTGGGGGGCGATGTGAACGAGGCAGCCGAGAGGGGGGCGCTCGGACACAAATGGGGGGCGTTGATCGCTGTTGTTTATCACAACGTTTAAGCATCTGACAACACATACAATGTGCAGTTGAATTTTAAATAAAACGATGTCTTCGTGCAAATTATTGAATTAATATCTTAGTAGCTCGTAGGCTAACCCACTCTGACTTGTCTTGGTCCTTCTAGGCTAGCTACCGGCAAATGATCTCCATAGCAACGTCTATAAACAAACCTGAGTTCGGAGGCGGCTGTGTGCTGTCAAAGCCCTCAGTAGCGTTCTACCACTTTGACAGCAGCCTTCGAACTCTGCTTCGCGGTTTAATAGTAATATGTCCAATCAAAATGTACACAAGCACAATTACGTAATAAAATGTTGACATCAAAACACATTCAAACATCATGGCGGAAAACAAGAAGAAGTGCAGACAGTATAGTGTTGAGTACATTAGATATGGCTTTATTCCCTCGCCCACGAACATCCAGCTCCCGATGTGCCTGCTTTGCCAGCAGGTTTTCTCTAATGAGGCGATGAAACCGTCTCGTCTAAAGGAGCACCTATCTAAAATTCACCCCGATAAAGCGTCCAAAGATGCTGCCTATTTCCAGGTCCTCAAGGATCAACTCGCGAAACAGTCCATCGCCAAGGTGTTCGCTAGGAAGGCAAATCAGGCTGAGAGTGGGTTAGTGGCCTCCTATAATATCTCTCTCCTGATCGCGAAGTCTGGGTTGGCATTTACAGTGGGGGAGAAGTTGGTTATCCCGGCGATTAAAGAGGCCATCTCCACTGTCATGGAGAGAGACCCGTCGCCGGTGATGCAGGCCATCCCGCTGAGTAACGACAGTGTGGCACGAAGAATCAAAGAGATGGCGCTGGATACGGAGCAGCAGTTGTGTGCCACACTGCGTCAACATTCATTTAGTGTGCAGCTGGATGAAACCACAACCAGGGACAACAATGTCCTGTTGATGGCATATGTGCGCTATATGTCAGAGAGAGATGTGGCGGAGGACGTTCTGTTTGCAAAATATCTCTCCACTGACACACGAGGGGAGACGATATTCAGGGCCCTGAGTGACTACCTGCAGGAGAACTCCATTCCGATAGGCAACATCCTCGCCTGTGCCACAGATGGAGCTCCCGCTATGGTTGGCAGGTACCGTGGCTTCGCAACATTGTTAAAAGAGCGTGTGCCGCATGAGTTAACAGTGCACTGCATGTTGCACCGTCACAATTTAGTGGCCAAAAATCTAAGCCCCTCTCTCCACCAGTCCCTGAACACCGCTGTCAAGGCCATAAATAAAATCAAGGCCCATGCTCTGAACGACCGGATCTTCAGGCAGCTTTGCGGGGAGAATGACGAGGCGTTTCAGCGCTTGCTGCTCCACACCGAGGTGCGCTGGTTGTCCAAGGGCAATTGTCTGGGTAGGCTGTGTGAGTTGTTCACAACTGTCCTGGAGTTTCTTGCCGGTGCCGACGCAGCTCTACGGGACACGCTGTGGTCCTGTCGCAGTGACATCTTCTACCTGGCAGATTTTTTCGGGAAGATGAACGAAGTGTCGCTCAAGCTCAAAGGCCACCATCCGCAGTTTCATCGCCAAGCTGGAGCTATACAAACAAAATTTGAGCAGGCGTCAATTCAATAATTTCCCTCAGCTGGCCAAGGTAGCCTATTATTATTAGTAGTAGTATTATCATCATTATTATCATCATTATTATTACTATTAGGTAGCCTATATTTTAATTTACAAGGGCAGCTTAAAAATAAACTCAATAGCCTATCGTTAACTGTTTCTGTACTTACATTCAGGTGGTTGATGAGCTGACCGACAACCACCTGCTGCGTTACACGGATCACTTGAGGGCAGTGAAGGCGGACATGGAGATCCGTTTTAGGGACCTCGACCAACTGGATGTCCCTGAGTGGGTGATGGAGCCACTTCAAGTGGATGTGTCGAGGAGCGAGGCCATGTTCCAGGAGACGCTCATCGACCTCCAAAGCGATGAGGAGGCCAGGGCAACATTTCGGACCTGTGGCTGGCGTGTAATGTGGGCCACGCATGGTCAGCGTTTCCCTGTTTTGTGGGAGAGGATTCGTCTTCTGCTCCTTGCTTTCCCCACGTCATACCTTGTTGAGCAGGGGTTCAGTCAGGCTCTGCATATGCAGACGAAATATCGCAGCCGTCTCAATTTGGTTACCTCAGGCGCACTCCGGCTCAAGCTGACATCCTTGTGTCCTGACGTGAAAAAATTGGCTGCGAGTCACCAAGCTCAGGGTTCACACTAATGTGTCTCTTTTTTAAAACAAAATATATATTGAAATGAAATAACAGCCTAATTAATTAAGGTGGCAGAATACTCTGCTTTTTGATGCCGTTTTATTTTTTTCTTCGGTGCAGTGCTGGTGGCCGAGCTGTCTGTTCGTTTCCGTTGAATCAAATGGCCGTTTCTATTCAAAGTTAAAGCCTATTTAGGCCTAATTGAGCGCGCGAACGGCCGCTGCGTTTTCATTGGCCATTTAGTTGTTCACATGATTGGTTGATTTTTAGAAAATGTGTGTGTGAGCCTGAATTTGTTTGAATTTCTAAATACATTTACAAAACCTTTCAAACAATCCATGTGTTTTTGCTTTTTTTCCCCCCAACACAGTAGGCCTAGGCCTATTTCTCAACTTGAGGCTTTTAAATGTAGGTTCAATAAAATAATAGACCACAAGTAGCCTAGACTATTGGATCTTAAATCTATAAGAAATGTTGTAGGCCTAATTACTGCATTCAAGTATGCTGCCAACACTCACTGATAGCTTCTTATACAACTTACTAGCTTAGGCCTACTATAAATGTTGCCTAGCCTAATCATATTAAGAATGCTAACAGAATGTACACTTAATTCATTTTCTAGGCCTACAATATAGTTGCATCACTCGTAAGAAACTTCTGTTTCAGTTTTTTACCAAAAACTCAGGTAGGCCTATCAGTGGTCATTTTTTTTTTGGGGGGGGGGGGGGGGGGGGCGTTAAGAGGATCACCAAGAGGTCAGGGGGGCGTTTGTTCAAAAAAGGTTGAGAACCACTTGCTGTGTTCGAAACTGCGTGCTAAATACTAGTCACATACTGATAATGACGTGAAGTAGCAAATAGTATGCAGTGTTTGGAAAATGTAATATTACCAGTACACAAAAGTTTCCCGGATGTTATACTGATGGGATACTGCATCCCATAATGCATAGCGATTGTTTCCAGCTTCAGAAAATTTCAGTAACAATGGCGGACAACGAAGGGACAAGTATGGCAAAAACCGGAGATGAAGAGCACAAATGTGAGTATTAGTTGGGTGTTTTGGTATGGAATGTTTCGTGGCTTCTGTTATTGTGGAAGTTTTATTACTGTAGAGCTGTATTTGTGTATGTGCAAGTGAATAAATAGCCCAACTTAACCAAAGCTAATGTAAACTAACTGGCGCTCAATGGAAATGAATGGTAGAAACCTGTTAGCTTGCTAAGTCGCTAAGTAGCATGACGATTTTCTAGCCTCTAGGTAACGTCGTCATTCACATTAACGAGAGCAATGTTTATTTATAGCCTAGTTATCGTTATGGTTATCATTCTTGGCAGGGCTGTAGTACTCGAGTCCGGACTCGGACTCGAGTCCGGTTTTTTATGGTCTCGGACTTGTCTCGGACTCGCTGGTATCTGACTTGGACTTGTCTCGGTCTCGGCCACTGGTCTTGCCAAATATGGTTCTTGGCCTTGACCGAGTCCAGGCATCTTTCTTATGTTATAATATTCAAGGGAAGTAGGAGTACACTCTGTAATACTGGTCATTCTTGTCTTTGTCTGGAGTGAAGCTATTGTAATTTAGTTGCTCAAATGCTCAGTACTAGTACCTAGCAGTGGTAATAGTAGTGGATTGGTGTTTGTATCAGTTGTAACTAAGGTATCAGCTTATATCATTCTGTTTTCTTTAAATTAGATTATGTGATATTAAGGGAAATGGTTATACTTACAAATCCTGGGTGGGTATTTAGATCAGCAAAATTAATAATAACCCAAAATTATTGTCTTTATACTGTCATGCATGCAAGTTGTTTTTTTCTGTCCTGGACTCGGTCTTGACTCGGACTCGAGTCTTTTGGACTCGGTCTGTCTTGGACTTGAACCTCTTTGGACTCGGTCTTGACTTGGTCTCGACCGGTCCTGGTCTTGGACTTGTCTTGGACTCGACAAAGGTGGTCTTGACTACAGCCCTGATTCTTGGTGTGAACGGCCCTTATCTCCTAAGTGTTCTGTCAGTTATAACTGACAGAACTCTATTCGTACTTTAAAAAAATAAGTTTAATTTACAAAAGTGCAATGTGAAAATCTTTGATAGCTAAGTTGCTTTGGTATCTACTGAGAAATGAGCACCTGGTTCAAAACAGTTCCCAGTTTAAGCCTGCTCTTTGATAAGTGATATCATAGCCGGATTTGGGTAGCCTAACCAGAGAATGTCTAGGGCTCTGGTATAGCCTAACGATGGAAAATAAAGTGGTAATGGCAGAAAATAATTTTCTCCTTACTAATATTTGATTTTAAATGAGTGTTTATAAGAAAGTGTCTAAGATGGTAAAAGATGTAACCTCTATCTCTAGGACTGGCACAACGTCATGCACAGTGGTCTTGGGAACATCGAAGGCTTCTGCAACAACCCTGTAGGAGGTGGCACTGGATAACCAATACTGAATGATGACAACCTCCAGTCTCTCCCCCAGCCTCCATCACAGTCCACTTCAAGTGTGTCCACAAGGGCATTGACAGAAGTCGTTCTTCAGATCCACATCTCCAAAGAGGAGACGGACAATAGATAGAATAGTGTTGCCATTCAGTTAGCAATATTGTCCCCTGGGGTCATTCTGAGAGAATGTGCACTTGTTGTTTTTCTTGATGTTAAAGTTCAGACATTTTAATCATTAAATTGAAAGTATTTTGTTTAATGTTTAGTGTCATTTGTAAGGTAACTGTCATACAGTGGTCATTATGGGATTATCAATTGTCAGTGTAGCACAGTTACATTTACTTAATTTCACATTTCACTTAGTTGCAAACCCAAGTCTTGCCAATAATGACACCTTTTTGATCCATTAACCATGGTTGCATACGCCTTCATAAGAAAAGACAACTGTGGGCTACAATATTGTTAGTTTCTCTAGGCATATTGGTCTAATCACTCTGAATTCCTGCTGAAGAACGAGATTAAAGACCATCGGTATTGCAGACCTTCTTCTCCTTGCTTGTTTGTTGGCTCTCACCACAGAGAGGTAGCCTAAGACATATCAAAACAGTAGGACACACAGAAGTGCTACTCTCTCCACTGATCAACACTAGAGAAATGTTTTATGAACATTGTTGGCACTCTGATGGCAGCACAACAATAATTTTATAACACTGCACTTACCTGATTTCACAGCTTGTGCATCCTCTTAGCCTAACTCTTATAACTTTTGCATCAATTCATTGTATTCTTTTCTGTTATTTAAATTCCATTAGGCTATATCCGAAATTGAGTCTGGATTAATAAGCTTAGGTGATTTTATTTATCCATAAACATATTATATGAAACATCACACAGAGATTCTTCATGGGTAGGCTATGCTTTCTCCAGATGTCCAGACTCCAGTGTAGCCCAAAAGCTGGCTGATTTGATAAGTAAACAGAACAATCCTCCTGCCATGTCAAGTCAAGTTTATTTATATAGCCCATTTCATGCAACGTGCTTTACATAAACAAAAGCAAACTTGTGATGTTCTAAATTTCCAAGAACGCTAGAATTGAAATGCAATGCTTAATGCATTTCAGCTTAACTCGTTTCCCACTGCAGTCTTATACAAATGAATGAGGACTAGTTCGACTAATTGCCAATACCAGACGTTTTTCTTGCAAGTAGGTGGCGGTGCCTGCTGTAGGCTGTAGATGCATCACTGTATAAAAAGCCTATATCTGGACACAACTAGACTGGAGGAACATGCTCAGTAGCCTACTCCACATTTAGATTAGCTTCGTTTAGCAACGAACACAAATCATTATAGCCTGAGCATGTGTCACTAACGGGATAAACGTGAAGAATTCCCCAAAATATCAGACGTAATTGCGCTCACTTTAAATTGATTAGTTTAGACAGTTTCTCCAAGTCTACCTCTAAATAGGCTACTCAGAACAGAACACACAGTCTAACTATAACATGGTATTGATTAAAATCTACGTTGAGCTCTCTAGAATGCATTGCGGCATTGCGTTAAAATGACCAACGTCACCGTAAGCTTGCTCACTTGATTTTACTAATCCATCAGCTGTTTTCCACAGGCGCATCAGATACGCTAGCGATGGTAAAGGTCACAGACTAGTCGACCAATTTATGCTGACAAAGTTGGTAGGCTAAACGCTTTGTTGCGGTGATGACTAAACTTATGAATAGAGTTCTGACAGTTATACAGAACATTAAGGAGAGGGTCGTTCACACCAAGAACGATAGGCTAATTAAGCGAACACTGGTAAATGTTAATAACGACGTTAACAAGAGCTAAGCTTGATGCTTAGCGACTTAGCTTTCTAATATCATTCATTTCCATTGAGCGCCAGCTAGTTCATGTTAACTTTGGATAAGCTGGGCTATTTCACTTGCACATGAACAAGTAGCCAACTTCCACAATAACAGAAGCCACGAAACGTTCCATACCAAAACACCCAAACAATAATCACATTTGTATTCTTTGCCTCCGGTTTGCCATAGGCTTGTCCTTTCGCTGTCTGCCAGCGTTGTTGAATTTTTCTGAAACTGGAAATAATCGCTATGCATTATGGGATGCAGTATCTGAGTAGTGAGCATCATTGGTAGGCTACACTGAGGATTTTGCCACCATTAGTAGAACATCCTGGGAACTTTTGCATACTGGTAAAATCTAATTTTTCACACACTGCATACTGCTCGCTAGGTTCACGTCAGTATCAGTATGCGACTAGTACTTACCACCCATTTCAAACAGTGATTTAGTACGCTGTGCTGCTGGTGACGGCTACTGCGTACTGGGGTGGGGGGCGTAGTGTGCAGTACACAGTGTATACTTGACCAGTATGCAGTATGTAGTACTTAGCAAAAATTCCGAACACAGCCACTGCTTTAACTAATTAGCTTCGGAGTCATTAGAATGGTTATTAGCTCAAGTGGGCCCTATCCAAGTTGTAGAAGCATCTCAAGGACCATTGATGGAGGTAGGATGCATCAGAGCTCAGTTGCAAGTGTCATAACAAAGGATCTGAATACTTCGATATTTTTTTCCTTTTTTAAATGCATTTACAAAACACTTCAAACACTTGATTTTTTGTGGATTGTTGGAGCATTTGTGTGTAGACTGATGAGAAAAAAAATAATTGAATCCATTTTAGGATGAGTCTGAAATATAACAAAATGCGAACAGTGATGATCATTCAATGAACATGGCCTTAACCAAAACATTACAAACAACTGTGTAGTTGATGGAATTATAGCAATGTAGAATAACTCCTGCTTTAGAAATTCAGTCTTACATTACATTATAAAAAGAGAGCATGAAAACCAACCTGAGACCAGGAGTATCACTGCACTTGTTAAGAAAACCTGCACAAGTCCTCTTGACCACAGATGTGATGTCTGTGCCATCTTCAACACTGTCAGGTACAGTTCTGAATGTCACTAAAACTCCCAGAAAGTTTCCACAGCCTTCTGCTTCCTCTTTTTCTTTGTCGTCTTCTCGTTCTCTTCAAATTAAGTGATTTACTACTGCAGCCTGTACACTGGTCCACTGCTGCTCTTGGCAGTATGAAAATCCTTCTCTGGCAAGGTCCTGATGGAGACTAAAGGCTTATTTGTCGTGCATCGAGTTAAGTCACTTTTATATCAGCTCTCAAAGGTGTTGGTGAGCATGATGCAGAGGTGTGGTCATTCTAGAGCAGTGGTGGGAATGTTTTAACATGTGTTCTACTAAAATGCATTAAAATCAATTTTTATAATATATTCCGATATTACTAAAAGTGAGAAATATTCATATTTTGAATATTACATTAGGGTTGTATTTCAGTTTAGAACAAGTTATTCAAACCCCTGGCAAATACTGATTTAATGTTGGTTTATTCTTGACTAATATGTTTGTCCACACCACATTGTCACAATCTTTTGATATGTGACAGCATCATTTTCAGTCAGAACAAACATTGGTCAAGATGAAATCGACGTTAAGTAAATATTTACCAGGGGTATGAATAATTTTGTACCTAACTGTATATTTAATTAGCAGTGCATGTAACAGTCATGTGATGGTCACCTGTAAAAAAAAAAAAAAAAAAAAAAAAAGGTTTCTTCTTGCAAGAAGAATGCAAACTTTACTGGCAACCTTATGCATTAACATTTTCATGTTTTCTTCCCAACAAAGTTTATGCCTTTTACAAACTACAAAAATGTTGCTGTCTTTAAGAACAAATATTTGTTCTACCAGGAAGGCACTACTTAAAATTCATCATTCTGCCAACGTAAGATTGTTTGCTGAATTAACAGTGATGTGATTGTCCTAACTAAAAAAATATTCTTAGAATGCCTCAATCCCAGCACTTATTTGTAACGATATCACACATTGATCCTTACTGAAATTCAATCTTAAATTACAATAACGAAGTGGCAGTGACATTAAAATGTTGTCGTGTAATTTATGGTGATGCATTACATCATAAAGTAGATGACTATCAACACATTCATCTCTTTTGACCAAAGGCGGCCAGCTACTGTTGTCACTTCCAGCAACACGTAATTTCCAAGGAAATCTCTCATTGAAATGCCAATAGTGCCCCACCTATAGCCTCAGCAGTTCAGCAGAAATCAGGTGTGTCTTGGCATAGCTACAGGTTACACAGTTATATCATCTGCGGCTCTGTTAGAATTAGATTTACTCACAGGATTAGGGTGTCTTGGATAGTAGCCTAGCCTACTTGATGGTGTGGTGCATCTGTTCATACCAAGTCAGTCTGATATGCACGCACTTATGTAAGGGATAACGGCCGACGAAGTGACCGGTTCGATGGAAATAATGGCTAGGTGGAGGTCTAGAACTCGACGAGCGACGTGCGAAGCACGGAGACGGAGTTACCTCCGGCGTGCCATTATTGGGACTTTTCTCGGCCGTCTGACTCGGATGCAGTCAATTGGACTAAGTTGGCGTGGACTTTTCTGATTTTGTTTGCTTTTATTATTTATTCGACATTTTGTTTTGCCTAGTGTTGCAAGTGTTTTTGTTAATCTAGGTTATTTTATTATATGTTATTGTTGTTTGGTGTCTGTCTTTGTATGTCTTGGTGTCACGGGTACGCAGGCGATTACGCCGCTCCGTCCGGCATCTTTTGTCTTGTGTCTTGTTATTTTGTAAATTTGTTTGTTCTTTGTTGCCACGGGTACACTGGCGACTACGCCACTCCGTTCGGCGCTGTCTCTGTGCACGTGAAATGCGCTATGTTTGTGGTTGTCTAATGTCTGATGTCTGTACAGGAACGCTGTGCGAATACGCCGCTCTGTCTGGCACCTGGCTATTTTGTGTTTTCAATTCATTTGTGAAGCGACCTTGGGTGTCTTGAAAGGCGCTATATCAATAAAATGTATTATTATTATTATTATTATTATTATTTCCATCGAACCGGTCGACCTCGAAGGCCGTTATCCCGCTTATCTCCCGTTTGTATTCATAACCTGTATATTTAGAACCTAGTTTTATTCCACCGTTGCGTCCGTTAACATCGCTAAAACTGTCTTGACTGTGGAACTACTTTCCTCCACATATCAACTTTCTACTTACAGGACAAAACTGCCGTTACTAGTTCTAAATGGATGGTTGCTATGGCCAAAGGCCAGTCGTTAGTTCTAAATGGCTGGTTGCTACGGCCAAAAGCCAGTCGTTAGTTCTATCTCTTCCGTTGTCAAGCGGACATATCCCAGGATTCTGATTAACTTTAACTTTGAAAGATCGCTACTTTTATAGCCTACACGGCATCAAACTAGCTACAATCCACCTCCGTCATATGCTACAATGTTACTACGGTTCTGCAAGTCTGTATTTCAGTTTGGATGCAACGTGACAGTTCATTTAAACTTCGCAACGAGTTTGGCGAATTAATATTCAAGTGTGATACGGGAACTACTTCAAAGGTAGCAGGTTATACGAAGTTAATGGCCACCCATCAGCCAATCAGAGAAGAGAATTCCATTGTTGAGGGAGATAAGTGACAACAACATCTTACAACGTTTAATCCATGGAGGTATTATAAGAACTGGAGAGAGGGACTAAGTCCAGCCCCCATTCATTTCAATGGCTGATGCTAGGCTAGCTACTTCAGCCAAAAAAGTTTGAAATTGGCCGCAGCCATCTTTGAGAAAATGGCGTTCCATGGGTGTCCATTTCCGTCACCAGCTAGAATGAGGCAATTAGGTTCCACGTTACAACGAGACAACGTAAGGTACATCGTTGATGTAGATTGGAGAGTGAGAGAAGGTGTTCGTGAACGCGCTCCTATCGTTACAGGCGCAAATGTATTTAATTATTTGAGTTGGGATGGTGGTGGAGAAGTTTGCCCCTTGTCTCGAAATCCTATAATGTGATATTCATATGTCATGATATAATAAACATGGCGAGTCAATATTGAGCAAGAATTCTCTTAGCATACACATAAATATGATCCCCACAGTAAATGCTTTGAACTGACTGTAGCCTAGGATGTTATGTGCGCAATAGGCTGTCTACCCGACGAAAATGACTCTTAATAAGTAGACATGGGATGTAAGAAACGTGTGGATACCTGATATACTATTTGTGCTGCACCCAGTGTGAATTTGCAGCTTAAACCTACATTTGCAGGCAGACGAAATGAAGCCGACGCATTATAGGCTTACCGATAGAAGCGCGCATCTATGTGTTGTGTACTCATACATAGTGTAATCAGGGGCGTAGCGTGCGACGGTGCAACCGGTGCAATGCACCGGGGCCCCTGAGCTTCGCAGGGCCCTTAACAATTCGCAATTTGCCCAGCGCCTCCCAGCCATGCAACATAAAGTCATCTAATGTCATCAACAACACCGGCTCTTCTGAATTACCAAATAGAGTAAACTGATTGCTATTTAACTGCTTCACTATCTCCTGCAACTTGGTCTCATGGTGGCACCTATCCATTCCCCAATTCTTGTATTTTCTCCTACTTTTCATATCATTTTGATTTTACTAATGACATTTCAACGTTAGAATAAAAATTAATCAATAAAACTAATACCATTATTGATTATTTTATCGTCAACTTACAAGATGTTGTAACATGGCCTGCTGGGAAATCTGTTTGTCCAGTCATAACATCTTTACGTCATCTCTGATCATAGGCTGCTGCACATGCTAGCAAATGTAAATAGGTATAGGCTACTACTCTTACTAAAGTCGTGGAAAGTCAGCAAATTAATAAAGACCTATCTGAGGAGTGCCATGGGTCAGGAGCGATTGAGTGGATTGGCCATACTCTCCATCGAAAATGACAGGGCGAGGAAATTGGATTTTACCACAATAGTTAACGAGTTTGCTGAGCAGAAGGCACGCAAAGTACACTTCTGACGGGTGAGTGCAAGTGTTTTTGCTTATACGGCAACTGATCGGCGTACAGCTTAGTTAAATGGCCGCTGTGCCATAATGTGTCTGCTCTTTGATGAGTTTGCAGAGAGAGGCGCGCTCAAACTCCAAGATATCTCCTTCTTCGGGTGCGAGTTAAATATCGTATTCCAATGTGCAAAAGAACCGCACTCATTAGTTAATTAATTATCTTATACTTTATCGTAGCACCATGTCTATAAAACAAACGCGTTTCGGTGTCAAGCCGTCCTCAGTGTATTCTTTGATGAGGCCATTGTTGTGCTGCAAGGGAACGTGTTGTGTTCAGTTGGAATGAATTTGTATGCGTCCTGTTTTTGATCGTAGGCTGTGTGCAAGTTACGCAAATAGTCGCTGTCCATGTAATAATGACCGTGCGTGCGTTCTTTCCCTCTGTGGTCAGTCGGTGTGTGTCTTGAGATGGATGGTCGAGATAGCGGGGGGGTGGGGGTCCAGCGCCAGACTTGCACCGGGGCCTTGCGCAACTACACTACGCCACTGAGTGTAATGCAAATAATAGTAACCTATTAGAACAACATTTGCTTTTTTTTAATTCACAAAGCCTGGTATAATGATAATCCACAGGCATGAAGTATCGGTAACTTAATCCTAGTTGTCAGTCATTTTATTTATGTCTTCTAGAATGCGTTATCAACATGGACGCGCGAGGACGCTCGTGCTCAACACCAAACTCGTGCATGAGCTGAGACAGCTCGTGCATGCGCTGGTGCCGGATATGTTGCAACCTTGGAACGCCATTTTTTCAAAGATGTCGGCGGCCAAATGACATGCTAACTGGCTGAAGCTAACCCTCCAAATCCTGACCCCCTGGTTTAATCAGATGATGTCCATTCATGCTCATAGGTCTCCTCTTTTGCTGGAATGGTCAACGGATAAGGTCAATTTAGGTGGAGACGACTATTCTTTTCTCTCAAGACAATCTAAACCCCAGTTTGCTTAAGGCTGGCTTACATTGCACGATTTTGGTCTGTTTTAACAGTCGGCGACTAAATTTCCAAAATCGGGCGGAAATCTTGGGAGTTGTACTGAAATCGCAGCGCGCTCCCGTCATCTAAATCGTTTAGTGTAAGGTGCCAATCTTAGCGGTTTTAAGTCCGTCGGAGGCAGTCTTTTTCTAGTTTTGCCGTTACGACAATATCAAACATGTTTGATATTATCGGAAGTCTTTTCAGTCGTGGCTCATGCAAATAGTGACGTGAACATTAAAAACCAATAGTAACCTTGCGCGAACATGAAACAGGAAGGGGCAAAATAGGCGACAGCTGTAGCCTTTATGATTATTTGTTATTTCATTTCTTATAATTTATTAGTCGGTTGTTCTACGTGACAGAACAGCTCTATATCTGTTAGTGGTGTCACACATCAAACAATGCTGCAGAAACGCGAAAAAAATACTTTGATATGAGTAGGCTATCATGTGATTTCCTGTGAATGATGACGTGTAGCCTATTGCACGATGGAAATAATTTGAAGGAATCTAGCAGCAGTCTTGTAAATAGTGACCCACAGTCTTTGCAAAATCCTTATCTGAGACTGGCCTGTGACTAGACTGTGACTAAAAACTCAATGAATTGTCTTTAGATGTGAGAGGGTCTGAGACTGTAGTTTTTCAAAAATCTTTTCCAAATCTTTGCAAAGTCTGGCAATGTAAGGTAGGCTTAAGGTCAATTTAGGTGGAGACGACTATTCTTTTCTCTCAAGACAATCTAAACCCCAGTTTGCTTAAGGCTGGCTTACATTGCACGATTTTGGTCTGTTTTAACAGTCGGCGACTAAATTTCCAAAATCGGGCGGAAATCTTGGGAGTTGTACTGAAATCGCAGCGCACTCCCGTCATCTAAATCGTTTAGTGTAAGGTGCCAATCTTAGCGGTTTTAAGTCCGTCGGAGGCAGTCTTTTTCTAGTTTTGCCGTTACGACAATATCAAACATGTTTGATATTATCGGAAGTCTTTTCAGTCGTGGCTCATGCAAATAGTGACGTGAACATTAAAAACCAATAGTAACCTTGCGCGAACATGAAACAGGAAGGGGCAAAATAGGCGACAGCTGTAGCCTTTATGATTATTTGTTATTTCATTTCTTATAATTTATTAGTCGGTTGTTCTACGTGACAGAACAGCTCTATATCTGTTAGTGATGTCACACATCAAACAATGCTGCAGAAACGCGAAAAAATTACTTTGATATGAGTAGGCTATCATGTGATTTCCTGTGAATGATGACGTGTAGCCTATTGCACGATGGAAATAATTTGAAGGAATCTAGCAGCAGTCTTGTAAATAGTGACCCACAGTCTTTGCAAAATCCTAATCTGAGACTGGCCTGTGACTAGACTGTGACTAAAACCTCAATGAATTGTCTTTAGATGTGAGAGGGTCTGAGACTGTAGTTTTTCAAAAATCTTTTCCAAATCTTTGCAAAGTCTGGCAATGTAAGGTAGGCTGCTTACAAGCATCTTCAAATATGAGTGACCAAAAACACAACGTTCACAATTAACCCTCTGAAAACATTTAGTGTGTGTTTTTTCCCTTACATATAGTTTCTGGAGCCCAGGAAGTGTCATTGCAATATATGTTTGTGTACACTGAAAAAAATGAAATGCAAAAATTACTTACTTCTTTTAGGTAACAGTAATGCACTCAATAAAATTCAGTAGAATTTGCTTAATATTTTCTTGAAATTATCGCTAAACTAATTTGAGGAGTATTTGCATTTTTGTACAAATATCTGTGAAGTGTTAATAACTGTTTGTGTATATTTCACCAGGAAGCCAGAGGTCCATACATGTGCCTAAATGCTGACACCCCAATTATGGCACTATATGGAAATCCAGACATGTGTCTGAAGAGGGACTTCCGTGTCACCAGGGCGACAGCACAAAGCCTCATGCGCCTGATTGCCAGTCCACAGGATCATGGTTGGGGCCAGGACACAAGGGGGCAGGCATACTTATTTCTATTATAAGTAGAAACACGAAATGAGCTGGTGATCAACGCTCTGCTAACTCCCTTGGACGGCCATAGATTTCAGATTTTTTTGCGATCCCATAACTTCATGTAACATGTGCCCTTTGTCTCCCTTATAGCTTCTGTGTATTCTATATAGGGTATCGAAGGCAAAATTAATTCACTTCTTCCCCGTATATTACGTTGGTTTCCCGTAAATAAGTATTTTAGCATGTCGGTTGTAGGGAAGCTAACGTTCGCCCGTAATGTTTGGATAAGAGGCTGAGTGAGCCTGCACGAAAACCATGACGGAGAGTCATTCGCAAGATCAGTGAAAATGCGTGTAGCCTACGGTAGCCTACTGTTTGATATGGTAAAGCATTACCTAGAGGCAAGTACACATAATACTAATATTAAACAACTAACGTTAACAATTTCAGAGGTTTTTGATCTATCAGACGAGTAACAGCAGACTAACGTCACGAACTGAGTACGAGTCTGCGCAGTACGACGGAAAGTAAACGAAATTTTGTTTCAGCCCCCTTCCATCGAGAACAACGGAGTCTGTTTGTCCATTTCTTTTAGGTCTATGCCAGGACATGGAGGTTTTGGTCTTCCTGTACAGCTTGGCTCATGGGCTTTCCCTGTCTGTCGTGAGCAGAGCATTTGGGATCCCCAAAAGCACAGTTCATGACATGATCCACCGGGTGAGCAGGGAAATAAAGGGCAAACTGTCAATCTTAATTTCCCTGCCATCTCCAGATGATCTGCCTGATGTGGCACGAGGCTTCATGGACCTCTCAAGAAGTCCAGCATTCGATCATGTAGCTGGGGCCATGGACGGGAGCCACATACGCATCAGGGCGCCAGGGAACCTGCACCAAGCGGATTACTTCAATTACAAGCTGTTTTCCTCTATCCAGATGCAGGCAGTCTGTGACGCAAAGGGCAGGTTCCTGGACATATTTGTGGGCTACCCAGGGTCAGTGCATGATGCCAGGGTCCTGCGCAACAGCCCCATCTTCCACCAGGCCCTGTATCCTCCAGCAGGATATTACCTTCTGGGTGATGGCGCATATCCCTGCCTGGAGACGCCAATAGGGATCCTGACCCCATATAAGCATCCCCTGAGAGGCAGGATTCAGGAGGAGTACAACATATGTCATGCCCGGGCTAGATCAGTGGTGGAGAGGGCCTTTGGCATAATGAAGGCATGCTGGCGAGCCACCCTTTCGAAAGCCCTGGAGGTGAGCCCTAGCCTGATTATCATCGACTTTCAAAGGCTCTGCGAGACTTTAGTCTGACCAAGAGCCTGTGCTAACACGGTTTCTCCAAGCGCTGGTTGACCCGCCTCCTTTAAGTGCCTCAATTTGCTACTGGTCGATGTCAGAAAGCGGTTTGCCGAGTTTAAACCAATAACAACACTCTTTCCTCTGCCTTGAACACGCCTCTACCCAGAGCCGTTGGAGCTGCTCAAAGTTGATTGGTTCTCGACCAAAGGGGGCAGTTCAGCAGATTTCGGGAACTCAGAAATCCTTCCCGATTAGCAGTTGACCAGACCAGAGACGGCAAAAGCCGAAGGTGTTACGTCACTGGGAGGGCGTGCCAGGCGAGGTGAGCCCAGCTTTCGCCCCAGACATCATCGCCTGCTGTGCATTCCTCCACATTCTGTGCCTCAGGATGAATGATGACTTGGAGGACATGGAGATGCCGGAGCCTGATCCCCAGATTGCTCCTCCCATCAGAGGACCAGAAAAGTCTGGAAATCATACAAGAGACAGAATTGCATTAACGAATGCAGTTGGCCATCTACCCCAGCACTTGCATGAGCACAATTATTGGTGATTCTTTTTTGGATGTGTCGGGGTATTTTGATTTATATGACTGAGCCTTAGTTTCTTCACAGCACATAAAAGTTGTTGCAAGTGTTTCTGGAATTTGTTGACAGTCATTTGTCTGAGTGTTTTGTGGGATTTATCGCTTTACAACATGGAAGCCTTGCGACATTTGTGAAGACCTGTTCCAGGTCAAAACCCATTAATCTTAGGTTGCTTTCATACTAGGTCCGTTTAGCTGGACCGGACCCGAGTGCGGTTATTTCTACCGTAGTTGGTCTCTGTTCACATTACATGTTTGTCTGCGGACCCGGGTCCGTTTGCGTCATAATTAACACGAACTTGGCAACACAGCAAAAGGCAGTGCAATGAAAAGGACAAATGTAAAGATTCTTTAGAATCTTCAGAACGTTTGCTTAGCAACCTGCTCCAGGGTTCTAGCGAACCGGACCCGAGACCACCTTTTCAGGCGGACCCGAGTCCGGTCCCGGGTCCGCACCCGAGTTCGGTACGGTTGCGTTCACACTATCAAAAACAGCCGGACCATCGGACCAAACGAACCCGGGTCCGGTCCAGCGGACCTAGTGTGAATGGGCCCTTAATTAAGAAAAACACAAATGAGGATTCCAAAATCCAGATCAAATCCAAACCCCCCCCCCCCCCCCCCTCAAAAACACAACTTAAACTTCTTTACACTTATTTAAAAACTACATCTTCTTCACCATCTTTTCAAATAAAGTCTTTCCATCTGCTGAGTATTTTGCTGGTGTCGCTCATCCTCCTTTTGAGACTCCTTCTCCAGATAATCATACACGGCATCAGGTGGGGGCCTCTTCTTGCCTAGAGTAGGCCGTAGGGATTTGGGTGGGGAGGCAGCAATGAGCTGAGATGGGGGGCCGGGGGGCTTATGGCCGGCCTAGACCCCAATGCCTCATGCATAAGTTGGAAAAAAGGCCATGATGCTGCGGTCTCCTCCCCCTGGTCAGTTCCAGACCCAGTTGGGGTTTTTTTTAGGGACTAGAACAAACAGTTACATGTTAAAAGTGTTACAATGTGCCGTGACATATTTGGATTAAGGTTTTACCATTTCTTGCCAACCTGTTCGTCTGTAATGGCCCCCTCCAACCCCAGCTCTTTCACAATGAACCTTTTCAGCAATAGGGAATATACAAGGTCATTATTCATCCATAGCCTACTGTATATTTTTGATAGATTAATGATTAAATTTGCAGCATGTGTAATATTAACCACACACACACACACTTACTACCAAGCCTGCTTTGTTGCATTTCTCTTTTTAAAGAAGAGACCATCATGCTGCATGCTTAGCTGTATTAGCTGTTTGATTTTTTCCTGCAGACCCTGTAACAAATAAACCTACACTATGAGAAACGACGTAATCAAATCTTATTACCTTGGAAAAATATTTGTCACATCATAATTAAAGCAGGGCCTCGAACTACTTCCTTACTGATCTAACAAACTCGCAGACCGACACCTACCCCATTACGCTACATGTGACAAGTAATGTTGGCCAGTTCTAGTTTATAAGACTATTTTCTGCCCGACAAACAGCATAATTATTTGTTGTACACACACAAAAACGACGACTAAATGTTTGATTTTTACATGGCGACATTCGATTGTTAGCATAATAGGTCATCAAAACAGCAAAACACATGTACACGTACGGTTACTCGGAACTAACATTTATAAGCGTTGTCCTGCATCACAACGTATTTCACACGTGCACAGCCTCGGCAAGTCAGCATCGGTGCTGTCTCGATGTTTAAGGGTTTTATAACCCACTAGCACTTGGGTTGATTGATTTCGGATGGCACTTAATTTGACTCACCCTTCACGTGAACTCGCAAACAAAGTGGAAACGTGTAGGGTGAGGGCTTAGGGGCACGTTTCGGAAAGGGCCAGTGTGCTACCAAAATACTAAAGTTCCGTCCCCGACTTTTCCCAGCTAATCCACCCCGTGACTAGCCTGGCTAACGCCTCCCACTTCTCAAATGAGACGTGGTCTGGCAACCAGACGTTCATTTTCTCGTATTTGAAAAAATGCCCAGATCCGTTCATTGGGCGCCATGGATGTCTATCAAATGCGCATAGCTCACCCAACTCGTTCGTATGCAACGCTAAGGGCTGGCGTAAATCCTTTGGCGTCGAATGTAGACGCAAGAGGGCAACGGAAACTTCTCGGATGTTCTGTGATTGGTTCGCCAACATCAGGCGAACATTAGGGCGTTAGTTTCCAGACTGGTTTAGCAGCGGGATTGAAATCACCGCGCAAGGCAGTATGGGAAAACCCAGGCTACCCCGTGACATCCCTTGGACGCAGAATAAGGGTCGTCATCCCGTCATGTGTGGTCCTGCGTGTTCGTCGGGAGTTCCCTGACAGCCAAGGACAGTACGTGGGCTTCAGACGGCCTCCCCTCGACTAAAGCGAGAAACATAGCTGGCTATCACCTCCTCCTTCTCTGGATGCTCAAATTCAGTTGACAGGTCCGGAGGGATGTGCATTTTCAAAATTTCCTCCCTGTATGCTGCTGGGTCCTCAAAGACTGGCCCCATGATGAGGCCCATCAAGTCTTTCACATATCCTGTGCAATGTTTCATAATCACAAACCATTCTCTAACCATGTATATCGTTTTACAAAGATTTTATCGTTAATTTGTTTGTTTATTTTTGTTGTTTACTTATTTGTTTTATTTAGACACTGAAGTGCAACAGTAGTCAAAATGTACAGGTCTTATTGTTGACTAATTAAAAAAAAAAAAGATAACTTACCGAAAGTTGCCTCGGTTTTGATGGGTTTCACCCTGCACTCCCCCTTCTGGCCTTTGGGAAATGCATCCTGTACATGGGGTCCCCAGAGGATGAAGTGGCCTGGTCTCGCGCAGCATTTTCATTGAAATGGAGAGCAGCCAGGTAGAGTCTTGTGCAGTAAAGATAAAACCAAACATGAAAATAATGGACACATGCATCTGAATGCATAAGTAAAAGGTGCTACATGGGCAAATGGGTGATTCTCACGAAACCGTCAACTGAAAGATTTCTGACATAGAATTTTTCAAAATATGTCTATGAGCAAATTTCTTTTTGAGACTTTTGAATTAAAGTGTAAAGGTGTTGTACATATTAGTTTTCTCACAATATTAGCCTTTTTAATACATATTTATTAATGTTTTTAAGACCAAGTCCATCAGAAATTATCATTACCGCAATAGATCTTTACATGAAATATAACAAAGAAATGTAATTATTTATGCATTTTTAAAATGGTTCATTAACATTAATACCAAGGTCTATATAAAACAGTTTTTAAAGTTATTATTTAATATAACATATTTTTAGAATTTCACTTATATATCTCATTACCGCATTACGATGAGTGATTTGCAACTTGTACTTTATAATATCTCAGTAAAAACTCACAACTTCAAACAGAAAAATGTGGCAGAGGTGAAGGAAGAACACTTGGAATAATCTAATTTTAAAAATGAAAATGAATACTGTTTTCTAAGAGTTGATTTTTAAGAAATTAAACATTCATTTCAGTAATGAGACAGATTTTTCGGAAATGAGACTCATATTTCGGAAATGAGAATAAGAACAAAAACTGTGCTAAATCTTGTCCAAAATCCATTGAAGTCAGATATTTGTTTACATTTGTTTTGTAATTCAATTTTTATTGACTTTTTAACACAATACAAAGTACACAGTACAAAGCATTTTGGCCAACCCCCCCCCCCCCCAATCCCTTACCAACACATGGATCCGCATTAGTCAGCGGAGTAAAAAGATCATACAATAAAATGTTTACATTTTAAACCATGCTTAAAACCACATATTCCCAAGTTTGGGAAGTAGGGAAAGGCCTGTTGTATAACTGTAACAGACTACAGCAAGTAAACTGACAGTTGTTTTTTCATATTCTAAAAGGATTTTTCTTGCTGTGTTTATTCCAAATTTCTGGCAAGACACAGAAATGCCTTGCAGATGATGTGATAGGTAGGGGGTCGGGGATGATGGCTTTGATGTCGTCTTGGAAGTACCAGACTTTATCGCCTGGGAACTTCACAGTTGGAATGTAGAACTTGTTCTCCCCAATAGCCGTCATAGTGTCTACCTCATATTGGCCATTTGAAATCTGGAAGAAGCATGAAAGAGAGTGCATTTTAATGAATTACAATGTGCTGGCCTAATATAACAATTCCTTTCTTTGCTGGGTTCAGATCATTGAAAACACATGCCTACTTTACACACCTGAGTGACAGTGCCGGGGAATAGATCTCCATCATACTGCACCAAGACCCATGTTCCCACTTCAATTGTGTCTTCACTAATTTCATTTTGCGTCACTTCGGTGGTGTCTTCACTAATTTCATTCTGTGCCACTTCAGTGGCGTCTCCACCACCTTTCTTTTGTGCCACTTCAGTGGTGCCTCCACCACCTTTATTTTGTAGCACCGTTTCCTTTTCCCTGAAGCTAAATTCTCTTACACCGTAACATTCGCAAGCTCCATCACAGAAACAGGAAAGCTCCCTGGTCTTCACCTCCCCTGGACTGGATGACATCAGCTAAGACAGAAGATATTGTGGTAACACTTTATAATAACTACACACAATTCATCATCAATTAAGCATTTGTTAACTATTAGTTAATGGTTTGTTCATCATTAGTAATTAATTGTTCATGCATAATTTATCATCACTTAAGCATTTGTTCACAAAGTTATGATTGGTTTGTTCATAGTGAATAAGCCTATTTCTAAAATATGTATAAATTGTTGCTAATACTTCAAATAACATGCAATAACATTTTGTTAATGAAATACTATTCATTATTTAACAGTTGTTACATATGCACTAATGATTAGTAAGGATGTGAATACATGTTTTATAAACCACTTCCTAATACTATAATTCATGATTAACTCAGGAGTTACAAGTGGTTAGTTAATGATTTTTGTGAGCTCATCTAAAGTGAGGACTTTTTATGCCTTGCTACACGTTTGCAAATAAGTTGTAAATACTATATTCACATTCATTCATTAAGCTGACAATTTTATCCAGAGCGACATACACATGTCAATTAAATTAAACACAACCGCAGAAGGTGGGATTTGAACCCCCAACTGAGCAGGTGACAGAATGATAACCCTGCTCCTTAACCACTATACTACCTCTACTACTATTCTGAAAATGGATGGGATCTACTTTTAGTTGTTTTTAGAGGACTACTTTCCTGTTATGCGTATGACTACATTTGATGAAGCACTAAGCAGCGCATTGATACGATAGTTAGAGAGTTAAAGAATACAAGTAAATAATTGACTGACATATACTGAAGTGAAGTTAACCAAGTAAAAACATTGTCACTTTATTCTGGTGTTTATTGATTGTTTGTTGTGAAGTAAAGAACATAACATCCGCTCAGTTAAAATATAACTATTTATAGCGACAACAGCCATGGGCAGGGGTAGTGTAGTGGATAAGGCATTGGGCTAGCATGCTGTAAGCCGAAGATTCGGGGGTTCAATCCCCGGGTGCCACCATTGTGGCCTTGCTCTTTAATTTCGTTGACAGTGTAAGTCTCTTTGGATGAAAGTGTCTGCTTAATGAATAAATGCAACTGTAACCTTTATAACTCATTTGTAAATATGTAGCAAGGCATATACAGTCCTCACTTTAGATGAGCTCACAAAAATCATTAACTAACCACTTGTAACTCCTGAGTTAATCATGAATTACAATATGAGAATTAACATAGGAGTAATACTTAACAAATGATGATCAAAGCATTTACTAATAGTTTGTAACTGGTTCATAATAGGGAGATGATTTCATTTATAAATGGTTGTTTCATTATTTATAAGGTATAAACCATGTATTTACAAACATTTGTTTTATTTACTATGAACAAACCATTCATAACTTTGTGAACAAATGCTTTACTGATGATGAATTATGCATGAACAATAAATTACTAATGATGAACAAACCATTAACTAATTAGTAACAAATGCTTAATAAATGATTAATTGTGTGTAGTTATTATAAAGTGTTACCGATATGGTTAGTTTACTTAAAATACTGTTTGAATTGCACACACTTTCATTTACTTTCTTTCTTTTCATTTCTTCACTTTACCTGATGCATTTTCATAGTTCCAGGCAATGCCTTCAGGCTTGGTGGAACCAATTCACTGCTTCGATTTATATCATCCTCTGTTATTTTGAAGATGTGTACTGAGGACTGGGCATCAAGCTGGTGGTGCAATGTGTCCACATCTGGAATACTGGTTCCATAGGCAACAATACGGTCAGCCAGGTTTTTCAGGGCTCCTCCCACTCCGTCAGGAGCACCTTTCCCATGTGACGCCTCACTGAAATTCCAAGTCACGTGTTGGAATCCCATCATGAATGGGACGGTTGATGCCAGATAGAAGTTGGTTTTATTTCTGTATTGGGAGGTTGGGCCGTCTGACACAAAGTGGATGACTGTCACCTCAGGACATTCCCTCCTCATCTTTTTTAAGACTGGCTCTAAGTGAGCCCACGTTGCAGTAGCGTCATGTTTGAGACAGGATGATATGGTGCAGAAACATTCCACTCTTCCACGACTCAAATACCTCACACCTGTGTGCATGGATATTTGTTGGTGGCCCCCAGAATAGTGTGTATCCTTAACTTCTCGGCTGTATTTACAACTATAGTTCTCACTATAGTCGATATGAATTACTGCTTCAGAATTTGTCAAGTTCTTCTTTAGTGTGTTCATTTTTGTAAATTGGTGTCCTATGTTGTAAATGTGTATTCTGAAGCTGGGTAGGTCTTGACCGACAAGTTGAACTAACTTCTCATTGCTACCACACCTTTTGTCAAGGACTGTGGTCCTCATCTCAACATCGGATACAGAGCCATCTTTATTTTTTCTTTTAATTGGAGTGGTCCTAGTCATCCATTCCTCCCAATTCACTATATTCTGCTTTGTGGAGGGGTCAAGATTTGTGTCAAATGTTTTGTTCTTGCAGGCCATGCACTCCCCATACATGCACGTTTTGTTGCTTTGATCACAAACAGTACTCGCCACTACATCTGAAGGAGATGATGAGGTAATGATACCAAGCTGGTGAAGCCTCTTAATTTTAAAGTTGAAATTTTCATGCACTTTGCAGGCACAGGTTTCTCTTTGGGAAGCCTTTGGTGCTGTGATCCAAAAAGGACGCAGTTTACAAAACTGTGAGAATGAGATCTTCTGGTTTGGATTTTCAAGAAGAAATTTTTGATGGAGATGGGCCATTGTGTTTGTAAGGGCCCTTTTCCTATATATCTGTCCCTTTTTGCGAATCTCACCAGATTTTCCATTGATCATAGTGGTATTATCGTCACTATGAAGAAACCTCTTGACCATGGTTTCCGTTTGCTTTCTTACATTGTTTTGTAAGGGCACTTTTCTTTGAACTTTCTGCTTTACCACAGTGACTGTTTGCGGCTCCCTCCTTTTGTTTCCATTCTTCATTCTTTGCATTTTCCTTCTTAAATTGCTGAAATCCCGATCCTTTTTCTTCAACTTAATTTCTGTCTCTCTCAGTTTTGCACGCAATGTAGCCATTGTGCTTCTTCTCACTGATTTTGGGGTGGATGCCAAAAGAGGAGGTTGGAGGTCCAGGCCTCTTGTTGGCCTAGGAGTGGAGTCAGTTGTAGGCCTGGAGGGTTCTTGTTCTCCAAAAGAAGGAGTCTCAGAAACATGCATGGGTGGTTCTGGCTCTTCAAAAGAAGGGGGGGTTAGATTGAGCACTGCTTTCAAGCTTTTCCTTCTTTACAGAGTAGTACTTGCAAGAGTTCTCCCTCCATTTCCTCTTCTGTCTTGAATGCTCTATTGCATTCATCACTGCAGCAGATTTAAGCTGTCCATTTTGTTTCCTTTTCTGATACCTAATGATTAAAACGACAAAACATAATTATTTGACATTATTCTGTAAACACGTGCAACTTGTTGACATGTAAATCATAATGGTCGACACGCCGTTCGACTATCCATAGTTAATACATGTTTGAGGTGGTTATGAAACAGCAGTGCTACCGTGACGCGGAGCAAAGTGTATTTAATTATTTATTATGGATAGTCAAACACTGTGAAGTCCATTATCCTGCTTATACTGAGGCAAATTTTACAGAATGAGGTTATTTCTTTCAGTAAATTGCTGATTTTCGAAAACTACTTGTCTGAGAACACCACCTAAACCATTTAACCCTTATCCATCACCTCTCTCTTTCCTTCCTTCTGTATTCCTCTAAAAGTTCTGGGTTGCTGTATATCTTTTCTCTGTGCTTCCTCAAACTTTCCTTTGCTGCAGCTTTCTTTTGCGCACTTTTTGCCAACCTGGTCAATGTGAATGCAATCATGGAAAAAAACACAGATAAGGAACATTATAGCAATCAATCTCTAAATTGTGAACATGCACTTTCCATGACTCCAATAATGTGACATTTTAAGTCTATGAAAGTAATCTACGTGATGAAGGCCACTCATTATGATATGACACCAGCAACTTTCATGAGATTCAATGGGGGAAAAAGCAAACACTTTTTTTTTACACGGTCTATTACTGAATGTGTCTACCTCATTAGGTACAATTTTGTCAATCTGTCAGTGTTTGCGATAATTTCAAACCTGATAGTGTAATTTTTAGTCTTCGGATTTGTAATGAAAATAACGTAATATCAGATCATGCTGCTGGCAGTAACTTTCCAGTTGTTAGTGATAATATTGCATCAATATTCCTCCAAAACTTATTAAAAACTTATTCATTCTTATTAAAAATCAATTAATGTCATGAACAACATTGAACAATGCAAATTCCTTTAATATTTTCATTACCGAAATTGAAATTTTTGTCCTGTAGTTTCCCATTTTATACTTCAGTCTGTATATCCACGCCTCACAACCTTTTCCAGAACCTGTCCTCAAGCAGGGACATTTTTCAACAAGTGCCTTTGCCACATCCCCTACCTTACTTTCAGGATAGGCAGTGTATTGAAAGATTTCCTTGCAGAGTCTCTCTAATGGTGCATTCCAGACAGCATTTAAACTAGTGGGATGTTGGATTTATCCTACCTCCAACTACGAAAGATGCACTGGAACGCCTGTCGAAGTGGGAGCTCCTACTCGCGAACTCGTAGGAGCTCAACCTGCCCCGACCTCAAAAAAATGAAGTGGGAGGATTATGGCGGCGCCCATGGAGACATGCTCCTTGAGTGGTAACTTCAAGGAATACGCTATAAACTTCAGGGTAGGGTTGTTTTAGACACAGTAATTAACTTGTTCTTCATATTATGACTTAAAATTGTGTCAACAAAGAATACAACGTATTGTGAAAGTAACATTATAACGTTATACAGTTAGCCTAGCCTAATATGCTAACGTTACGACGGTATGCTAACGTTACGGCGGTCACCCATGTTTTCTAAACCTCCCACTCCAAAATGCTTGGAACGCTTTGAAGTGGGAGGTAGAACCTTTCAGGTAGGGTAGGTCCCACCTCCCACTCGTTTGGATGACGTCTGGAATGCAGCATAAGATGACAGACTGAAGTCTGGTAGGCACCGTCAGTGGTGTACCACTTTCAAAGAATGCTTCATTCCCACGCTGTACAGTAGCTGCAGTTCAACATCAAAAGGAAAACGTGGGATTTCCATGGACGTGTTCTCGACGCTTCAGGTCCAGCTGCATGTCTTGGTGTAATGACAGTGTCATCCGAGGCTCCACCAGGAGAGGAAGGCTGTGGCGCATTAAACCCAATAGTAAGTGTAACAAGGTGGTCAGGGCAACCACCCCATATCTGTAGCCTGACTATGCCACCCTGGGGCCTAGCGCCTCAGGGAATCTTTAGGAGCTTGGGACCTTTACCAAACCGAGCTGCACAGGTTCTTTAAAGCATATTGGAGACATGAATTCCTTAAATAAACAATTTATTGAACACAAAAGACAGACATTGAACAGAGACAGACAGAGCTTGCCTGAGGGGGCAGGCTAATATCAAGGGTGATAAGTTTGCAAACACAGCAAGTTTAACACTCTGCCTGCTTACAAAAGAAAGACAACGGACAAAGACAACCAAACCTAAAGTAACATGGACAATAATAAATCAAACATCAAACAAAACTAAAGGAAGACAAGACAGCAGCCTGACCAACCGTAGCAGTCCGGAGAGCAGGAAACATCACCCCAGCTGTGGTCCGGACAGGCAGGGCACCCAGCTACAGTACATAAAACGATAAACATTAACCCTTTGCAGACGGCACGCTGTAAAATCGGTACCCCAGTACCGATGACGTTGAGTCTAATAACTCTGCCATACTTCAGCTGATTTTATTAATGAAAACTTCCTCATAAACGTGACATCATAAGCTTTACAGTGATATGATTGGTTAAGGGATTTGTGGCGCGAAACTGTTTCACCACTTGAAGAGAAAACACGAAGTTGAAATGTCACTCTGCCTGCTGCATCTGAAGGAGCAACGCTAGGTGTCACCACATATCACGCATCGTAACATCGTTTGAAGGACAAACTGGTGGACCAACTGAGGTAAAACAGTCTTTTTATGTGTTGTTATTAATACCTATTGAAGTTATTACTTCAAAATTGTTTTTATTTAGCTATTTTTACCAGTAATTGCACCGTGACTGTGTGACCGTAACATATGCGTCTGTGTTCACTTCAGCTCGCAATATTTGCGGCTGTCGTAGCAAACTGTTATCCTTAGTAAAATGTTGCTATTTTCAATGTTTTTTTGGGGGTAATCATATATAATACATGATACGCCAACTACTAGGACTGTCACCTTAGATATACATTCAATTTGAACGAAATAGCCTGTCAGGTAATGCTACAGCAACTCATAACGTTAGCTGAAAGTTAGGTAGCTTCTCGCTTCAGAAATATTTTGCCAACGACGCGTTCTCCTTTCCTGATAAGTTTAGCTCAAATGCTTTCTATCATCATCTCATGTGAAGGACACCTGATTGGTAGCTTATTATTCTCAAATAAACCAGTTATTTCGTCGTTTTTATTTAGCCACTTTACCAGTAATTGCACAGTGTGTGTTTGAGTGTGTGAGGCCATGTAACATTGCGTCTGTCAGCTGGTAATATTTGCCGGTGTTTTAGCAAACTTGTCCTTTGTAAACTGTTACTATTTTCAATGATTTCGTGATGGTAACTATATGTAAAACATGGAAAGCTAACTACTAGGACTGTCACTTCAGAGATGTATTCAAGTTTGAACGAAATAGCCTGTCAGGTAATGCTACAGAAACTCAATAACGTTAGCTGTAAAGAGAGAAGCTCCAGAAATATTTTGTTGGTTCAGACATGCCCACGACGCGTCCTCCTGTCCGGATCAGTTTCGCTCAAATGCTCAAAATCTATATCACCTCATGTGAAGGACAGCTTATTGGTAGGCTGTTTTATTATCAAATAAACCAGTTATTTCGTAGAAATATGTACCACATTTTACAGTTGATTGCAGCCAAGTTGGTTAGCTTGCTAGGTATGATCTGTCAAATATGAAAGGTGCTAACGTATCCATATCGGCGTGATGATTATGTCGAGGGTCTAACGCAAGGTTTTCGTTTATTGTCGGCTATGTTTTTGCGAGTGCATAACTGAATACTTGTAGTAAATGTGTCATAACTATTGCTTAGTTTGTGTACACTATCGATTTGTTGACCAGGACTTAATGGCGATACTGCTAACTAACGTTAACATGTTGCAAACTCAAGCGGGCATTTTCTCTACTCCACGTCGAGACGCACTGTTTTGTCTTTACGCTGCCAGGAAATAACACGATGTGTATGTGTGCATACATACGCTCTCTAGATGTTTCCAGTCATATTTTATTGCTCAAGTTGTCTTATATCAGTGTTGGTTTGCAAGCTGGTCTGCTATGTAATGTTTGGCCAAGGATTTAACACTTACTTGCTTCAAGTGAGTTCAGGCTAATGTTATTTCTCCAAATCATCAGTCAGCCTTCCAGTGACCGTGTCTTTAGTGAAAAAGGACATGGTTAGAAATTATTCAGATTGTATTGTAATAACCAAGTGAAGTTATTTACAGGCTTATCTCTTTTCTCTTCATGATTTTAGATGGAGGGGGAGAAGAGCCAGTACGCGTGGTTAATGGAGTCTCTCAGGGGAAGGAGACAACTGACCACTGAGGAGCTCCAGGTCATCGGCGAGCACCAACTCCAGGACCATGAGGGGATGGACATCGGAGAGGAGGAGTACCTGGATAGCCAGCTACTGGGGGAAGAGGATGAGGAGGATGTGGAAGAAGAGGAGGAGGAGGAGAGTGATCTCCCATCAACCTCAGCTGGGTAACTATGTTTTTTTGTGTGCACGCGCGTGCGCAACTGCGCATGTGCACAATTTTCGTCGTTACAAGAGTGTTACTTGTTCTAATAATGACAGGAATAGTGGTAATAGTTTCATTACATTTATATTTACATTTATACTAATTAACATTCTTATGACAATTTATTTTGGGTTTGGTTAGCCATTCCCTGACAGGTCCCATGTCAGGTAGAAAGCGTAGACGCTTCTCTGACGCCGTGTCCTATCCCTCGTATTCTGACACAGACACAGGGACGCCAACTCCCGTTGCGTTTACACCTCGTCGGCCGCTAGGCTTAGATATAGGAAGCGTGCAGCGAGCTGTACAGACAGCCACAAAAACATTGCGTGAGGTAGATTTCTTTACAATGTTTTTCACCTCTGCAATCGTCGCTGATATCTGTGGTTTTACAAACCTTAAAGGGTGGGAACTCATTATGAGTAGTGCGTCGTATGCCAACCGTAAAGGGGGCTGGGATGAAGTGACCCCAGATGAGCTTTACAGGTTTCTGGGGCTCCTGATTTACATGGGGCTCACTTCTCTCCCTGACGTCCAGAGATATTGGGGAACCAAGTCTCTTCAGGGTTCATGGGCCAAAATGTTTATGTCACGGGATCGTTTCAAGGCTTTGCTGGCGGCTCTTCATGTTGTAGATCCAACAACCGAAAATAATAGTGATCGTCTTAGGAAGTTGCGTTATTTAATGGACCACCTCAAAGCTAAATGTCAGCAACTTTATCAGGCCGGCAAACACCTTAGTGTAGATGAACGCATGGTAAAATCGAAAGGTAGATCCGGATTCAAACAATACATGAAGGGAAAGCCAACACCCTGGGGTTTCAAATTGTGGGTTATTGCGACATCCGACTCGGGCTATACTTTAGATTTGAATGTTTACACAGGTAGTCGTGATGGGCGTGTAACTGATTTAGCTTCAAAAGTAGTCGAAGAGCTGGTTCAACCGTTCAAAGGCATGGGTCACACAGTTTGGTTCGATAATTTCTATACTTCCCCAGCTCTTATGATCAAGCTAAAGGAGTGGGGGCTAAATGCATGTGGTACTTGTAGGGTTAATCGCAAGCGATTTCCAAACGATTTCAAAAATATTAAGTTATGGAATAGAATCACAAAACGTGGGGACATGAGGTGGTGTAGGATAGAGGGAGATGTGTTAGTGGTCCAGTGGAAGGACACACGTGTAGTCTCGTGCCTGTCTAATTTCCACAATGCTAATGCTTACACAGAGGTTCAAAGATTAGTAAGAAAGGATACAGTTTGGAACAAAGTAACAGTTCGCCAACCTGCCATAATTTGTGAGTACAATCAACAGATGGGCGGTGTTGATAGGTCAGATCAAATGATAAATGCGTATAGTGTAGTGGTGGGGGAAAAAATCGATTCTGTTCAGTATCGCGATATTTTGGGCACACAATTAAATCGATACTTGTAGCTCAAAGTATCGCAATACTTAATTATATAATTTAATTATCCATTTTACTTTTATTTGAGTCGAGTTTACTCAGGGTTTACTCTGATCACATTAAATTAGCTTATTACGCTTATGAGGGGGGCACGTGTTGTGGTGTTTCATTGTGCATTCAACAGCAATAATAAATGAAAATGGCTTCACAATCACACCTGTTATACACGACACTCTACACTACTTTCACATCGAAAAAGGTGGGTGTATTTTGGTTTTCAACAAAAAGTGAATAGTAAGGACCTTGACATGCACCATGCCATTGCAAAGTGAGTTGAACAGTGTTATTTTCCTAATTTTTTGTAATGACTTAGAATAATATGAGAGACATGAATAGCAATATATCGCAAAATCGAATTGCAATACTTGGTGTATCGCAATATGTTAAGAATTGCAATATTATCGAATTGTGGCCCAAATATCGCAATAGTATCGAATCTTAATTTTTTTGCCAATTCCCACCCCTAGTATAGTGTACTTCGCAAAACACAGAAGTGGTGGAAAACACTTTTCTTCCATTTTGTTGACATTGCTGTTGTCAATAGCTTCCTGTTATTTCAGGATTGGCAACGTTCTAATCCAACACCAGGACATACCTTAGAAAGGTATAGTCAGATCAACTTTAGGGAAAATCTAGCTCGTCAACTAGCAGGGATTCCTGTAGATACAGTGCTGCAGTCAAAGTCTCCAGCAGCTCAAACAGCTTATGATTCACCGTCGTCGTCATTTCATGTGGCTCATGCTACTGTTTTTGAGGAGTCACGAAAAAACTGTTGCGTATGTTACAAAAAATGTAAGATAGAAAGGAAAACTAAAATAGGTTGCAAGGCCCCAGAATGTAATGGTAAACGGTTTTGTTTTGTTAGCGAGCGGAATTGTTTTGTGGAGTACCATTCGGCCGAAGGCGACAAGTTTCGAGATTAGGTCTCTTGTGTCTAGTCACATCACGCCCAACCCCCTCTGTGTGTCTGTCTGTCTCTATGTCTGTTCAGGCCACTGTCCTGTTCTTGTACATAGTTCTTTGCTATTCATTCTTTCCTTCTTCACAGCTTTGTTCATGAGTTGAGCATACATTTTATATATGTAGATATTTTGTATACAAGTATTGTCAAATTACTACATTTTTAAATATTAATATATGTATATGTATATCCCAATACAAATGTTTGTGAATATTAAGTTGAATTGCCTTAAAATAATTTCATAATGCATCTTGTTATCCAATATCCATTTGTCTCAGTGTTGTCTTTTTACTATTGTAGTTCTAATAGTTACTGCTTGTTTGTGAATGTTTAAGTGTTATACCTGGGTTCCTGATGATTTAATATAATTGATGCATTTTAAAATAAATTGAAATTTTTTTCCCTTTAGAAAACTTAACATGTGTCAGTGTCTTTTCTCTATTCTTGTTTTTGTAACAGAATGATACACAGGGAGAAACATTCTCCATCAGCTATATTTCACCTTTAGTCTTTTCTCACTCACAAAGGTTATTGGCTCTTAAGGCTATAGTAAAACATACCACATTTAGCTATACAATATACTTAGATGGTTAAATAAACTTATTTAATTACATGACCAATATATATGTGTATTTTGGAGTTGAATTTTCAATCAGGGAATGAAAGCATTCTACTCTTTAAAAATGATACTCGTTACTTCAACTTCAAAGTTGTGAGTAAATTGATAATAACTTTTGAACCAAAGGTGATAAATTGATTCTGTTTCTTTCACTGAAGAGAGCATAACATTGTATATATCTTATACACTCTATTTACGATAGTTATTAGGTAAAACATTAGATGTATCTTGATATATTGATGTTTTCGTGTTTTTTAAGATTGAATTTTTAAGGTATTGTTTAAAAACAATGTGTGTTACACTTAAACTTATTAACCATGATGTATACCATTTTAAAGGGCTAGTTCTTCTGATCACAATGATGGGTATATTATATCTCTGCCATGTAGCATATCCACACAATAAGCCTATTTGTATCACGGGGGCATCAAGTATGAAAAAACGGAATGTTTTGTGCCATCTGCAAAGGTCCAATAAATTTATCATAACATTTGAACAGAAGGTGACAGATTGATTCTGTTTTTTTCAGTGAATAGAGGACAAAATTGTGAATCTCCTATACACTCTAGGTTTTTCTCTACCTACAACAGAAATTGGGGAAAAAATTAGATTAATCTTGACTAACTGATATTTTCGTGTTTTTTGGGGTTGAATTTTGAAGACATTTTTTAAAGATATGTGTGTTCTCTTCAAATGTATTAGTTATATTGTATACCATTGGAAAGCTCTATTTTTCCTGATTACAGTGGTGGGTATATTGTATCTCTGCCATGTAGCATAATCACACAATACAGCCTTTTGTGCCATGAGGCCATTGAGTATGAAAAAATGGAATGTTCGGTGCAGTCTGCAAAGGGTTAACCACAATGACAAAAACTAATACAAACAGAAACACTCAAAAAGATTGCATACCTGGTGGAAGGCTCTGGTGTGCTCACACACCTTCTTGCAGAGCCTACACTGTTGCTAGCCACCAAGCTGTTAAATAGGCTGCACTTGGGCCAGTTAACCAATT
Source organism: Sardina pilchardus (assembly GCF_963854185.1). Lineage (NCBI taxonomy): Eukaryota > Metazoa > Chordata > Actinopteri > Clupeiformes > Clupeidae > Sardina > Sardina pilchardus. The sequence goes on from NC_085017.1 coordinate 7,528,901, forward strand.
AAGGTCTTTGCTCCGCCCCTCGTTAGCTAAGGCAGGCCAGAGGGAAGACACAGGGCCAGCAGTCAGTCTACCCTACTACATAAGCCTATTACCAAAATATCATAGGTAGGTGAGCAACATCAACTTGAGAGATGTAAGTGAGCAGATTTGCCAGATTTTACAAGCCAGGCTGGTTCCTCTGGGGGTACTAAGTCTCCAACCAGAAATGGAAGAAATCAGAGGAGACTCCAGTTCTCATGCGCATTCCCTCCAATGTTTTTTCTGGTCATACATGACTTGGGAATGGCATGTGGCTTGTTTGTTTTGTCTGTCCATTTGTATGGGAATTTTTGGATCATTTCATTCAGACTGTTGAGACTGTGAGACTGGAGAAACCTCTGGAAATCAGTGTGCTGAGGCAATAGGCTAGCTCTACTGGCACTATGCCTTCAAATAAGTCATGTGCAATGTCAGGTGGATATCCAGTGATGACATTGAAATGACTTAACCGTGCAGAGAACACACACTGCCTTTTGACACCAAAACAAGCCTTTCCAGTGTACTGCACTGTTTTCACATGCATTTCAAGCATTTCTTTGTTTCGGAGAGTGAACACACCTGAACTTCAGACTCATGTGCGGTGCAGAATCGACACATGTATTCTCCGACAAAACGCTCAATGCATCCAGCAATGAAATGAGCTCCCAAGTTGTCTGCAATAACACACTGAATTGTCCCCCTGATAAAAGTGCCAAGCTGTGGAATAAAAATTCCCTGACTTTCCAAAATCGCAAGGTCTTGCAACAAGGGATCTAGGATCCTGTCATACCCGAATGTTTTCACATCATCTGACCGACAGAGCAAGGCTAAATTGATAGATGAAAGAGAGGAATTGAATCCATGTAGATTGGCAAGATTCCAATAAACAGTGCAAATATTATGTTTTTTTCTGGCGAACAGCCCAGCGAATTACAATCTCAAAGTTGTCCACATACAAATTCAGCAAGAGACGCAACTCACCGTTGTTACTCTTGAAGTATTGCCATCATGAAATGACCTATATAAAGCTTCTCCAACCTCTGGAGACGGGTGAGTATCAAGCACTCTCTCAAGGACGTCTTAATCACTTAGCAACGCCTGTAGAAATCTTAAGAGAGGAATGTATTGCAGAGTTCTCTTATTCTTCGCATCCAAGACATACTCGACTGGTTCCACAACTTGCCTTGATTATTACGCCAGATGAGAGTGTAGTTCCATGTCAAATCAGCCTAGAAAAACGCCAGGTTTCATTTTCAGTTGGTCTTATTGCACTTTCTAACTTGAGAGGAGACACGTTTTAAATGGGAAAATTACCAGAAATCTTAGTCACTTTTAAACATGAAGCTAGCAGGCGAGAAGCTAATGGCCTAATCCGATTCAATGATCTATGCTAGGCTGAAGCTAAAAGTTGTATCGCCAGACTCAGAGAATGGCTGGATGAACGGGAACAAGGTAAATATCAATTATTTTGCTCGAGGGGAGGTGGAAAATGAGCGTATTTCCAAAAATGGCGGAATATCCCTTTAAGTAAAACTGCGGCTAATTTCCGCTGTATTAACACGGTCTGATCTCCGCACAATTCCCTACTACATCTGTCTCACAGTGATTATCAACGATGAGTTCTACATCTGAACACCCAGGCTCAGTAGATTCAACAGATTCAGGTATACTTCCCAGAATTACACCCTCTTTAAAATCAACTAAACTGTGTGGTGTATGCTTACGTTTTCTATGAAATTTAAAGGTGCTGTATATGTTGGTTTTAAAATCACAGCCATTAAACACGCAGATGACAGTCTCGTTGCTTTTCAAATGATGGTCTACATGCAAAATGTAATCACGTTCTGTTCCCAACACAGCAAAAACACACAACTGACAGGAAAATGAAACCGGTGCCTCAGACCTTTCTGATATAATGGCATGATTTCGAGACAAATGTGTCTTCAGTGAATTAAATTGAATTGTCTTATAAAACTACAAGGGCAATCTGAACTAGAATGCATTTCCCGGTGGGAAAGTGCGAAGTGTGCTTGCTCAGACGCGCCACGACAGCGCCCGGTAGGAGACACGACCGCTTGTCCTCAGGTCAAAGCGCCAAAGTTTGGCCAAGACGCGAAGCTGCTTCGAGTTTGGCGGCGTTGCCCTCGATTGCCGAATTCTTACACTGACCTGACAAGTTGCCTAGATTCATCAGTGGTATGGCCCAGAGCACCTCCAATGTAAAAATGTAGATGTCATCCCAAAGACGTAAAGAGATATGAGCCAAAATGCATTTTTGCTAATTGCGGCGCCCCCTAGTGGCCAAATTACAACACATTTACTGAGGCTACTTTGGATGGTGTCCAAAATCATGCCGCCAAATATGGTCTCAATACCTCAAAGCGTCTCCGAGATTTGACCTCACTTCCTGTTTGGACGCTTCAACATAGAATTTGATTGGCTGTCAAGGGCTAACGCTTTGATGTATGAAAATGAAATGTACACCTCTAAGGTCTGTAGACCTTGTGTTGAATTAAGTATGAGTTGTTCACGTGTAGCCAGCATGAAACACGTAACCACTGAAGGAAGGGGGGAGCCTAAGGAACTAGGCATTTTTCTAGAACAAATACGAGTAGTCTAATGTTATAGCTATTCTGTTATGCGGGAACATCCGCAGTTTACTCACTGTTGAATAAGTTGCAATGTGTTATAGCCTCAAATGGATGGTAAAATAAACAGGACGACTCACCTGTTCAAATGATGTAATAGGATAAAATTTGGTTTTGATATGTCAAAGCAACCAGGCTGTTACTGGTTAACGTTTCTGAATATGAAATCGATTTTGGATTGGTTGCATGTGATAAAAGCTGTGCCATTTCCTGTCCAGACAGCATTCATATTCAGAAATACTGTACACCGGCAACAAAGACACACACACACACACACACAAACAACTCTTTCAAACAGAAACGTCAGTCCGTTACATCTGCTTCTTGTCCACAAACTGCATGTCGCTGAGTTGACCAGCAACGAAGACTTTCACATAAACACACACACACACACACACTTACACACACACATACACATCACCCCCTCAAACACAAATATCTGTCTGTTACGTCTGCCTCATGTCCACAAACTGCATGTTGCACAGTTCACCCACATCTACCCACAATTCTTTGATTTATAAATAACCCCACCATTAAAAAACTGCAATGTGTCAAATCTTATTATACAACAGTTGGGTTCTATGAAGCGGTTTCTTTGTTTCTGATTGGCCGAGAGACGTTCCATGAGTTGAGATATCCCACGATAATCCACTCGGACTTTTCACAGCTAATAATAAATCACTCCGCGATACAATGTCAAATTGTCAAGTGTAAACCGAACTGTCACGTTGCATCCAAGCTGAAATACAGACGCTCAGAACATAGAATATGACGGAGGTGGATATTAGCTAGTTGGATGGCATGTAGGCTAAGTAAAATAGTGATGTTTCAAAGCTAAAAGCATGTCCTAACCAGACGCAATGCGAGCTAACGTTTATTAGGCTAGATTCTACATTAGCCATAGCAACCATCCATTTAGAACTAGTAACGGCAGTTTGTCCTGCATGAAGTAGAAATTTGTGGCGGAGAGAAGTTAGTTCTACAAACAAGACAGTTTTAGCGATTTAAACGTTTACATGATAATGGGAAATTAGCGCAAAAAAGAAGTGGTAGAATTGTTGTATAAAAGCAATATAGCACTCGTGATCGTGGGTTGTTGTTGGATATTCCCACGGGTGTTGTTCGGCCGTAGCCTCGAGGCCGGAGGCTACGGCCGAACAACACCCGTGGGAATATCTAGCAACAACCCACTCCCACTCGTGCTATATTGCTTAAATATGTATATACTGCATGGGCAATTCCATGCAAAACTGTCAAGTCCATAACCCCACACAGCATCATACTATGATGTGGATGATGATTTCTTAAAAGTTTACCATTTCGCTCTTCTTGTTTGTACAACATATTCGATGACATTGTTAACATAATCATTTGCATTATATAAATGTAACCCCCTTTTCCACTCTTATGTCTCAACATATACTGGAGTCACATTCATAAACATAAACAGGATCCTAGGTTCTCAATTTGCTGGACTCACTTTCTACCATAAAGTTAAAGAATAGTAATAACAGAAGAAAAGGTAAGAAGGTGTTGATGGCGTGATTAACTAGTGTGGTCCCTCCACTGAAGAATTTCTATACCACTGCCATGATGGAAATATGTAAATCCTCAGAAATGTCAAGTGACTACAGTTACTTCTACCTGCTTTGATATATCATTTCATAAAAAAAAATTTGGCCATAATAATTATATTGCAATTATATCAATTCAAGTTTTCTTTGCAGCACAAACAACAATAGGCTACAGTTTACTTTACTTCAGGGCGTAATGTTAACAACTTCGTTAACATTAAGTTTGTTTGTTTGTTGTTCTGTATTGACAGCAGACGGCAGAATGCAGGTGCACGCAATGGATATGTTTTTAAAGAGAGTGCATTCGCTTCCACATGAACCTCGGAATGTGCTGTACCAGAACAAAGACACTGAATGCTATGTTTTCTATCGTGCGTGTGGCTCGTTTTTCAGATTTGTTTGCTAAATTTAAAAAAGCCACACAATTTAACAGAGTCGCTCATTCTAGCCTGCAAATGGTTAAAGTGATGCTAGGGCCAGATGCTGCATAAGAAATGGAAAAACTCCACTGACCAGTTGGCCTTGCCAGTTGATCGCTAACGTGAGATACGTGGATGATGAGATTTCAGATCATTTTATTTGGCAAAGAACTGGACAATGCTACTGGAGATGAGATGTTCAGGGTAACAGAATTGTTGCCTGCTTTACAAATCATGAGCGTACAGGGGAGCTACATCCGGTGCAGAACTGAAGTGTTGAATTAGCTTCCACTATTAAAGTAGCTATAACAGATGTGGGAGATGGACCAGTCATCTAAAATGAATTGTACGCGTCGCGAACGGAACGCTTCAGTTACGCGTCCAGTATAGCTTTCCAGTTAAGTTAGCAGGGATATGCGTAGTTTGCACTGACGGGGCAGCATCGATGACAGGTCAAGTCAAGCTTCATAACGAAAGCCAAGCAGAAAAATCCTGCCATGGTAGCGACACATTGAGTGTCGGAAAACTCTTAACTGTAAAAAAAATATATATGCCCCCGACATTGCTTTGAATCAAGTCGTAAAAATAGTTAATTATAGCCTATGTTAAGTCACGTCCCCTTCAAACACAATTACCCTATCCTCTGCAATGAAATGGGTATCCAAAATATCACATATGTTAAAGGCCGTATTGCAAGGTTTGCATTATTAAACAAATTTGCATTAGGTACTACTCATCTAAACTGTTATCCATTGTAGGCCTATTTGATGTTGCAATGATTTGAGGTTTGCAATGATTCTTCTTTCCCCCTCAATGTACTCTATTGCGTCACGTTGGGGACCACTGAACAAGCCCCCTTGAGATTGACATGAGAGAGGAGTAAAGAGAAACGGGCAAGACACTGTTCAGCAGTAAAAAGTGCAGATTATAGATAGATACATACAGTGGGTACGGGTTGAGAATGCACCTTCTCCCGCGGGACTCCCGAAGAGATCCCGCAGGACGTCAAGCCGATTTTTTCGAGGCTAAGGCAATGTACCCAAACAACCACCAGGTGGCAGAAAGTTTCATCCCGCATTTCAAAATGATGAAGAGCGCATATCCGTCAATAGTCGACTCCTTAATCTCATTTAATCATTACAATGAAGGTGATGACTGGCGAAATTATTCAAACGACGTTTCAATGAACCATTGTTGAAATGAATGAAAATGGTTATAGAAAATCGCCTACAGCCTAACGCAGACACAGCTGATTCTTTGATTGATTCTAAGCTGTTTTGATGTAGGGGATGGGTAAACTGGCGCGCTACAAACATGCTACCAATCAAATGTAATATTAGTAGGACTAGCCTACTTAGACACTTTAGTCATAGGCAACGTTGCCATGTTAATTTGGGCTGGAAGTGCTTGCTTGTGGTGGCGCTCCTGTCCGCTGCTTCTCCCGAATTGTGTGGCAAATTTGTCAGCAATCAGCTTAAATGTCAAATCATATTTATTTATCTTTGTCGCCATTGTATTGGGGGAAACGCGGAGAAACGAGATGGTCAGTCCTCGTATTTTTTCTTTGCGTTTCGTTATAAGAAATATATAAGTAATAGTTAGTCTTCTTCCGTATTGAACAGATACGGGACGCTCTTTGTTCCGTATTTTAAGGAACTACTCAATGCACACACACTACATTGAAAAACACACAAAGAAATCACTAAACATGTAGCCTACAACCTAATGACACTTTAATGCAGCGTTTCTCAAACTATGGGCCGCGAAACGTGGAGACTGCTGCTGGTCCGCGAGACATGGAGTGAAATTAGGTCCGGTGATCTGATAATTTGCTGCGCAATTGACCAAGCGGACCGACAGAAAAAGAAAGCAAACGTTGCTGCGGAAATGCTTGCTAATTTGATGTGTTTAAACATAGAGCCATACAATTAGGTGTGTCTGTTATTATGACAATTTTCGAGCATAACTGCTTGTCCATAGCTCAGTGACAGGTGTTAATAGCCTTGCCATAAGCACTGCTGCAGGTGCTTCTTTTATTATGCGGTTAGAGCATAAGCGCTTACTCATATAGACTATAACTCAGGGACAGGTGCAAAACCACCAACTGGGATGGATCGAAGGGCAAGCAAGCACTGCCACACAACGTGTCAACACTAAACAGAAAGTTTCCTACGATGGGGAGAAGTGGCCGCAAGGACTGCATCGATAAGATCAACGAATACAGTAATGTTTTACAATCCAGCTGGTATCCGCTGTTCATTCCGACATATCCCCACTCGGCGGTAGGCCTAGGCCTATTTAACTTGTTTTTTTTCCAAACAATGTGCCATTCCGACATGAGGTCATTAATAGGCTATTAATGTCATAACTATAGGCTATCATTAGGCTTACTATGCATGGCTGTAGGCAGCTATGTTTAGAGCGAACGTTTCAACTATGTTTGCCATGGTAGACAAAAACACTCAAATAAAACAATAGCCTAACAAATAACTGCATGCGTAATGGACACGGCTCTATATCCTAAATAATTTTCGAGGTTCGCCATTTGGTAATATGACCTATCCTTACTGACAATAATTGAGATTGAGCACAACTAAAGTTGCACGAAGGCAAAATACAGTCCTAAAAGCCTATTCTATATAGCCTGGCCAATATTGTAGATGTGCAAAAGCAGCATTTGCGTGCGTGCTTGCCGGTGAGGTGTAGCCTACAAAAATGAGCATAACATCTGATTATTAAAGTATGGCTATAGGATATAGGCTAGAGAAGAGTTGGTTTAAATTTAAAGTGTAGTAAAAACGTTTGTGCACATCCCCGGTCAAGGTGCAGAACAAGACTAGGCTAAATCATAAAAAAATGGAAAAAGGTTCGCACACTTGAAATCCTTCTTTTTTGATTTTATTTTATTTTCTTTATCACAAAGGAATGACGTTTCGACCGTGTGGTCTTCTTCAGATTAAAATTCAAGTACGTGCGCTATTTAACCCCTCGAGACCGACTGCAGTCTGCTGACACAGCCAGACGACTCTCCCAACCCATTCATTCGTTTTGGCCGATATAACCCATTCATTCGTTTTGTGCGTATATAGATTCCTGCATGCTGCATTACCGTGACCCTTAGCCTACCTTGTGGATGATTTTTTCTCATTGGAATACAGCAGGACAGAATGCCTTTTATCTAACAAACGCAAAAGCTGAGATTGTTGCAAGGACTAGGCTACTCAACAAACTTGTTTTTCGTTTCTGGGAGATCTCGTTATCGTTTTGGATTGTCGGATTTTTATACTTATTGTTTGGACTTATGGACAATGAACTTTGAGGGGTGGTTGTTAGTGCTTTACAAAGCTTTGTGTTAATAAGTGTCGGTCCTCCTATCCTTCAGCTCACTGCGCGATGCAGTTGCGCATAGTGGCCACGAAGTCATTAACTGTTTATGACACAATACATGATATTTGTGTTTTTCGTTTATTAGGGCCCGAGCACCGAGGTGCGGCCACTGAAAGTGGCTGCACCGTAGGTGCAAGGCCCTATTGTTTTTGCTCAGATTATTAGGGCCCGAGCACCGAGGTGCGGCCACTGAAAGTGGCTGCACCGTAGGTGCAAGGCCCTATTGTTTTTGCTCAGATTATTAGGGCCCGAGCACCGAGGTGCGGCCACTGAAAGTGGCTGCACCGTAGGTGCAAGGCCCTATTGTTTTTGCTCAGATTATTCTTATTATTATTATTATAGTATAATTATCTTACCAGTAACATTTTTCACCAACTTGGCATGCTCTAAAACTCTTGCAATTTAGCTGGCATATGTAGAATTGCATTTGATACTCAGACACAGAGCTGTGGCCTAGGGTGTGGCTCAGGGACTCTATAGCGCCACCTAGCGCGCCGTCTACTGTGGTTAACACATACATTCACGGAAATGAACCAAATTTGGTGGACATGTGTGTTGTATTATTCTGAACAAGTTTTACATTCAAACTATATAGTGAATCTTAGAAGAATTTGAATTATGTGAGATTTTCTGATTTTTGCACATCATGTATTTTGAAATACTTCTCCTAGACGGTTTATCGAAATTATGTCATTTAAGCACTAAAATGATCTTGAGGGGTTGCCTGAGAGGAATTGCGACCAGATTTTTGAATTTCAAAAGTATATTGAAATGGCGAAGGTTTGAATCTAGGTGTCTTATAAAAGAAACAAAAAGTTGGTGTTATAGGCAGAAAACAGTGACTAATTTGGATGAAATTTGATGAAGTATTAGTTAGAGGGTTTGTAGTGACAGTCATATACAAAGTTTTGAATTTGGTGTTGTTTGTGTTTTTTAAAAGCTCATTAATGATTGTGGTGGACACAGTTTTAGCTAAAATATTTTGAAGCGAGTTGATGAATAATTATAATCATATCAACCTATGCTGCAATTTTGATTTCAACCATGTTAACAGAAAGTGAGATATTTAGGTTTATTAGGTTTTTATAGGTCTGTGTGCCTAGCCGCGCATGGTCTTGCTCCCTCACTGTGGCTCACCCACTCTCCCCCCACAGTTCTTCCCACCCCTCCCCTCTCTCCCAGCTGGATGTCTTTCTAACCTCCCCCGCTTTCCACATAGAGACTCAGACAAAGACAGACACACACACACACACACAGACACACACACACACACACAGGTTTGAACCTAGGTGTCTTATAAAAGGAACAATAAGTTGGTGTTATAGGCAGAAAGCAGTGACTAATTTGGATGAAATTGAATGGAGTATTAGATAGTGTGGTTGTAGTGACAGTCACATTCAAGTTTTGATGTTGTTTGGTGTGGTTGTGATTTTGTCACTTATAATAGCATATTAATGATTGACACATAGTTTTACCTAAAGTATTATGAGATGAGTTTACAAATACTAATAGTCATATTAACCTATGCTGCAATTTTGACTTTAAACACATTAACAGAAAGTGAGTTATTTAGGGTTATTTGTTTGATGCCCTAGGGAATGAAACTCAATTGTCTGTAAAAGTCTCTCACTCATTTGACATTCTGTGGTCGAGAGCACTGTCCCGCCCACTACATCATGTGATTTGTTAGTCAGTGCAGATCCAGGCGACCCCATAGAAGACTCATAGCATAGCTCTACACTGAGTGTTTTCGTGGATTTATATTGTGGAAACAGTGCAATCATTTTGACTTTTTGTCTACGGAGTTATTCTTGAAAGTAAGGTAACAGTTTTGTTGAAACGCAACTTTGCAAGCTATTTGATGCGGTTCAATAAGTTGGCTAAAGCGCTCGTTTCCTCCATCTAGCTAACTCCAAGTGATGGACGTTAGTGATATGGTGTTTACTAGCTAGTTTATCTTAGCTTACAAATAGAGCCTTGATAGCCTAGGTGACAGCCTAACTAGGCCTACCGAAACACAATCCAAACTTTTGACAGTTGTAAAATGTAACGTGAAGTTCAAATGTGTCACTGTTTGGGAGTAGCCTGCCTTTTGGGAGCTAACGTTATAGCAAGGCAGGTTTTTGTCACGTTCGGTAATTAACAAGTCCCAGTGCGATAACGAACGTCAAATAGCCTAGCTGCTACTGTAGTTGGTCTTGTTTGAAAAGGTCTAGCGGAAAACACAACAGGCACCTAGGGCCAGCCGTAGTAAATTCGACCTGGTTTTAAATCTTGGCCTAAGCTAGCTAGCTAGCTAGCTAACTCCAAGTGATGCACGTTAGCGATATGGTGCTTACTAGTTTATTTTAGCTTACAAATAGAGCATTGATAGCCTAGGTGTCAGTTTAACTCCTGAAACATAATCCAAACCTTTGACAGTTGTAAAACGTAACGAGAAGTTCAAATGTGTCACATTTTGGGAGTAGCCTACCGTTTGTGAGTGGAAGCTAGCTAATGCTAGCTATTAGTGGAGGACGTAAGTTTGAAACCACAACGAACTTACTCTGCCTAACTGAAGGAGGACGTTTCTCCATGGACATCTAGAAAGCAGGAGAGAAGATGACAGAACTAGAACTGGCCGTCTGCTTCACTGGTTAGCTTTCAATCAAGGTAAGAACATTTCCCTCCAGTGCAAGGCAGGTTAATGTTAATCAGTTGTGGTGATTAATTGCCTTTAAATGGAGTGAACCATCTATCTATTCAAAATAATCTAAACGTTTCCACTGTCTGGAAATACGTTAGTTTGGTGCCACCGATTCATATGAGCAGTCGTGCAATGTGTGTGTGATCCAAGTGAAACCATACGAGGCTAGAAACAACGATATTTTTCAAACGATTGATTCCTGCAACTATACATTGAAACAGCATAGGCAGACTGCCTAATCCTAGTTTTTGAAACGATTGAAGATGGTATGAACATAGTTTATCCCTTTGCATGCGTTTGCAAACATGCTCTGGGTAGACTTCAAAACGTTTTTTTATTATTTGATCTGCCATCACTAAGCCTAGTTTAATTAGGCTATAGGCCTATGCATTAATAACCTTGCCTATGATGGGCTGAGAAATCTGCTGTCGACGTTAGGCATGAAACGGTAGGCTCAAATTATTTATTTAAAAGACATAATTTATGAAGTTGTTGTTGGCTTTGCCACGCGTTCGCATCCAGTTTGACGTGTCTGGATTTTCCGATAATGACAGCAATCTCGTGATGGCAATATTGACTTTTAATTTCTGCGCGTGTGAACTAGTCTAGGCTACAGTGCCTGAAGTTAGCTGTGACAGACTAGCCTACTGGTTTTCATAGTTTTAGCCACAAAGCCTGTCTACCCTAGGTCAACTAAATTGTTTAGTTATCACCTTGTCATGTCGCGTTTTTCCAGCCTTATCTCCGTGCGCCCCATGTCATTCAAAACGTCATTCAAAACATATTTCGGGATAGCCATCTCACTATGAGAAAACGTATGACGACAGTGCTAAGAGATTAACACATTGGCATGCTTGGTAAACTTGTCTTGCACATAATATTGAGCTGATTTTTTTAGTGAAAATGGCCTGTAGCATTGTGCTGATAGATGAAAAAAGTCGCCTATTTAAAGGCACAGTTTGAATTTTAATCCTAGCTCTCCATTTAGTGTGTGCACTTGAACAAGTGATGTAGCTTATAACAGTAGGGCCAGACATCTGTTTTTAAGAGGAAAGGTGTAGGACATAGGTTACTTTGGAAGGAGAGGGAGTGGTGCAATTTGATTTTCTTTGGAACTTAAATATCATCAAGCAACCTCTTCAAACAGCATCAATATATCAATAAGCCTATTCACTATTATATTATATTGTACAGGACTAGAGCTAGAGGACTAAGGGGGCAGGCTATATGTTATCAAGTAGGCCTATATTAACATGTAGTCAACATTATAACTTTATGTTGGTTTAAGTGAAAACAAAGCATGTCATGAACTAGGAAAATCCATGGTACTACATCATTGTTGGCAAAATGATCATGATAGCCTACATATTTCATCCATATCTGGTTTAGTCTTGAGCAGGCCTAGGCTACTTTGCTATAAATTAGTCGTAGACTTATTACAATATAGTCTATGTATATCTATATATATCGAGGGCTGAGAACCACAGGGGCGTAAGTGACATTTCACCAACTTTACAAGAGAGCCAAAACAAATCTAACTGCTTATGTTCACAGTTAAAGACCTTTGGTTTTTGGTTTTGTCAATCATTTTATATTTATAAATATTTTACTTCTATAATTGTGTCAGCTTAAAAGAGCTCAAGAGCTTTCAGGTGATATATATAACTCAATTTTGACCAAAATGTCACTTACGCAACTGCCCCTTTGGTTCTCAGCCCTCGATATATGTTATAATGTTTATATGTATCACAGTTTATCAACAGTTCTCATAAAAGTCATCTGATGTTATCATTTAAGGGGTCATTTTTGAAAACTTTCTCCTGAGGGTGCTGGGTATATTTTCCTCTTTTTTGTCCTTTGCCAATCACACCCCTGAAATATGGTGTGAATTAGGGATGTAACGATTACCGGTGTGACGGTAAACCATGATAAAAATGTTGATGATAACAATTACCGCGTTCATTTCGAATATCATTATTATCACGGTTGATACTACGGTGTGGTAACCGCGTGTTTAATTCCTCCCAGCTTCATCCGATCCTGCTTTTGACACAAGCTGGAAGGCTACTATGAAACAAAACTTTACCTTACTAATTCTGTTTTCTAATTGATGGATTTAACCATGATTCGGATAAGGCTACACCTGCTTTTAAAGGGCGCAACATTTTCACCCCAAAACGTGCGCTGTATCATGTAGCCACTCTGCGTCTTTTTATGTAGGCCTACACGTTCACATTAAATCTAGGCTATTCCATTAACGTTATCAGGAGAATGCCGTAAAGTTTTATGTTGAGCGCTGGGTGTCACTCGTTGGATATAACAGAGATATACCAAACTCCAAATCATAAGCTATAAGCAGCCAACATTTCCAACCAAGGAAAAAGTGAGCACAATGCCACGGTAACCTACCTACAGTGGGCTATGGAATTTAGTTAATTTAGGTCTACTGTAGTGTTTAATTCAATTTCCGAAAAAAGCTACACAGCCTATTGGCAATCTTTTCCATCAAGGTAACTATCCCGTTAGCTCACGCGTCATGTCTATCATTAGGCTAATGTACAGTAGCCTAGTGCTCACCAAAATCGTAGAAGTTAACATTGCAAGACACTTATCTTTTCTATGATCCCAGCAATATTTTCTTTGACTTGTTAATTTTTTGAACATTCACTTTATTCAATGAAAACGGATATCCTTGAACTATGTGTGACTACTTTCCTCAAGAATGAAGGTTAATATAATTAGGCTACTTCACGTATCTCTTAAAGTGACAGGCTCTCAATTAGACCTACACAACACCCCTGTAATGTCATTAAAGACAAGTGTAATAGTTTAAAAATCAATATGAAGTATTCAAATTACTGAATATTTTTAGCTATACGTAATTATGCAGATCCTAACATATTCTAAACTATTAGCAAAATATATATAGTTGATGAATTCAAAATATGCACTAGAAACAAGACAAGCCATTTTCTGTGTGTGTTGAGGGTTGAGCAGAGACTAGGATTGCCACTGCTGTGAATGATCAGTATCCTGCTGAAGGCAATAAGGGTTTGCCTATATTTTTAATGTAAGAAACACTTTTTTAAACTAAAATATTTCAGCTTGTCTACACCCATCAGCGCTTTCTTAACATATTGTACACACAATTTTTAAAATACCGGGATAATACCGAAAACCGTGATAATTTTGGTCACTATAACCGTGGGGTTAAATTTTCATACCGTTACATCCCTAGTGTGAATCAATCCATGCTGTTCAACATCATTGAGTGCTGTCAGTAAGAAAAAGAACAAGGAAACTTGATATGACAGAGCAGCAAACACTCATTTTCTATGCCCCATTCAGTTAACCTAATGATAGTTGCTGGTTCAGTATTCGGCTAAGGTTGTATCAAATTTCCTGGTTCTTTATCCTACAGTGACCTCAAACAACAGGGCTTTGAATTTGTTCACTCACAATTTCAATACTGGAAAACTGGTCTTGAAAGTCCTTAAAAAGTGCTTGAATTTGGCCATGATAATGGTGTACAAACCCTGTGCATGTAAATTTAACGGTCTATCGTAGCAATAACAGCAACATTTTCTTTTATTTGGACTTCGGATAGACTTTTTATGAGGAACATTTAAAACCCTTGAACTAATAAAGTAAATTAAGTGAGAGGAAGTGTGCGGACCTTTTACTCTTTTTTTGAACATTTAAAACCCTACAACTTATCTTCGTGGCAGAAGACGTACTTTAGAAATTTCACAGACAAAATTGTTTTTGCTACCCCTAGTCAGAGACAGAGCTCTGGTCTAGGGTGTGGCTTAGGGACTCTATAGTGCGTGCCACCTAGCAGATTGTGTTGTGGTGACGTGTACATTCACGAAAATGAAGCAAATTTGGTGGTTTTGTGTGTTGTTGCTGCCGCTACTGAAAGATAGAGCTCTGACACATACATTGACACAATTAGGTAGGCTTGTATGTTATTGCTACCGCTAGTCAGGGACAGAGCTCTGGCCTAGGGTGTCGCTTAGGTACTCTATAGTGCCACCTAGCATGTTGTCTTTTGTGGTTGACACATGTATTCACAAAAATGAACCAAATTTAGTGGGCATGTATGTTGCTCATGCACAGGCACACCAACCCACACATGTTGCTTTGTTAGATTCCGAAATGTCACAGGTCTCTGCACCGCAGGTGCTCGGGCCCGCCATCGCCGCTTGCGGCTATATTTCTTATTATTATTATTATTATAGTATAATTATCTTACCAGTAACATTTTTCACCAACTTGGCATGCTCTAAAACTCTTGCAATTTAGCTGGCATATGTAGAATTGCATTTGATACTCAGACACAGAGCTGTGGCCTAGGGTGTGGCTCAGGGACTCTATAGCGCCACCTAGCGCGCCGTCTACTGTGGTTGACACATACATTCACGGAAATGAACCAAATTTGGTGGACATGTGTGTTGTATTATTCTGAACAAGTTTTACATTCAAACTATATAGTGAATCTTAGAAGAATTTGAATTATGTGAGATTTTCTGATTTTTGCACATCATGTATTTTGAAATACTTCTCCTAGACGGTTTATCGAAATTATGTCATTTAAGCACTAAAATGATCTTGAGGGGTTGCCTGAGAGGAATTGCGACCAGATTTTTGAATTTCAAAAGTATATTGAAATGGCGAAGGTTTGAATCTAGGTGTATTATAAAAGAAACAAAAAGTTGGTGTTATAGGCAGAAAACAGTGACTAATGTGGATGAAATTTGATGGAGTATTAGTTAGTGTGTTTGTAGTGACAGTCATATACAAAGTTTTGAATTTGGTGTTGTTTGTGTTTTTTAAAAGCGCATTAATGATTGTGGTGGACACAGTTTTAGCTAAAATATTTTGAAGCGAGTTGATGAATAATTATAATCATATCAACCTATGCTGCCATTTTGATTTCAACCATGTTAACAGAAAGTGAGATATTTAGGTTTATTAGGTTTTTATAGGTCTGTGTGCCTAGCCGCGCACGGTCTGGCTCCCTCACTGTTTCCCTCCCCCCACAGTTCTTTCCACCCCTCCCCTCTCTCCCAGCTGGATGTCTCTCTAACCTCCCCCGCTTTCCACATAGAGACTCAGACACAGACACAGACACAGACACACACACACAGACACACACACACACACACACACACACACACACACACACACACAGACACACACACACACACACAGGTTTGAACCTAGGTGTCTTATAAAAGAAACAATAAGTTGGTGTTATAGGCAGAAAGCAGTGACTAATTTGGATGAAATTTAATGGAGTATTAGATAGTGTGGTTGTAGTGACAGTCACATTCAAGTTTTGATGTTGTTTGGTGTGGTTGTGATTTTGTCACTTATAATAGCATATTAATGATTGTGGTTGACACATAGTTTTACCTAAAGTATTATGAGATGAGTTTACAAATACTAATAGTCATATTAACCTATGCTGCAATTTTGACTTTAAACACATTAACAGAAAGTGAGTTATTTAGGGTTATTTGTTTGATGCCCTAGGGCAGGGCTCTTCAATTAGCGGCCCGCGGGCCGGAT
Source organism: Sardina pilchardus (assembly GCF_963854185.1). NCBI lineage: Eukaryota > Metazoa > Chordata > Actinopteri > Clupeiformes > Clupeidae > Sardina > Sardina pilchardus. The sequence continues at coordinate 7,545,207 of NC_085017.1, forward strand.
CCGGCCCCCGAGATACTTTGTAGTGGCCCTTGAAGTGTTGGCTGATGTTATATATGAGCAAATCTTCATGATCGGTAGAGACGTAAATAGCTGGTGGAAAACACGCTAATGGAGGTGCAGTGATAGGCTACACTGCGAGTAGCGCCTAGAAATAATGTTCTGTGTGGTGCGTTGCCGCTGTAGGCTACTTTGTTACTGGATATTATACAAAGAGGTGCCTTGCTTCGTTTTTACGCAGCGTCACCAACATGTTGACGTGCGCCAAATCCAAGCTTTTTTCCTCAAAGCATGAAGCATTTTCGGTGCATGAAATCTCACCGATAGTGTGCCTCTCCAGTCAAGCAGATCCTCGCGAAAACATTCGCCACTCGTAATGTAGCTATTGGAGCAAATAGGACTCGGTTTAAAAGTTTAACTTTGGTGGCATCAGTTCTGTTGCATGCTCTCACTCGCTCTGAAGTCCTGCAGCCACTGCACCTCAGCCAATTGCACGTAACGTTTTGACCGAGTTGAACATAAGTTCCATCTTAGCTTAGTTTCAACGTAAATTGCCACTACGTTGGAGTATTATAAGCTACTAACATTTTAACGGGTTGCACCATGGAAATAGTTTCAGTGTGAAACTAATACACATCCATCGCCTTGATGTCAAGTCCACTGTAAGTAACATTGATCTGTGAACACGTTCATCCAATTTAAATGGTGGGAACGTTAAATGTATGTTGAGAAGAGTTACATATGCGACCGATTACGCACATTTAATTCATTTAAACACTGTTTGAAACCTGTTTGTGCCCATTGGAAATTGTATGGACCTAGCAGTTACTGCGCAAAGCTCAGATTCCATTGCTGTTAATGTTATCACAGATTTCATATTAGCCATAGCAATGCAGATCCAGTGTCACCTTCCCAATGCCTACCACTGTGGTAGTCTGGGCCTGTGGCAGAAATATTCCCAAAACACAAATACAACAAAATAACCACAAAATAATTATGCTTTTACAAAATGCAACATATTAGCAATATAGATCCAGTGTCACCTTCCCAATGTTGGCCTACCACTGTGGTAGTCTGGGCCTGTGGCAGAAATATTCCCAAAACACAAATAACCACCAAAAAACGATATTATCAGAGAATGTCTAATAAGGGACGGGCTCTGATATTATGCATTTACAAAATGCAACATTTGAACACCCATATTTGTGCTGTTGTAGTTTATTGTATCTACATTTGTACGTAATTACTCATATTTCAAGCGGTATTTCTCCGGCCCCTCAGTTGTGATACTTTTCATGAACTGGCCCCTATTACAAACTAATTGAATAGCCCTGCCCTAGGGAATGAAACTCAATTGTCTGTAAAAGTCTCTCACTCATTTGACATTCTGTGGTCGAGAGCACTGTCCCCGCCCACTACACCATGTGATTTGTTAGTCAGTGCAGATCCAGGCGACCCCATAGAAGTCTCAGTCAATGTAGCTCTATACTGAGTGTTTTCGTGGATTTATATCGTGGAAACAGTGCAATCATTTTGACTTTTTGTCTACGGAGTTATTCTTGAAAGTAAGGTAACAGTTTTGTTGAAACGCAATTTTTCAAGCTATTTGATGCGGTTCAATAAGTTGGCTAAAGCGCTCGTTTCCTCCATCTAGCTAACTCCAAGTGATGCACGTTAGTGATATGGTGTTTACTAGCTAGTTTATCTCAGCTTACAAATAGAGCCTTGATAGCCTAGGTGACAGCCTAACTGGGCCTACTGAAACATAATCCAAACTTTTGACAGTTGTAAAATGTAACGTAAAGTTCAAATGTGTCACTGTTTGGGAGTAGCCTGCCGTTTGGGAGCTAACGTTATAGCAAGGCAGGTTTTTGTCACGTTCGGTAATTAACAAGTCCCAGTGCGATAACGAACGTCAAATAGCCTACTGTAGTTGGTCTTGTTTGAAAAGGTCTAGCGGAAAACACAACAGGCACCTAGGGCCAGCCGTAGTAAATTCGACCTGGTTTTAAATCTTGGCCTAAGCTAGCTAGCTAGCTAGCTAAGCTAGCTAGCTAACTCCAATTGATGCACGTTAGCGATATGGTGTTTACTAGTTTATTTTAGCTTACAAATAGAGCATTGATAGCCTAGGTGTCAGTTTAACTCCTGAAACATAATCCAAACTTTTGACAGATGTATAACGTAATGAGAAGTTCAAATGTGTCACATTTTGGGAGTAGCCTACCGTTTGTGAGTGGAAGCTAGCTAATGCCTTTATTAGTGGAGGACGTAAGTTTGAAACCACAATGAACTTACTCTGCCTAACTGAAGGAGGACGTTTCTCCATGGACATCTAGAAAGCAGGAGAGAAGATGACAGAACTAGAACTGGCCGTCTGCTTAGCTTTCAATCAAGGTAAGAACATTTCCCTGCAGTGCAAGGCAGGTTAATGTTATTCAGTTGTGGTGATTAATTGCCTTTAAATTGAGTGAACCATCTATCTATTCAAAATAATCTAAACGTTTCCCCTATCTGGAAATACGTTAGTTTGGTGCCACCGATTCATATGAGCAGTCGTGCAATGTGTGTGTGATCCAAGTGAAACCATACGAGGCTAGAAACAACCATATTTTTCAAACGATTGATTCCTGCAACTAATACATGCAAACAGCATAGGCAGACTGCCTAATCCTAGTTTTTGAAACGATTGAAGATGGTATGAACATAGTTTATCCCTTTGCATGCGTTTGCAAACATGCTCTGGGTAGACTTCAAAACGTTTTTTTATTATTTGATCTGCCATCACTAAGCCTAGTTAAATTAGGCTATAGGCCTATGCATTAATAACCTTGCCTATGATGGACTGAGAAATTTGCTGTCGACGTTAGGCATGAAACGGTAGGCTCAAATTATTTATTTAAAAGACGTAATTTATGAAGTTGTTGTTGGCTTTGCCACGCGTTCGCATCCAGTTTGACGTGTCCGGATTTTCCGATAATGACAGCAATCTCGTGATGGCAATATTGACTTTTAATTTCTGCGCGTGTAAACTAGTCTAGGCTACAGTGCCTGAAGTTAGCTGTGACAGACTAGCCTACTGGTTTTCATAGTTTTAGCCACAAAGCCTGTCTACCCTAGGTCAACTGAATTGTTTAGTTATCACCTTGTCATTTCGCGTTTTTCCAGCCTTATCTCCGTGCGCCCCATGTCATTCAAGACGTCATTCAAAACATATTTCGGGATAGCCATCTCACTATGAGAAAACGTATGACGACAGTGCTAAGAGATTAACACATTGGCATGCTTGGTAAACTTGTCTTGCACATAATATTGAGCTGATTTTTTTAGTGAAAATGGCCTGTAGCATTGTGCTGATAGATGAAAAAAGTCGCCTATTTAAAGGCACAGTTTGAATTTTAATCCTAGCTCTCCATTTAGTGTGTGCACTTCAACAAATGATGTAGCTTATAACAGTAGGGCCAGACATTTGTTTTTAGGAGGAAAGGTGATGGACATATTACTTTGGAAGGATAGGGAGTGGTGCAATTTGATTTTCTTTGGAACTTAAATATCATCAAGCAACCTCTTCAAACAGCATCAATATATCAATAGGCCTATTCACTATTATGTTGTACAGGACTAGAGCTAGAGGACTAAGGGGGTAGGCTATATGTTATCAAGTAGGTCTATATTAAAACATGTAGTCAACATTATAACTTTATGTTGGTTTAAGTGAAAACAAAGCATGTCATGAACTAGGAAAATCCATGGTTCTACATCATTGTTGGCAAAATGATCATGATAGCTGCCCTACATATTTCAGCCATATCTGGTTTAGTCTTGAGTTGGCCTAGGCTACTTTGCTATAAATTAGTCGTAGACTTATTACAATATAGTCTATGTATATCTATATATATCGAGGGCTGAGAACCACAGGGTACGCAGTGACATTTCACCAACTTTACAATAGAGCCAAAACAAATCTAACTGCTTATGTTCACAGTTAAAGACCTTTGGTTTTTGTTTTTGTCAATCATTTAATATTTATAAATATTTTACTTCTATAATTGTGTCAGCTAAAAAGAGCTCATCAAGAGCTTTCAGGTGATATATATAACTCAATTTTGACCAAAATGTCACTTACGCAACTGCCCCTTTGGTTCTCAGCCCTCGATATATATTATAATGTTTATATGTATCACAGTTTATAAACAGTTCTCATAAAAGTCATCTGATGTTATCATTTAAGGGGTCATTTTTGAAAACTTTCTCCTGAGGGTGCTGGGTATATTTTCCTCTTTTTTGTCCTTTGCCAATCACACCCCTGAAATATGGTGTGAATCAATCTCATCGAGTGCTGTCATTAAGAAAAAGAACAAGGAAACTTGATATGACAGAGCAGCAAACACTCATTTTCTATGCCCCATTCAGTTAACCTAATGATAGTTGCTGGTTCAGTATTCGGCTAAGGTTGTAGCAAATTTCCTGGTTCTTTATCCTACAGTGACCTCAAACAACAGGGCTTTGAATTTGTTCACACACAATTTCAATACTGGAAAACTGGTCTTGAAAGTCCTTAAAAAGTGCTTGAATTTGGCCATGACAATGGTGTACAAAACCTGTGCATGTAAATTTAACGGTCTATCGTAGCAATAACAGCAACATTTTCTTTTATTTGGACTTCGAAAAGACTTTTTATGAGGAACATTTAAAACCCTTGAACTAATAAAGTAAATTAAGTGAGAGGAAGTGTGCGGACCTTTTACTCTTTTTTTGAACATTTAAAACCCTACAATTTATCTTCGTGGCAGAAGGCGTACTTTAGAAATTTCACAGACAAAATTGTTTTTGCTACCCCTAGTCAGAAACAGAGCTCTGGTCTAGGGTGTGGCTTAGGGACTCTATAGTGCCACCTAGCAGATTGTGTTGTGGTTGACGTGTACATTCACGAAAATGAAGCAAATTTGGTGGTTTTACGTGTTATTGGTGTCGCTACTGAAAGATAGAGCTCTGGCCTAGGGTGTGGCTTAAGGACTAAGCGCCACCTAGTTTGTTGTCTGTTGTGGTTGACGTGTACATTCATGAAAATGAACCAAATTTATTGGACTTCTTTCGTATTGCTATCGCTAGTCAGAAAAGGAGCTCAGGCCTAGGGTGTGGCTTAGGGACTCTATAGCGCCACCTAAGCGTGTTGTCTGTTGTGGTTGACACATATATTCACGAAAATTAGTCACATTTGGTGGGCATGTGTGTTATTGCTACAGCTAGTCAGGGACAGAGCTCTGGCCTAGGGTTTGGCATAGGGACTCTATAGTGCCACCTAGCACGTTGTCTTTTATGGTTGACACATACATTGACACAATTAGGTAGGCTTGTGTGTTATTGCTACCGCTAGTCAGGGACAGAGCTCTGGCCTAGGGTGTCGTTTAGGTACTCTATAGTGCCACCTAGCATGTTGTCTTTTGTGGTTGACACATATATTCACAAAAATGAACCAAATTTAGTGGGCATGTATGTTGCTCATGCACAGGCACACCAACCCACACATGTTGCTTTGTTAGATTCCGAAATGTCACAGGTCTCCGCACCGCAGGTGCTCGGGCCCGCCATCGCCGCTTGCGGCTATATTTCTTCTTATTATTATTATTATAGTATAATTATCTTACCAGTAACATTTTTCACCAACTTGGCATGCTCTAAAACTCTTGCGATTTAGCTGGCATATGTAGAATTGCATTTGATACTCAGACACAGAGCTGTGGCCTAGGGTGTGGCTCAGGGACTCTATAGCGCCACCTAGCGCGCCGTCTACTGTGGTTGACACATACATTCACGGAAATGAACCAAATTTGGTGGACATGTGTGTTGTATTATTCTGAACAAGTTTTACATTCAAACTATATAGTGAATCTTAGAAGAATTTGAGTTATGATTATGATTATGATTTTTGCACATCACGTATTTTGAAATACTTCTCCTAGACGGTTTATCGAAATCATGTCATATAAGCACTAAAATGATCTTGAGGGGTTGCCCGAGAGGAATTGCGACCAGATTTTTGAATTTTTGAAGTATATTGAAATGGCGAAGGTTTGAATTATGGCGTTTTATTAAGAAACAGGAAGTTGGTGTTATAGGCAGAAAAAAGGTTAGGAATTGTATGTAATTTGGCAGCTACATGTGGAATTGCCTCTGCTAGTCAGAGACAGGGCTCTGGCCTAAGGTGTGGCTTTGGGACTCTATAGCGCCACCTAGCAGCACGTTATCTGTTGTGGTTGACACAAACATTCACGAAAATGAACCAAATTTGGTGGACTTGTGTGTTATTGCTGTGGCTAATCAGAGACAGAGTTTTGGCCTAGGGTGTGGCATAGGGACTCTATAGCGCCACCTAGCAGCACGTAATCTGTTGTGGTTGACACAAACATTCACGAAAATGAACCAAATTTGGTGGGCATGTGTGTTATTGCTATTGCTAGTCAGAGACAGAGCTCTAGCCAAGGGTGTGGCTTAGGGAATCTATAGCGCCACCTAGCAGCACGTTATCTGTTGTGGTTGACACAAACATTCACGAAAATGAACCAAATTTGGTGGGCTTGTGTGTTATTGCTATTGCTAGTCAGAGACAGAGCTCTAGCCAAGGGTGTGGCTTAGGGACTCTATAGCGCCACCTAGCATATAGGCTGTTGTAGTTGTCACATACATTCACGAAAATTAATCAAATGTGGTGGGCTTGTGTGTTATTGCTACCACTAGTCAGAGACAGAGCTCTGGCCTAGAGTGTGGCTTAGGGACTCTAGAGCGCCACCTAGCGCATTGTCTGTTGTGGTTGACACATACATTCACGAAAATGAACCAAATTTGGTGGGCATGTGTGTTATTGCTATTGCTAGTCAGAGACAGAGCTCTAGCCAAGGGTGTGGCTTAGGGACTTTATAGCGCCACCTAGCATATAGGCTGTTGTAGTTGTCACATACATTCACGAAAATTAATCAAATGTGGTGGGCTTGTGTGTTATTGCTACCACTAGTCAGAGACAGAGCTCTGGCCTAGAGTGTGGCTTAGGGACTCTAGAGCGCCACCTAGCGCATTGTCTGTTGTGGTTGACACATACATTCACGAAAATGAACCAAATTTGGTGGGCATGTGTGTTATTGCTATAGCTATTCAGAGACAGCGCTCTGGCCAAGGTTGTCTTAGGGACTGTATAGCGCCACCTAGTGCATTGTCTGTTGTGGTTGACACACGCATTCACGAAAATGAACCAAATTTGGTGGGCTTGTGCTTTATTGCTATCGATAGTCAGAGATAGAGCTCTGGCCTAGGGTGTGGCTTAGGGACTCTATAGCGCTACCTAGCATGTTGTCTGTTGTGGCTGACACATACATTCAGGAAACTTGACCGAATTTGGTGGGCATGTGTGTTGCTCATGCACATGCCCACCAACACGCACATGTTGCTTTGTTAGATTCCGTAATCTCACAGGTCTCCGCACCGCAGGTGCTCGGGCCCGCCATCGCCGCTTGCGGCTATATTTAGATTTAATGCATGTTTGAAATGTAAACAGGCCTTCAGTCCGTTAACTTAAGGCCTTCTTTTGCATGGGGTTGCTCGCATGTAACCTAGGCTATTATGTGCGTAGTGGCTGCATACTCTTTATTATAATAAGAGGCAAATTGTTACAGGACAACTTAAACTGACTTCCCCAATGCTTCCCCGCAGCACATTACATTTTAATATAGGCTAATATAGGATGAACAAAGTCTATGCTTGCTATATTAAATCCAGTAGCCTAATAATTCTATGTGCCACGTCTTTTCACGATTTCGCAAGTGATGTAGTAGGCTTTAAACATCGACAAACGTCTGTGAGACTACCCATTTCATGAAGAGCAATTGTCTTGTGCGATCATTCCCCCTCCCCCACACTTGTCTGACCAGTTCACTAGACATTATAGCCTACCTATATGCGGCATTGAGGACGATTGCCTCCCTTCCCCCTCTCTCTAGACAGACACTTCCTGACACTAGGGCTCGGGATCATGACATCAAAACTTCGCGGGCACAGCCACATTGGCAGCTTCACTCCTTAGTTTACTATGGATTACTATGGATTTACTCCCGCCTTTTAGTGTGTTCCTGTTACTTAGTTTTTGCCTTCTTGGTAGTATGTTGCTGTGTAGTGGGGTGTAACAGTGCAACCCACGATCGCACGAGGAAAAGAATAAATCGCTACTATATTTCTGCTTCTTGTCTTGTGCATCTAAATGAATGGATATTACGTTCAGTGCGCTACCAAATGGCGGCGATATTCCTAGAATGCAAGGCGTGTGCCCGAGTCCTATAATGTAAATGTGTGTGTGTGTGTGTGTGTGTGTGCTGAACCACGAATTCACATATTAAGAGTGAGTTTTGAACCCCGGTCGCTGACGTATGATTTAGATGCCTCAACCATTTACGCCACAGTTCGAGTGTCAATCTCTTCGCACTCAGCCAACAAATATAATTCAGTCAGTCGAGTTCATTTATTCGCGGCATGCACTTGAAACGCCGATCAAAAGTTCTGACATGTTAAACTGACGTTAGTCATTAATTCACCACATGATAAAATGCTGTTATATTGACGCACAGTAGCCCACGGTAGTCTGTGATAAAGTGCTGGGTAAGCTACCCAGCGTCGCCGGTTAAAATGAACATGCCTCCGTTTTAAAATAGCCTATAGGCCTACACATTTCTAAGTAGGCTATTCCTTGCATAAATGTAGCCTAAATGTCTATCTTGTCCATCTCTTTCGTCTTCGCCTTGACAATAATAGCCTATTCACGGAAATGCGGTCGTGTAACCGTAATGAATTAATGAATTAATCTAAGGTTGCCTATATCGAGTCTTTCAGGTTGAATTGAAGGCTTCTAAAACCATTTTCATTAACTTCAACAATGGTTTATTGAAACGTCGTTTGATTATAATTTCGCCAGTCATCACCTTCATTTTAATGATTAAATGAGACGGATATGCGGAGCATTTCTCTCCCTCTCCATTGACCAAAACGTGGCTCTGGCATCTCTGCTGGACTGACTGAGTTATAGGCTACGTCGAGTGAGAGAGCCAGCTGTGCGGTACGCTGTAAAACATTCGAAAACTCTGAAACTGCAATCTGACATGCCGAGCGTGATGTCTCTGTTCTCCGCTTGTCGCCAGCGCGGTGTCTTCGGGTTTTTCCGTGTTTTCCGGTATGAGCCGAACCTTCATTTTATTAAGGCGGTCTTATGTTGCCCCCTTGCGGTTGCAGTTTTAATTAAAGTCCCGATGCTTCGGGAGTCCCGATGTGCGGGAAAGAAAGGAGCATTCTCAACCCGTACCATCTGTAGATATATACAGATATCCTAGATAGATACAGTATATAGACATATAGATATATATCACGTCACATTTTGCTGGTTGGGGGTGGCCTGACCAGCGATCACGCAGTCCACCACTGCAGTTCACATGGAATAGCACTGCCTTGCCTAGCCTACCACACGCACCTGCCATACACAGCTTACTTTCTCCCTGTCTTGGTAAGCCATACCCTGACGGTGTCAATGACAATCAATCAGGAGGAGTAGTTATTGAAAATAATCATGCTTTAGACATGACCAGCCTACTTGGCAGCAGCTTGCAACAGGGGGATTCATAGGTGGCACATAGACCATACAGCTAGCATGAATGCAAATATTTTTAGATCTTCTGACTAAGTTTACTGTACTTATTCAAACGACATCAGCACCACTGCCACTGGATATAAAGCAAACATTGACTTTCACTTGGTGCTTCATTGACTGTAAAAAAGTGTAATAATATTATCTATGCACTGCCTGATGTAGACTAGCTTGACTTGCTAGCTCGATGAGTTGCGAAATGATATCAGCAACACGTACTCGTTCCATATTAAACTTAGGCTACAGTTAACATAGTTTGGCTTTCCAGGCTACTTGGACCATGCATTTAATTACCTTTCACTGCCTTCACGTCTGCCAGGCTCCAAACTGTCTTCATAACAGCAGTTGCAATTCAGTATAAACAGCCTCGGTAAAGTTAAAACCAACTAGCGATGCTAGTCGCGATTAGCATTTGAACTGCAGTTAGGTAACCTACCGTCATAACTAGACGGCTTCCCAGGCTACTTGGACCATGCATTTCATTACCTTTCACTGCCTTCACGTCTGCCAGGCTCCAAACTGTCTTCATAACAGCAGTTGCAATTCAGTATAAACAGCCTCGGTAAAGTTAAAACCAACTAGCGATGCTAGTCGCGATTAGCATTTGAACTGCAGTTAGCTAACCTACCCTCATAACTAGACCTCTCAAATTCCGAAAAATGCATTAAAATAACATTGGACTACGTTGTTATTTTTGTTAAACCTTAGGGTGGCTATGATATAAATGGTGTAACGAAATTTGAAGTGTAAATATACAAACTTTATGAAAGTGTAAGCCACAACCTTTTCCTACAGGAATACATGGAAAACATAACCCCATAACCTCCATAAGGAGACCTCCCCAAATTCAGAAACATTTATTAAATTGAAATGGACAACGACGTTATCTTTGGTAAACTCTTAGGTGGCTATGATATAAATTATGTGACGAAATTCGAAGTCTAAACACACTTACTGTTGAAAGTGTAACTGCGATTTCCATAGGACTACGTTCTAATTAAAATCCTCGTTGCCTCACGCACACCACTCTACTTCCGGTATTTCGCCTGCTTTGTGGGGGTGTCATATGATCCTCTGAGTGAAATACCCAGAATGCTCAGGTCAATACAAATGATCCAAAACACACCGTCACTGAGAAACATCGTGTGATTGTCTACTATATATAACAACTGAACACACATTGTGTTTAACAGCGAGTAAGTCCGTACTTGTCCCTCGGGACCATGGCATCTCTAAGAATTACCCAGTCTCAAGGTGAGACAACGATGCGGACAAGCCTAGAATTACACCATTGGTGTACCGTTGCGGACCATCCCATGTCAGTCAATCGAGGATTGAGTAATATCGGGTTTGAAATAATGATGTCATTGCACTGTATGCGTCAGACTTGGAACAATGCTGTGCTGTGGCGTACACACCAATACGCTTTACAAGAATGGCAATAAATAGATTTTTTTTAAAAAATATCAACATTGTATCTTAAATCACTCTGAAATGTCCTTTTGGCATGACCTAAAGCAATTTAAGATGAGCTATTCCGATTAATAGTATACATTCACCAACACTCACGTTTTTGCTAATTATAGAGCCATCGACAGACCAAATAACACCAAATTTATTGGGGGTGCTTTGAATGGGGTCTCAAGTCATCCCACCAAATATGGCTTTCATACGTCACAGCATATCCAAGATAGGCGCACTTCCTGTTTGGCGGCTTCGCTCGCTGAATTTAATTGGTTATCACAGGCGAACGCTTGGACGTATGAAGACGAAATCAAGGCGGTTGATCCACCTTGGTCTGTAAATCACGCGTGCCAAGTTTCATGACGATCGGATAAACTATGCGGCCAGGGTAGCTTTACTTTGACTTTGGACAAAATTCAAAATGGCGGAAAATCCATCATGGCGGAAAATTACATCATATGGTGCGTTGGAATCGGCTGAGTCAGAGGATTCCAGTGGTATAAGTTTTATCAAAATCGGCCATACGGATCAAAAGTTACGGGCATGAACGTGTTTTCCATCTTTGACCAGTTGGTGGCGCTAGAGCGTGAGAGTGGCGAGCATGAAACCTGGTGGTGTCAATCAGGGTAGTCTCCTCTATCAGCATACCAAATTTCATGACTTTATGTCTTACGGTTTGGGCTACAGGTGGAAAAATGTGTGGGCATCAGCGCTCAAAAATCACTTTTCCATTCATTCCTATGGGGAAAAATCGACCGGATAAACTGGAATAACGGGAGAACGACAAGGCGTATCAAAAAGCTGTATACAAGCCACCATCCTCGCATCAGGACCGACGCGTGAGAGGTGGAACGGCGTCTCTAGCTCTAAATCCCTAGGACAAGATAGGGAGACAAAAGTTTGACTTAAGATAAATAATAAGTAGTAGTATATGAAACGCACGGAGAACAATAGTGTGCTTTTGCAAGCACACTAATAAATACATTTCAAATTATGACCATGACCGAAATGAGCATGTTTCAGTCTGTAGTGTTTAAGAAGTGCAGATTGGCTTGATACTGAGACACTGCAATTTTTACATTGATACATTGACTGAACAAACACAAATGAAACAAATAAGATTAGCACTTAAGTCACATTTCATTGACAATGATAAACATTGGCAGTAGCCTGCTTAATTCCCTGACCTTTTATTCACCACAGACAGTTGAAAAAGTCGGTAACACTTTACTTGTGAGTTCATAACACATTCATAGCAGCTGTTATAAACTGCATAATATAAAGCATTCATGACTGTTTCTAGGGCTGTCACTTCATGTTCGAGAATCGATTGTACAATCGATTGGACCAACCAACAAACGTTTCGAGTATTTCAATTTTCACAAAATAACATATATATATATATATATATATATATAATACTGTATATACTGTATATTATATTATTTACTATTAGCATAATTCCAAAACGAGCAGACAATAAAAGAATTCCGAAAGAGCAGTAGGCATTGCGAGGGCTAACAAGTAAATTCCCACTAATTGTACGCACCGGAAACACAAATGGAGGGCAGCAGCGACCAACCTGCGCAAAATGGGAGGCCAGTGATAACACTTATTTCAGGAGTTCTACATGGAAGCACTTCGGATTTTGGGCAGAAGTTCAAACTATGGAGAAGGACAAAGTGGTACGCAAACTGTGCCATCTTGAGTTTCCATATCACAGCAGCACTACAACTATGAGAGGGTATAAGAGTATGTTCTTGAAGCACTGTGAAAGGCGAGCGACTTGCTTAAAGAACATGTGCTTAGCTTCAAACCTAAATGTCCATTTCCCTACCAGAGGACCAAAGAACCTCATCATCTCAGGATAATGTTCCACATAGTGATGCTTAGGCTTAAAGAGAAACTATGCAGGATTGGCGATCTTAAGTTTTGGTTTCGTTTTTCATTTTCGCTCGTTTTATGCTTGCATATTTCTCTGCAGAGCTTCCCCGACAGCTTTAGCGTGTATATTTAAACATATATAGGCTATATATAAATATAAATTGCTTGTTCTTTATGCGTCTGAGGCTTCCAGATGTAAACAGGGAACGATCGTCTCCTGAACAAACTGCAAGGTTGCAATAGCGGATAGGGACACTGGGGGCGGGAGGAAATATTACTGTTTTCGATCAAACTAGTCAGTCAAGCAAAACAACGATTTCTAAGCGATTTTATGACTATGAAAAAGTTGCATAGGGTCTCTTTAAGCTCGACATCTGGATAAGCCTCTTGGAATCGGCATCTATGTTCACAAATTTTGCTTTCAAGAAAAGCAATCGATTCCTCTGTATGGACTGGTGCTACAAGTTCCACAATATCTTTCAGGTCTAACATTACAAGCCAGGCTGGTTCCTCTGGGGGTACTAACTCTGCAACCACAAATGGAAGAAATCGGAGGAGACTCAAGTTTTCATGCGCCTTCCCTCCCATGTTTTTTTTGGTCAGAAATGTGACCCTGCAAGGCAAAACCAGTCGCTTTGAACTCGATGCTATATTGAAAAAGCCCACAATAAACAACCGTACAGGCTTACATTTTCACGTAATTCGACAGTTTACAGTAGCTACACTTGTGAACAACAGGAAAGAACAGCAAAGTAAGGGATAATGTATAGAACCCGGTCATTATCGGAAAATAATTCCCGACAGGATGAACTGAACCCCGACGCGCAGCGGAGGGGTTTTGCTTCGTCCTGAAGGGAATTATTTTCCAATAATGACCGGCTCTGAGAAAAACAATATAGTTATCCCTCTTACCTGCTTAGAAATGCACCACGTTTTATTTGTCTCACCATACTGTCATACTTGGTCGTGTGACTACTGGTGTAACTGTATTTTAACAGGGAAAACATGGAGGTGTTTGGTCGCTTCTAACTTCATCTCTGTTTGGATCCAGTTGCACCGCGCGCCAGAGCCAGTGAGTGCACGCATTGAAACGTGAGAGGTATGTATCAACTCGTCTTAGTTAAGGGAATAACATAATTGAAAATGAATAAACGGTGAAGTGTTCCTTTAAAGCAAAAAGTATTAAATCAGGGGTAGATGACTTTCCCAACTCTGTCTTTCTAGTTTACATTATGTTACACGTAGCCGTAGGCCTACTGTAGTTACTACAGTTACAAATATCTTTGAAATGTATTTTTTATGATCGAAACACAGATTGAGAGATGGCAACCACTTGCGTAGCAGTTGGTTGCTACAATAAGTGTCATCATTGAGGTGATGCGGGTGATGGAAGGACACGCAGAATGTTATCAAAGAAAATAAATGTGTAGACCGAATCATAAGTCAATATAGAAATAGTAGCCTACTTCTTTTCAGTTACCCAAAATGACCGCATGGTGGAAGCAAATGCAAAGAAATGTAAATTAAGGCTTTACAAGAATTACAAATAAGATCCATTTTTAGAAGGCAGAACATGTATGGGGAGGGCGTGTTCACTGACAGCAGCAAAATTCTTTTACTAATCATGTGTCTAAAGCAAGGTGAAAATATGTCGGCTTGTTGTGCCTGTTCCATGAGGCGGCAGTGTGCTTAGGCTTATCGCCATATTGTTAAAGAAATTTTTATGTTATTATCATTGGTAAGGACATTTAGGTGTGTCTCATGTCTCACAATATTTGCAATATTTCATGTATACGTGCACTACTGATGCCAAGAGTATTCTTGCCAACATTGTTCTTGTTTGCGTCAAAGGAAACAGATGTACCTGCAAAAGCAGGATATGGTTGATAGGACGAATAATGACATGGCCACTTCTTCTAATAAAAGAATTACTCTGAGTTTCAGAGGACAGAGACTGTTTAGCAGGGAGGGGGAATCCTCCTGTCTGAATGCTCTCTCCTCTGGCCAGAGTTTAAACATACTACTTGTTGTGGTTCTTGTGTCTTAAAATCTTAAATACTTGGAAGATTTTCCTAACATTCTTGGTCCTTCGAGCCGGATGCCAATACATCCAAGACCTGGGACTGATCGTCGAAAGTTGAAGACTGTGCACAGCCCGCGGTTCTAGGGGCGGGGCCACAGGGGCCCTGGCCCCTACTGAAATCTGATTGGCCCCCGAAGTGCCCCTGTTCCATTAATCGCCGATGAAAGAGCAACCGGAGTCTTTTTACTACGGTCACAGATGCAATACCACACCAAAACAGTTGGCGGCAGTAATGAGTTGATGCACACCTGGAGCTCTTGACCTTGCTTGAAACGTTGGCTACCAGAGCCAGAGCTAGCTAACGTTACCAGAGCTGGTAGTCAACGTTTCGTCACTGCACTTCACGCAGCTCTGAGCTCTCGTCCTCCCTCCCTCTCCCGACCCCGGCCGCCTCTCCCTCCCGCTCCCTCCCCAGCTGTGCACCACCACGTTCGGTTCGACTGACGTTCTACAGGCAGCCGCGTGCTTTGGACGCAAAGTGCGTCAAAAACGCACACATTTTCTTTGTTACATTGCTCCGCTATTATTAGTCATAGCGAGATGAGACTTATATTGCAGGAAAGAGCAGAACCGGGGCTTGCCAACGATACTAGACACTTGTCTGTACGATCAAGTACGAAAATAAAATAAAATCATGACGGTAAATCAAAGTATATCATATTTACAGTCTATATTTCTCTGCGTTCACCGGCGCATCCAGAACTCTCGCTTGAATCACTCGCGGACCACGCATCGCACAGACATGACACGCATATCAAATGAAAGAGGAGAAGCAGAGCTTTGCATTGATACCAAATACATCGATCATTTCGTATTATAAAATCAGACGAAGTTACAAACAAATAATAATGTCATATAGCTTTGGTTACCTTTACTCTCGTTTGATTTCCTCCTGAAACCGCTATCAAAAAGATATGGCACGCGTGTCAGATGAAAGAGGAGAGCTAGAGCTATCCACAGATACCAAATACAACCTTCTAGGCCATAAAACAGACGAAGTGACAGCGAAATAATAACTTCATTTAGCTCCACTTACCTCGTGTTTTTATGTGGCATAATAGCCTATGTTCATAATCCAATGTTATCATGTGTTTCTCTTTGACAAGTCACGTTCATAACACGGTTTTGAGATCCTAGCAAACTCCTGTAGGCCTATGGTATCCAATTCAAGACTCCAATTGCATCCAAATTTGTTTGACAAATAAACACTTTTTACCTTTTTCTGTGTTCATTGCAATGCAGTAAAACAAATATTATAGAGAATCATCATCTGTGCACGTCATGTGTGCTATCGCAAACAAGTCATGTCAGATCAGCTAGTGTCACAAATATGGAGAGAAAAAAGTGCCAAAAAGTCATTTTTTCATCACTAAATAAAAATTGCCATTTACTTCTGGAAGGCACACACCACATATTTCTGTAAATTGCTCAGCCCCAAAGTATACCTCCATCATGGTTCTTATATTGCCATTTTCAGGACAGTCAGGCCTACACAACCATGCAAGTCATGTCGAGCTGTCAGCTTGCTGTGGTGAGATAGCCTACACGTCAAAATGTAAGAATTGTATAGTACGCTTTTTATTATTTAAAGATCTAAATCAAATCAATGCAAGTATTTATACATGATATTGTGGCAGATCTGGATAGCCTAGACTGTGCTGAAAAAAACAATATGTAGCATGTGTGAATGGCACTTACAATGACCAGGATAAATGCTTCTAAAATGCCCTTAAAACAGCTTAGGGCTCATAGGGTTAAACGAGTGGCTGCTCTGCTCAGTTGCAGCAAATAAATAAGTAGCCTATAAGGGTAAGAGTAGCCTATGTGTATCAGACCAAGAGAGTGCTGGATAGGATAGAAAAAAGTGACCACACTCCTTGAGTTTGTTGCTTTTCTGGAGTCTTTCAAAGAGATGTTCCATGAGCTTTTCAGGCTTGCTGTAATGTGTGTGTGTGTGTGTGGGGGGGGTCTATGCATTGTTGCATGCAGTGTACCCTTTATGCATAATAGCCTATAGATAAGAGTATAAGGGTATGTGTATCAGATCAAGAGAGTGCTGGATAGGATAGAAAAAAGTGACCACGCTCCTTGAGTTTGTTGCTTTTCTGGAGTCTTTCAAAGAGATGTTCCATGAGCTTTTCAGGCTTGGCAGTATTGCTGTAGTAATGTGTGTGTGTGTGTGTGTGTGTGTGTGTGTGTGTGTGTGTGTGTGTGTGTGTGTGTGTGGTCTATGCATTGTTGTATGCAGTGTACCCTTTATGCATAGTATAAATAAGAGTATAAGGGTAAGATGTGCTTGTGGTGTGTTGCATTCAATGAGTTCTATGCATTGTGTCCTTTACGCACAGTATAAATAAATGAGAAAACTTGAACTGAATAAATGATTTTCTGTGCTTGGATGTACCCTGTACTCGGCCCCTGAATGTAACATCTGGCCCCTTAATGGCCCCTGTTACAGAAAAATCCTAGAACCGCCACTGACCGTGGAAGAAAAGCCCCGTACGGTTGAATTCCGTATTGGCCAGCCGACGACGACCGGCCCCCGGGGATTGGATTGAAGGCATTTCGACGAACAACAGAGCAGAACCATAATAGTGTGAGTATAAAAATCCTAGGTTTTATAAAAAAGGGAAAGATCGCATTAAGTTGCTGTTCTCTTATACAGCTGTTAAAAGATAAACTTTTCAGGGGGATCGAGTCCCGGGGGCTCGAGTCCAGCCTGAGGTAAAAAGTGGTCCGGGACCACTTAGTTTATCTAAAAGGGGTCCGCGGGGCCGCCTGAAATCGAGAAAAAAAATGAAAAAAAAAAAATATAAAAATACAAAAATAAATAAAAAAAGACGTTTGAGTCCCGCCTAAGTCGACAGGAGAGGGAAAGAAGGAGTGTGACTGAGAAGTGTGTGTGTGAAGGGATTGTCTGTGAGTTAAAACGAACAATAGAGCCTGTGAGAGATAAAACACCCAGGGGAAGCCGGACTACGGTCTAGAAGCTCGCTTCCCAGGCTTGTTGTTTGCCCTAAGAGGACGACACAGATCAACCCCTTATTTGTAGACATGGGGAATACTCAAAATAAAGAAAACGTTTTGAAAGGCGATGCCAAATTTATGGCTTGAGTCCATCCAGGACATGAAAATTGGCTACCACGTTGGAAAGATAAATTCGAATTTGAAGGCAAATTAACAGTTCCTAACTGTTCTAAATTGCTGTGTGATGTACTAACGCACCACTCTAATAAGAAGGGTGGATTAAAAACGCATCATCAAAAAGAAATTGATGCGGCCAAATTGTGGTTGGAGGAGGCAAAAAAGCGTGAAAATAAAATAAAAGAGCGAAAAAATTGCACTGTAGCATATGTTAAAGAAGAAGACAATATGCCAGGCGTCGCACCTCCTCCCTATAACCCACAACCACGACTGGCTGCAGCAGCACAGCCGGCACCCCCGCCTTCCCCCGCTCTGGAGGAAGCATCCCCTCCCTCACATTATGATAAAACTCTGGATTGGCCTCCACTGCCGCCGCGGGTGGAAGCATTTCCAATGATAGAACTGCCTAATCCAACATTTAGGCCAGATGCGCCTGCAAATGATGCCAATCCACACTTAATGTATGTCTATAGGACATGGACACAGGAAGATGTTTAAAAAGCGGTGGAGGGAATTCCATCACATAAAGCCCAAATTAATGAATTTTGCGATGAAATGAAAAGCATAATAGCGGTGTACCATCTAAATGGTTTTGCAATGGCCTTACAAGGAGCTGATAGAGGCCGAGGCCGTGGCCGAGGCAGAGGAAGAAGTGATAGAAGAAGAGGAGGACAAGGTAGAAATAGGTCAGGACAGAAAGAACAGGAAAATAAAGATGATGATAGCAACAACTGTTTTAGGTGTGGGGGTCGCGGGCATTGGTCTCGTGACTGCGCCACCAAATATGAGAAAGAAAAGAGATACGATAGAGACCAGTATGCTGAGAAATTTGTAGACTTATAGCTGATGTGTGTTTAAATGACAAACTAGAGAAAGCAATATAGAAGCACCAAAACCAATAACAAAAAGCAAATGGTGTCCTTTTTAGGACTTTGTAATAATGTCGTACAGTATGTGGGTCCCAGGTTACGCCGAGAAGACACGCCTGTTACAAACATTAGTCTTTGATGAGCCTATGGCTGCGCATGAAAAAAAAAATGGACTAAAGAAGCTGAAATTGGGTTTTTAAACATAAAACAGTTAATTGCTAGGTCCACTGTTTTAGCACTGCCTGGTTACTCTAAACCATTCATACAAATGTTGATGTAAAAAAAAATGGTTTCATGACCACGGTTTTGACACAACAATGGGAAGCTAAAAATAGACAGTGGCATTTCACTCTCCACACTGGACCTCGTGGCGAGAGCCACCCCTGTGTGTGCAAGTTGTGCCCGCCACTGCAATGGCAGTACAAACTTCTGTTGAAGTTGTGCTTTTCACCCACTAACTCTAAAAGTCCCACATGCCGTCTCCCTAGTACTGTTATAAACTAACATGTCATTTTTTTTATCACCTGCAAGACATCTAGGCCTATCGTGTAGCCTATGACAGTATTGTTATCACAACCACGCATTAAATATGGTGTAAACAAAGCAGCTTATGCAGTGATTAACTGCTAAATTAAAGTTAAACTTTGGTCTGCCACATGCTCTGCACAGGTAGCATGTGAGCTTTTTGCGAAAAAGAAAGTGACAATATACACAGACAGCCAATATGCCTTTGCTGAGTCTCACATTGCCGAAAACAATGTACAAATGGGTAGCTATTTTGAGTCATGGGCAGAGCCATGTCTCAACAGGAGGGATGTGTGCACTAGTAGACAAACACTATGCAACATATGGATTTACAAACTACTCACAATAGTTTTGCCATCAGTGCATTATATGTATTAAACACAATTCAAAGGGCAGATCGTATATCATGCCTGATTTCTCTCATAGTAAAGCTACACCTGATGATGATGTACAGTAGGAGTAATGGAACAACTAATTAATTAATTAATTAATCTGTTTCTCCACAGGATCCCAGAGTGAAACCAGGAGACTGTGTGTTTATCAAAGTCATCAAGAAAAAGTGCTGGTCCGATCCGCACTGGGAAGGGCCCCACCGAGTCATCCTATCTACACCCACTGCAGTGAAGATGGAGGGCCGGACCGCTTGGACACACCTCTCTCACTGTAAGGTTCGGGACCTTCTAGTCAACCGCTGAGGAGGGGAAGCCCGACTCCAAAGGGGATTAGGTTTAGAATCTAGTCGTCTCAACGTCGGTGAAGATTTTGGATCCTCCCAAGCTTAGTGACGATGCCTTGAGGTAACAGACTTTTAGTGTTGAGGCTGGCCCTTGGAGCGGCTATCACTCTCACCTTGCTGACACTTATTACAAAACTTTTTTCTTGAAAGACAAAGGAAGCCGAAACAAGAGATGGATTTTGTCAGAGGATCTGCATACCTACAACATTACATGTGTATCACTTCTGATTTGAATAATGTGTCTGATTGCTATGTGTGTTCTCTGCAGATGCCAATATCTGCTTCTCAACGCCGTTTGACAGCCGTAAAAACAGAGATCATGTATAGGTGAAGGAACGTCTGGTGAAAATGTCTCTTATGATAATTCTCATGAAAATGCATAAAGATGGCACTAACACGACCTATGTTTGTGCAGTGACACGCCCTTTGAAATACATAAAGTCTAGTGTATTAACATTGACCCCTTTGTGCAACCAAAAATAAAATTCCCACTGATATAGCCCATAAAAATAAAAGTATATGTGTAGCAGAAGGTAAGTTTCTCCTCTTGCTTGTGTACACAAGTGCCGCTGCTATATGGCAGGGTAATGGAAGAATTTTTCCTTAAATGGTTTTCTCCTCAAAATAAGATCAATCATGACTGAGGTTTTCCGTTAAGGTTTTCGCTTCCATCAAAAGGTTTGAAACTTGCTATTCAAGTTGGTAAAAAATTACTACATGCTTTGATTTTATGTGTGAGGTTGGAATAAGGATGTGTTTAGTGTGAAGAAATACAGTACATGTTGTAGTTCTTTAGTTTTAGTTCAGAGTTGAATCGTTTGGTTTTGCAGTTGAAATTGATAGTTGAACAGCTGGTAAACTAGATGTAAGTTTGGTTAATTATTAACATGAATCCATGTCTGCATTATTATTGATCAAAAGCTGGATATTTAAGTAAAATGTAATGGTTAAATTGATTAACCTCATGAACAGCAAAGAAGTTGTTACAGAAAATGTATCAATGGAACAATTGATTGTGAAGTTACCAATGATAAACAGGAGGGAAATGTTAAAGAAATTATTATGTTATTATCATTGGTAAGGACATTTAGGTGTGTCTCATGTCTCACAATATCTGCAATATTTCATGTATACGTGCACTACTGATGCCAAGAGTATTCTTGCCAACATTGTTCTTGTTTACGTCAAAGGAAACAGATGTACCTGCAAAAGCAGGATATGGTTGATAGGACGAATAATGACATGGCCACTTCTTCTAATAAAAGAATTACCCTGAGTTTCAGAGGACAGAGACTGTTTAGCAGGGAGGGGGAATCCTCCTGTCTGAATGCTCTCTCCTCTGGCCAGAGTTAAAACATACTACTTGTTGTGGTTCTTGGGTCTTAAAATCTTAAACACTTGGAAGATTTTCCTAACACATATCTAGCCTGTTAATCAAATTAATGTATGAAAAAGTTACGAAGGTTCTGTGTGTTGAACAGTCAGGTTGACTACCAGTCAGCGATGGAACAAAGAATCACGTGACCAAAACATCACAAGCAAAACCTTAATAGGCACTGTATAAATGGGTGAAGTGTCCTTTTGCAGACTTCTGTCGCACTCTGAAAAAATTGTAAAATGGCCATAGAAAGTTGCTGTTTTGGCAGGAACATTGCATTAACAAAGACACCAGTTTTTAGATATTGTTGCTTCAACGGCTACAAGATATTTTTCATACTGTTAGTGTAGCAGAACGGGAATTAGTTCCCGTCTGTAGTGCCCCGTATACTAGCAGGTAATTGGTCAACCAATGGCTTGGTGGGAACTTTTGTATATATTCTCCGTGACTACCCTTTCCCGTTTTCACGTCGGACTGGCTGGTCGCTGCTCGCCCAATTTCCGCTGCTCACACAGTCAGGTAACAATTTGAGCACTTCCTCTTGGAAGTTCTGCTGTTGGTTGACTTCGTGGCTGTTTAGTTAAACAAGTGCTCTTTTGTGTATGCAGCTTCCCTGTGGATCCGTCCCCATGCATCTCTGTAGCCGGACATGCATCATAGCCGGTATGTTTATAGTTTTATTGGCGACGCAAATGGGCTACATTGTCACATATAGTGAATGTTTGTTTATATTTTAGGTAGTCGCTGCTGCATCCCCTCCTAGCACTCTTGCCCTCTGCAATGCTAACCTGAGAACTGTAGCTAACAACGGGATGGGGAACTGCCGCCGTGCTGCTGTGTGACCGCTGCTGCTTTGTCTTCACGAAGCGTGATCGCTCATCTGTGTTTGTAACCGTGTGACCACTAACGTTCGTCTCGACTTCGTCATATTAAGTGTCATTCTTGTCAATTCTGTGTGTACATGGTTTTGGTTCATTATTCTTTTGTTTTGATTTGCTTTACCACTGGCAGGAGGCCATTTCCCCTGCGCTGCTGATAACCAGTGTCCCAACATCTTACTTTGTAATGTATCTCTGGTTTTCTAGCTTTCATCTTATGATTTGATTAGCCACTGATAGGAGGCTGCTATTCCATCTGTGCTGTGGATTACCAGTGTGCTAGTGTTTATGATTTCTGGGGAATTACTACTTTAGTTTATAGTTTGTTTGTTTGTTTGTTTGTGTGTTGCACTGGCAGGAGGCCATTTGTCCAGCTGCGGAGAGCCCGTGTCTTAACTATTGTGATTATTGTTGTGTTGTCCAATAAAGAAACTGATGTCTTCTTTTATTTTGTTTATTGTCAACTGTATTGTCACACGTGTTATACTCATGTTCTATCACATCTCTACTCTCTTGCTTCCGTAGTAGGCGTGTCCTTAACTATACTACATTTTCCTCCCTTTGTAGTTTTTTTTTTTCTAACACTACAAAATACATGTAACTCTAACATTGTAGTATCAACCTGTTGTCTTAAAGTAAAATCTCACATTCTTAATGTTTCAAATCAAATCTTCCATTTCTTTTACTTTAACATAAGTATTCTATATCATAAACATAAACAGAAATACATCTCTTCTGTATTATCAAAGACAATTTTCACATTCTGAAGCGGGCTGGTTTCTTGACAACCCTTCCTGATCTGGTGGTTGGTTGATCTGGTGGTTGAGGTTCTGGTGGTACAATCACAGTGTCTTCAGGAATCTCTACCGCAGGCAGGTGCTGTGTTTGTGATGTATCCTCAGGCTCTCTCATGCCCAGGTTTGGTATCACTGGTTCAGGGATGTTATACTCCAGTGGCAAGGGTGCATGTCGGAGGTGCTTGACATTCCTTATCACGAGAGTTCCATTTTCAGTATTGACCAGTTCAAAAGAAGTGTCAGAAGTATTTCTTAGTATGACATAGCGAGCATCTTTGTATTTTGCATCTAGTTTGCTGTTCTCCAAGCTTGCAATGTGTACAATGTCTCCTATTTTGAAATTATGTTCTTTTGCTCCATGTTTCTTATCTGCATATTCTTTCATTTTGCTTTTGTATTCATCATGATGCTTTCTGATAACGCATTCCTCATTTTCTTCCTTCTCCAAGGTTGGTAGTTTTGTGCGCATATCCCTTCCAAAGATAAGGTAGGCTGGAGTTTCACCTGATGCTCTGTGGGTAGTTGCGCGATAAGCCATGAGAATCTTTGGCAGTTCCTCTTTCCAGTTCTTTCCCTCACATTTGGCTGCCCTGAAGGCCTTTTTCAGGTATCGATGGAAACGTTCTATTTTGCCATTACTCTTAGGGTAGTAGGGAGACGCCTTGATGTGTTTGATTCCACAAGCTTTAAGAAAAACTTCAAAAAGATTTGCCACAAATTGTCTGCCATTATCAGTCACGACCTCTAGAGGGTATCCAAAGCGTGCAAAGATTTTCATCAGTTCACCGATGACAGTTTGTGATGATATGTCTGACAAAACTACCGCTTCAGGATAAGACGTATAGTAATCAATGACAGTCAGTATGTACTGGGTGCCTATCGGACCAACGAGATCTATACCTAACTTTGTCCAAGGCTTTGGAGGTAACTCAAGCGGTTGGAGTGGCTGATCTTCATGTAGTGGTTGATTCAGAACGCAAGCATTGCAATTCCTGATCATCCTCTCTATATCAATGTCCATATGTGGCCAATAGAATTTGTGTCTCAAAAATTGTTTTGTTCTCACTACACCTTGATGTGTTTCATGTGCTATGTTCATTGCTTGTTTTGTTTTACCTTTCGGCAGCACAATCCTGTGCGCTCTCAGGATCAATCCGTTGTGTGTTGATAACTCGTCTGAGCATCTTCTATAAGGTTGCATTTCCTCAGTCACCTGTGTTGGCCACTGTCCCGTTTCTATGATTGAAATGAGTCGTTGTAGTAGGTCATCCTCTTGTGTGTCTTTTCTGATGTCATCGAGTGTCATGGCTGGTACTTCACTTGTGATGACGGAAAGTACTCTGTCCATATATGTGTCAACATATTCATTGTCTTCTGTTACAGACAAAGGCAGTCTTGAGAGAGAATCCGCTACATTACACTTTCCTGCTATATGTTCAATTGTGTATTCAAAAGGGTGCAGTCTCATCCCAAGTCTCTGAATTCGTGGTGGTAACATTGTTGCTTTTTCTGGATTAAACATATAAATCAAAGGTTTGTGATCTGTCTGTAAAGTAAACTTGCTTCCCCATAAGTATGTTCGAAAGTGTTCTACAGCCCAGACGCATCCTAGAGCCTCCCGTTCTATTTGCGAATAGCGTCTCTCTGTGGCGGTCAGTGAGCGGCTAGCATAAGCAACCGGTTTGTTCTGACCATTTGACTGTTTCTGAAGCAGTACAGCTCCTAATCCTATTGGACTAGCATCAGAGATCACAGTAGTTGGTGCATCTAGCTTGAAGTAGGCTAAGCATGGTTGCCTTACCATTGCCCTTTTCATGTCAGAAAATGACTTTTCAGTCTCTTTTGTCCATTGCCATTCTTGACCTTTTCTTGTCAGTCTCCTAAGTGGCTCTGATAGGTTGGCATAGTTTGGAATGAACTTCATCAAAAATCCACATGTGCCTAAGAATGAACGGAGTTGTGCAACATTCTCAGGTCTGGGTGCTTTGCTTATGGCCTCTACTTTCTTTGGATCCGGTTTTATTCCTTCTCCTGAAATGACATGTCCTAGTATTTCAATCTGTTTCAATCCCAGCACACATTTGTCCTTGTTAAGCGTCAATCCTCTCTCTTGGAATCTTTGAAATACTTTTCTCAGTCTCTCTTCCAGCTGATTTTCATCATCTGCATACAGAACCATATCATCCATGTAGCATACAATTCCAGGCATTCCACTTATCAAAGAGTCCATAGCCTTCTGATAGGCTTCAGGTGCTGATGACAATCCGAATGGTACCTTTTTGTATCTGTAACAGCCTCTGTGTGTAATGAATGTTGTCAGCTTTCTTGATTCTGGGTCTAACTCAATTTGCCAAAAACCTTTCCTAGCATCAAGTTTTGCGTATACTTTAGATCCTTGAACTGCTTGCAAAATACTGTCAACAGTTGGTACGGGATGCCTTTCTCGAATGACAGCCTTGTTTGCCTCTCTGAGGTCTACGCATAGCCTCATCTCTGCTGTGTCTTTCTTTGGTGTGAGCAGTAAATTTGACACCCATTCAGATCCTTCATTAACTTCTTCTATGATATCCTGCTCAAGCATTTTGTCTAATTCCTGATTCACAGCTTCTTTCATGTGATATGGAATTTGTCTCAGTTTCTGTGCTACGGGTGGTACTGATGTATCCACAGTTACTTTGTGTGTGTAGCCATTCACTTTTCCTAGTCCTTTAAAAAGTCCTTCATATTCTTTGAGCAGATTCTGAAATCTCTCTGCTGAATGTTCTATTGCTTTGACTGTTTCTTTCCTGTTCAATATTTTCAGTGAGAAGCTAGACATCCTTCCTAACAATGCTTCTACATTGCCTCTGATCACATAGACTTCATCTTTTATTTTACTGTCCTTCCAGCGAAGACCTGCTTCAAAGAAACCAATGCATGGTAAAGGTGTTTTCTGTCCATATGCATAAAACTTCTTCGTTGTTGGTTTCAGCTTTGTGTTTCTTTTGAACAGTCTATTGTAAAGACCATCTCCTATGAAGTTTCTGCTACTTCCTGTGTCAATTATCATTTTCACTTTTTGATCATTTATCTGGATTGTCTCTTTGCCTTCAGGATTTATTGAATAAACAAATTCATCTGAGTCATCTGATGTCTGCTCATTCACTACTCTAACAGGTTTTTCTGATTTCCCTTGCTGTGTGTCAGTTTTGCTTTTACTGCTTTCTTTTTCTCCTGTTGAGCTGTTCTTCTTTCTACAAACTCTGGCATAATGACCAATCTTCTTGCAGTACAGGCATTTAGCTGTTCTAGCTCCACATTCATCTGCTTTATGGGAAGACAGTCCGCATCTATGACATGTAGGACCGCTTTCATCATTATCTGCGTCTGTTCCATGTCCTCTCCCCTTCTTTTCGTAGGCATAGCGCGGTGCGCGGCTGCTCCTACTGAAGTTCACGTGACTATCACTCTGTTTGCTTTCGGACAGACTGGACAGTGCCTTAGCTTCGGCCTGTGCAGCTTCAAAAACTCTCGCTACCGTTAGCGTTCTATCCAAAGTGAGCCCTTCTTCCTGTAGCAATTTATCACGCAGTCTTTTATTGACACATTTCTCAACGATTTGGTCACGTATCATATCAGGCTCAAGTGCCGCGAAGTCACACGATCTAGCCAGTTCTCTCAATGCATTCACATACGCATCAATGGTCTCTTCCTGACTTTGTGTTCTTTGTCTGAATTTATGCCTTTCCAAAACTACATTCCTCCGAGGGGTGAAGTAGGTATCTAGAGCGCGCACTGCTTGTGCATATGTTCCTTTCACACCTGGCAGATTTGCAAAAATTCGTTGCACTGGCATGCCTATACAGTGTAACAAAGTAGCTCTCCTCACCTCATCCGCATGATGTATGGATCCACTGGCTATCTCAAAAATGTTGTAGGAGTCCATCCAAAGAGTATATTCCGTATACAAATCTACAGCTCCCATGTTCAGAGGGTTAGGTGGTGATATTTGTGCCATTGTATATCCAATAACTTGTGGTGCTTGCACAGCTCCACGACCGGCGGTCTGACCATCCGTACTCATCTCGTTGCACTAGCCTAGCTAAGATAGCTAACGAGTTCCACTTCCAGAAGTCCTAAGTCTGTTTTGAACGTTAAAATCCGTGTCGTTCTTCTGACCATTTGGATGACTCCTGAATCCTTTCAATCCTCGTCGCCATAAATGTTGTGTTGTCCAATAAAGAAACTGATGTCTTCTTTTATTTTGTTTATTGTCAACTGTATTGTCACACGTGTTATACTCATGTTCTATCACATCTCTACTCTCTTGCTTCCGTAGTAGGCGTGTCCTTAACTATACTACAATTATTATTTGTGTTTGGTTAAATGTGGCTCCCACTAATTGTCCTCCCCCTGTCCTGTGTCTTTTCTAGGAGCTGAGGCCTACAGTGGAGGGGCTACTGTCTTCCTGGTGGTGTCCCCTTTTTGGTGTGCTACTATTATACCTCACGGGTGTTGCTGATTTGACCTTTGCTGTGTGTGTGTGTGTGCGAATACGTGGACACTCTTGCAGTGGTGTGACCTCCTGGGACGCCTCTCTCCTTAGTTAGCCAGTCCCCTCGCTGGTAAGCCTCAGTTCCTGATGTCTGTCTCCCCTTGGTATGTCTGATGTGCTTGAGACAATGTGAGTGTAATTTTAGATTTTGTTAATAAATTATTGTCATTGTACTGGAATGGAACCACGTCTCTCTCTCAGTTAATGAACCTGGGTGCCTTGTTGAGCAAACTTAGTACATGCATTTCCCTGGGTGAAACTCCCAGGGTGGCGTAGTCGGATAACATACAAGTTAGTATCTAACACTTTACTACCACTTGCCACATTTGACGTATTGTCGGCAGGATTTACTGTTATAAGCAGAGACGTGTGTTTGCATTCTTTTGTGTTTCCTTTTCATGGTTGTATGGTGTTGTGTATTATGTGAACTGTAATGATGATTTCTATGTGTAACATTTTTTTAAAGACAAAGCAGCAGCGGACATCTGGTGCATTTTTAACAATTGGGTGAGCAGCAAATTCTTTTTTTTCTTCTCCTTCTGATTTCGAAGGATGAAGGGCAGTCCTTTTAGTTACCAGTAACCAGGCCTAGAGGGCCGTGCCATTACTTGTAGTTGGTCATGTTTGTTTAATGTCTGTAAAATGGGGCTTTCCTCTTTCAGCTCTTTGGGGATATGATTAGACTCCGTCCCGTCAAGGGCCTCAGCGATTGGGTTCACTACCCACACATCTACTGCTGGCAATGGATGTGGAGCTGTATGGAGGTGATCTTCCGTCAAGGGACCCAGAGAGTGAGGGACCCTCTACTTGTGTCATCTCTCCCTTGGTACATGGGGATGAGGTCATGGTTTGAGGTTGGATATTAGGTCCAGGTTGCATAAGGTAACCAAGAGTGTCTCCTTACAGCCAAAACCTTTGGGTCATGGGTCACCGTCAGTCCCATTAAGGGCCACAGCTAACTGGCTGTAACCTCCTGTCTGTTCTCTTTGGAACAGAAGGGGAAGCTGTGAGGTAGGGTGATGGCCATTAGCGGGGTTTTGTGTGGAGACCCTCTTGGTGTCCTGTCTGCTCTCCCTGACAACATGGGAAGAAGCGTAATTTTTTACTACTGTTGAACACTGGTCCATGGTGTTCACCAGTCAGTTGGGGCTGTTTAGAAGTGTTTGGCCCTTTTTCTGTGGCTTGCCTCTGTGTTGCAGGTCCCAGACAGTAGAGTTCGGCCTACTGACCACTCTGCTCGTAGCCATTCATCTGGTCTGTCCCCTCCCTGTGTTTCTTGTCTTGGTAGCAGCGTTGGTGTAGCGCCCAAACTGCAAGCCCTCCCAGTGTTTCGTGTTTTGGTAGCAGCGTTGGTGTAGAGACCAAACTGCAAGCCCTCCCTGTGTTTCTTGTCTTGGTAGCAGCGTTGGGTTCTAGACCAAACTGCAAGCCCTCCCTGTGTTTGTCATGGTAGCAGCGTTGGCCTACTGGCCAAACTGCACGCCTTCCTGGTGTTTGTCTGGCCCATTGACCAGGCTTTGTTGGGTGTCAAAACCCGCCTCTGCTCTTTTGGCCATGGAGTTTATGGTTTGCCTGGTCTAGTTTGATCCATCGTCGGGGCGACGATGCAAGAAGTGAGGGAAGAATGTAGCAGAACGGGAATTAGTTCCCGTCTGTAGTGCCCCGTATACTAGCAGGTAATTGGTCAACCAATGGCTTGGTGGGAACTTTTGTATATATTCTCCGTGACTACCCTTTCCCGTTTTCACGTCGGACTGGCTGGTCGCTGCTCGCCCAATTTCCGCTGCTCACACAGGTAACAATTTGAGCACTTCCTCTTGGAAGTTCTGCTGTTGGTTGACTTCGTGGCTGTTTAGTTAAACAAGTGCTCTTTTGTGTATGCAGCTTCCCTGTGGATCCGTCCCCATGCATCTCTGTAGCCGGACATGCATCATAGCCGGTATGTTTATAGTTTTATTGGCGACGCAAATGGGCTACATTGTCACATATAGTGAATGTTTGTTTATATTTTAGGTAGTCGCTGCTGCATCCCCTCCTAGCACTCTTGCCCTCTGCAATGCTAACCTGAGAACTGTAGCTAACAACGGGATGGGGAACTGCCGCCGTGCTGCTGTGTGACCGCTGCTGCTTTGTCTTCACGAAGCGTGATCGCTCATCTGTGTTTGTAACCGTGTGACCACTAACGTTCGTCTCGACTTCGTCATATTAAGTGTCATTCTTGTCAATTCTGTGTGTACATGGTTTTGGTTCATTATTCTTTTGTTTTGATTTGCTTTACCACTGGCAGGAGGCCATTTCCCCTGCGCTGCTGATAACCAGTGTCCCAACATCTTACTTTGTAATGTATCTCTGGTTTTCTAGCTTTCATCTTATGATTTGATTAGCCACTGATAGGAGGCTGCTATTCCATCTGTGCTGTGGATTACCAGTGTGCTAGTGTTTATGATTTCTGGGGAATTACTACTTTAGTTTATAGTTTGTTTGTTTGTTTGTTTGTTTGTTTGTGTGTTGCACTGGCAGGAGGCCATTTGTCCAGCTGCGGAGAGCCCGTGTCTTAACTATTGTGATTATTATTTGTGTTTGGTTAAATGTGGCTCCCACTAATTGTCCTCCCCCTGTCCTGTGTCTTTTCTAGGAGCTGAGGCCTACAGTGGAGGGGCTACTGTCTTCCTGGTGGTGTCCCCTTTTTGGTGTGCTACTATTATACCTCACGGGTGTTGCTGATTTGACCTTTGCTGTGTGTGTGTGTGCGAATACGTGGACACTCTTGCAGTGGTGTGACCTCCTGGGACGCCTCTCTCCTTAGTTAGCCAGTCCCCTCGCTGGTAAGCCTCAGTTCCTGATGTCTGTCTCCCCTTGGTATGTCTGATGTGCTTGAGACAATGTGAGTGTAATTTTAGATTTTGTTAATAAATTATTGTCATTGTACTGGAATGGAACCACGTCTCTCTCTCAGTTAATGAACCTGGGTGCCTTGTTGAGCAAACTTAGTACATGCATTTCCCTGGGTGAAACTCCCAGGGTGGCGTAGTCGGATAACATACAAGTTAGTATCTAACACTTTACTACCACTTGCCACATTAGCATGAATTGACCCATGAATTGGGTGTTGCAATTTTTCATGAACATTCGGAGGTCCGGGGGCCTTTCAGACACTAGGAGGCAGTCTGCTACTAATATTACTACTAATAATAATACTAGTAGCCTACACTGTGCCAAGAAAACACTTGTCCTTTCACCTTTCCCTCTAGAGGAATTACAAGCAGGGCAAATAATTCACTGTTCAGAACACTTTGATTCAGAGTGGACAACATCAAGAGGTTGTGGTTCTTTGAGATAGCGTAGACAAAGAGGGAAAGGAACACAATGGAGGCTATTGTCAGCTCTTTGTCTTAGCAGTTCAATTACGTTGGACATTGAGCAAATATCTGATATAACGACAAAAGGATGCAGACAACATGTGACTTTCCCCTGAATGAAATTACTCAGTGTTCAGCGTCACATGGCATAGCACAGAATATCAATATAGCATAGAACAGAATATCAACATTTGTTGCCATTGTGCTAACACTGCTACTACAATTGTTTTTTTTTTGTTGTTTTTTTACCTTGCTTATGAAAGCATAACTTATATCAGTGTAAATATTACTGCCAAGCCCACTGTGACATATTTTAGAAAGATTGTTAGAATCTAGAAGTCCATTACAGGCATTCACACTGTAATCATACATACCTTGTATTTCACACGTGTAGTTAACACCACCACATGTGACATATCAAAACGCTTACAACAGCTTGAGGTGGAGAGTGAGGTTAAAGTGTAACTCTGGCAGAAATTGACCAAAGAGTGTTTTTCTGAATGAAAACACATCAAATTAACCATGGAGACAGTATTTTCCGTTGATCAAGCATTACAAAGCTTGCATGAGATAGAGTCAAAAAGAGCAAACAATGGATTAGCTTAGGGCGGTGAGCCAAACGCTTTCAAAATGGCATTTTTAACCAGTAATACTGTTCAAAACTAGCCTGGCAAGCCAAACTACACAGAAATGTATAGTCTGGGGTCGGACCATTCACAGATTTGAAGCCTGTGGGTGGGATGAACTAGCCTGACTCTCGCCAGACCCTTGTAGTTCCACCATGCTCCACCAGAGGCGTTTCGCTGAGCTCCACACAAGGGTCTGGACGCGAGGGCAATCCAAACCCCTGGCGGTTGCTCAAAAAATGAGCAACCAATCAGGAGCGCCGAAGCGAGTGTTTGATTCAAATAACAATGGCGGAACGCAGCGAGGAGTCTTGTGCTGACATTGATGTGCTGCTATTTCAACCGTTTTGTCGGATCTATCGAGTATTCATTCTTTAAAAGATTAACAGAGAATAGTTTTGAAGACATTTATTGGTGGCAAGGATGTTTTTACTCTTCTTCAGACCGGGTTTGGCAAGAGCTTGAAGAAGCCGAGCACGTCATTCAAGATAACAGGCAAGTGGTTTATCAAATCACATGCGAGGATGTTTTACAAGGACCCGCCTTCAGAAATACATACCCTATCGAGAAGTCCCAGATCCTTGTGTGAAGCAGACAGCGAACTACAGGATCTGGCGAAAGTCAGGTTAGGGATGAACAGTTGCCTCTGCACGTAATAGGCCAGCATTTGTGACCAATCGTAGCCGGTCGGCAAAACGGCAACAGGGCTGCCAAGCTTCAGAAAATTGCAAGCGACAGTGAGATGCGTTCGTCGAACATTTTTTGGACTGTCTGTCACACTCAAAGCGTGACACTTGGCAGCTCCGATTAGAGTCGCTTTTTCAAGTGTGAACTTACCAAGACAGAGGCAAATAGATGTTACACAGCTCTGCAACAAGTATAGGACAATGATATAGCCTTAACGTTAACTTGGAAACTCAAAGAGAAACAGCGAATCAACAGTGAAGAAAATCCAGCAAGCAGGAGAACGTTTTAAATCAATTTTCGGAGTCGGCGCTGTTGTGTGTGAAAGATAAGTTAGATGCCAAGACCCGCCTTTCGTTGCTTCTGATTTGTTTATTGCGTGATGCCTTCGGGCTCAAGGACTCCGTACACAGATAGAGCGTTCTGATTGGCCAGGCTGAACTCGAGCCTGGCGCAGGCTTGTCCTCAACGGTGCGACCCTAGACCATCCCGCTAGGCAAAAACATTTTTGGCCGCTAGGGTGCATCTAGATTTCTAGGCTAGTTCAAAACACCAAACCTCTGAATTTCTGGAAAAGGCAAAAAGCCCACACATTAGGCACGGTGCAAGAAATAACAGGCTCAGGAGGATTTCGCTGTGTGAAAGGTAGACGTGTTTGGTCCCAGGTTGTCTGAAGCCGACTGCTAAACGACTGCTGTCATTTCAGTTAGCTCGTTGGCTAGTTAGCTAGCATTAGGCAAACGTTCCAAAAAGACGTGCTGGCCTTACTGTCAGACGGTTTTAGTAACATAGCAACAATAAACACTTGACCGAAGCACCGAGAAAAGGAGGAGGGCGCTCTCAGCAGCACTTAAAGCTATCGTTCACTAAATATAGTCAAATAGTGTATACTTACTTTATAAACCGTCTCTGATATAGTCAACACTTTACATTTTTCATAATCATAATTACATCATGATCATAGACATGATCATCGATGTCGGTTTCATCATCCACATCCATAGCTACTTGAGTTCGAACTTCACCGGACTCCCCCGGGAGTCGTCACGTCCGGTCAGGGCTATTATGCGGAAGTTATTTGATCACAACGTTATCTACAAATATCGTTGTTATATATTTCTCCGGTTCTGAAATTCTAGCTGTTAGGTCATTAGTATACACTATGCTGTGTAGGGGTATCCAACCTGCATCCTGCTCTTTAAGGTAGCCTTTCTCAAAATCCGTTTTCAGGCCGCATTTATTAGGCGTAATTATTTTATTTGTTAAAGAAAAGTTCTGGTTGGGCCTGTTCAAAAGTGAGTGGGCCTAGGCCCGTCAGGCCCACCCATAACGCCGTGCCTGCCACACATACTTAAAAAAACAACAATTACAATGTAATAACTAGTGATACTATGTAATAAAAAGTGTTTATTTAGAACATTAGACAACATTTAGAACAAGCAAACATGTTTTTGATTCAGTGGCTATATTTGTGATATAAAAACAAGAATACTCATAAATATTAGGAGTACAACTTGATTTAACTTAACAACGCACCAATCTGGCATTGATGAGAAACATAAGCGACAAAATAAAAATGAAAACCAATCAAAATAACATTCAAAGACAAAAACGGAATTGGAATTGATTTCATGAATATGGACTAGAGAGAACAACTTTAATGCATACAGATTACTGCTGGCCATTTAAACAGCAATAATTTTCAAAAGCTCAATTTTGTTCGTAGTTCTGTTATGTGTTCCTTTAAGTTAACATGTAGAATGAATCGTATGAGCTTCACCGAACTTCATTGCATTGCCATAGGATAAGAGAGCAGCATAAACATAACAGAGGTAACCCCATTCAAAGCCTTAGGTGTAGTTAATCAATTTCAATGTTTGACTGACTAACCGGAATCTGAATCATTACTACACGTGTATGTAAATGCAGGGAGCATACATTAATGAATTAATGCATTTTTAGCAGATAGCATGTGAGGCTATTAGAAGTGAAAAGTTAATTTTAATAATTCAAACAACATGCTATACTTAGATAATATATAAACAGCCTCGCCCATCGAAATCACTATGTAGTTTGAGCGTTACACAGTGGTATGAAAACTGCAAGATTATGTAGCACTTTTATTTTGGACAACTCCTGGTCAATCACAGATCTCCACAGCCCCAGACCAGAATTGTTGCTGTGCTTATCTAGAAAAAAAATAGTATATTTCACAAATGAATTCCATTTACATCACAGGAAACAATTCACTGAATGAGCAGTTAACTTGCAACATACATCCTTATCCAAAACATGGATTAATTAGACAAATTATGCAGAACTAAATTAGACAAGGCATTTGTTTGTATAACCCATTTTATGGTTATTTAATGTTTTTTACTGGTGCAGTGATTTTATTCACACTAAGATAGAGGACCAATCACAGAACAGGAGGGAAAGCAAGACGATGAGCTATGCAGAGACTCATTTGACAGACATCCGTGGCGCCCAATGAACGGATCTGGGGCTGGTTTCCCGAAGCCTTCTTAACACTACGTAGTTCGTAACCTCTTAAGCTCTACCTTAACATGTTCACGCATTTCCCGAAAGTTTCTTTGCTACGAATGTCTTTTGTAGGCCTAAGTCGTTCGTTGGTAAGAGTGGTCTGGAGCACTCTTAGAACCTTCTTAGCTGCATCTTAGCAATGTTTCGGGTCGCGACGCTAGTCGCCGCCACTGTAGCCTACCCTACAGCAATCTTTAGACATCTGTTACGTATGCAGCCATCATATGATACAAAATCACTGTTTTGGTTCGCCAATGATTTTATGTATGTAGGCTAATTAAGAAAATAGTTTCTGGAAATGTTTTCACACAAATAATGAAGCATGCATGCATTTGAAAATAATTAAAAATGCTTTCTATCAAACCTGAAGCGTTTGAATATTTTTATCCATGCGGGAAACAAACTAACAAACCAACAAACAAACCCCGATGAAAACATAACCTCCTTGGCGAACACAAAAAAAGGGTAGGCCTTTTTAGTTTTTTTTTTTTACAGTATTTTGCACTGTAGTAAATCATTGGAGGCCATATAGTTCTCCAGAAAAAGTTAGAAAATACAACATTTTTGTCAGTGTTCAAGTTTACCTTTATTGTTGTAAGGTTCACACTCATGGATTCACCACATACATCCCAGTTCTGTTCCCCCTGGGTTTTTCTGGGGTCCATGGGACGTCATCTCCCTGAGAACAAATGTTGTCATGTTTATTTGTCCAATACAGAGTGGTAATACTGTATGTCCTACGCAGAAGTTATCATGTTTATATATTATACAGGGTGCCTGTACTTGGCTCTAGTGAGAATACCACATGCAATACAGTTTTCAAAACATTTTCCCATTACTGCTTTCTATAAACAAAGGTTTGCAGTCGTTACTTAATTCCAGAGAAAATCACATCATCAGCGTAATTGTGTACAGAAACACATGGCACAACAAAAAGAGGAACACATGGCACAAAAATGACTTTCCTTTTCATTTTAGCTTTATAATATATATTGTATATATGAAATACTTTGAAATGTGTATGATAAGAGTGAGAATTACTGTACATTAATTACATAAAGAACCTATAGATGCTGAAAATCTCTCTAAAACCCATCACAGAAGGCTTGGCTGTAATAACTAATTTACAACGATGGATGGAAATTGAGCAGCAGTGTTAGCACATTAGCAAGAAGTGTTGAGACTCAACGCTATGCTATGCTATACCTTGTGACGCTGAACACTGAGTAATTACATTCAGGGAAAGTCACTCTTTGTTTGTTTGTATTGTTGACTCCTTTTATAGGTGTATCAGATATTTGCTCAATGGCTATCCCGTAAACAATGTAGCTGAACTGCTAAGACAAAGAGGTAACGAGAGCCTCCATTGTGTTACTTTCCCTTAGATATCTTGTTCTATGCTATCTCAAAGAACCACAACCCTTAGAAAACCGGACACATTTGATATTGTCCGCTCTGAATCACAGGGTTCTGATAAGTGAATTATTTGTATGTTTGCATTTCTCTGGAGAGAAAGGTGAAGGAGAAATAGTTTTCTTGGTCCAGCATAAAAGATCTGTATGATTTGAGTAACATAAGTTAATGAGGCAAGATGCTTTAATGAAAAATTGCAACACCTAATTCACTGGTCGATTCTTGCAGACAGTATGCAAAATATCTTGCACAAGTTAAAGTAACAATATCTAACAATTCTACCTTACAAAACAGCTTCCTTTCGATGGTTCACGGATTCATAATGAAAAATCTGTGTTAATGTAGTGCTCCTGCCTAAATGGCACCTTTTATGGCCATTTTACAACACAATAACACTCAGAGTTCAGAGTGCGGCAGAAGTGCCATTCGCTTTATTAAAAGTGTGTCTGCCATCAAAATGATTTTTTCACCTAGAAATAACGTTTCAAAAAAGTCTTTGGGGGCGTTCAAAGAATGTTTTCAGAATATTCTTGTGATTTACAGGAACAGCCCATTGTTGTGACCAAAGCTAGCCTGGTGGTAAACCAGACCCTAGAATCTTAAGGGTCTGGCCACTAATGAAAATGGCCTAACTCGAGGGCCGGCACCAAGCAAGCACTTGAAAATCGAACTAAATGCAACTGGATAACACTACGCCCAATGTTTACTCTGATTCTGGTCGCAATTGGATAACACTATGACCAAAAACTAAAGTTTTAGCGCTGTCGTCATCAGTTTAGCTCGTCCACTCCTTTTTTGGTTGCACGATCAAATAACCCCACATGCCCCTGAACCAACTTAATTAGCTGGAATAATGCATGGCTCTGGCCAGTTTGTTAGTTACAGAGCCAGCACGTTTTGACTGCATATACTGTAGGCTACTGGATGATGTGACAATGATGATGTCAGTATACTGTAGTCGTCAGTATCATGATCATGATATTGATACTCACAATGCAAGAGGTTCGGGAGGAGAAGTTTGGACAATGTGACTAACTGTATTCCATTAGAATCTCAAATGTCTCCTTAACCCTAAAAAAATCTTCATGGCAAAATGAAAATCTTTTTCCTGAATCATACACATACATCAAATGTAACCCCCCCCCCCCCCCCCCCCCCCCCCCAATGTGCTCATGTACTCATTTCTCTCACCATATGTTTGAGGATGGGTGTTTTGGCTGGAGAGTGGGATACATATGGCTCATGTGCATATGGATCATATCTGGGTAGAGGTTCCTTCTCAGGCTCATCCATACAACACCAGCGGATCAGCTGAAGAGACATCAAGAACATGTGGAGAAATACTACAGTGAGAATGTAAGGATAGCAGGCCAATATGAAATAAATTAAGTCATAATTAAACATATCACAATGGTATAGTACAAGTTTGACAATGATGGTGAAAGACATTTTTTGTGGTAGATGATGTTGTGGATGTTGAGATTATTGGGTATTCTTTTGGTGTGTTCATTGTTTTTCTTTTTTTCCCTTTAGAGCATGATGGTCTTACCAGCAGGACTATCAGAATGATGAGAAGCAGGAGGATGAGAGAGGCCAGTACAAGCAGAGCGATACCCCACCCTGGCACCCAGTCCAGCCAGTAAGGCCAGAGTGGGTATGGAGTGGTGCCCGTGCTGGTGGACCATTTCTGATTGGCAGCGGTGGGTTTGGAGATGCTGGAGGTTGGGGCTTCAGATGCAGTGGAGGTCCAATCTGCACACAGAGAGAGCATGATCCAGAGGAGGTGGTGGAAGCATATTAGCAAAGGAACACGGCTAGCATTTACACATTCACATTAGCAGAGTTACATACCGGTATATTAATTCTATAACAAGGGTCAAGGCAACTCAACGTGGGTGGACTGAGTACAGTTGAGACAATTGTTGCGTTTTGATTTTACACAAAAAATAGATAGTGAAAAGAGGTGAATTTCCACATGATATTTCACATGACGTTTTATGAGCTTGTAGACTTAAATATTATCAATCAATAATACCCATAAGTAGTTTATATTTTCCACAATTAGCTCATAAACATAAGGTGCATTTTTGTCTCGACTGCGTCTCAACTGTACCCTATGTGGTACAGTTGAGACAGTACCATGGTACAGTTGAGACACCCATTTTTAATGAAGTATAGTAAAAGTATTGAAAACAGTCAACCAAACAATCTTCCTATAGTTGTATGACTACATGAAACACTGAAGTGGCTGGTCCACCATTGCCACTGCTGGACTCACCTGCTGAAGAGGTGGTGCCGCTTGTCTCCTGTGAATGTAGAGTAGAAGAGGCTGGCTCACTGCTGGAGCTTGAAGCCCTTCTGGTGCTGTAGGTGCTGGGAGACCTGCTGGTGGTGGTAGTGGTGGTGCTGCTGGTGGTGGTGGTGATGGGTAAGGCGGCTCTAGTCACTGACAAAGCAGAGATTTTTTAGCACTAGACATCGTTCTTGGATGCCCACACACTATCTGCAACTGCTCAAATGATCAACAAATTATCTGTTGACACAGTTAACTACAATTTCTGATTAAGGTTAAGGTTGGGAGTTGGATTTGGTTAAGGGGATGTTCAGTAATTGTAGCACAAAACACAAAACCGGACCCATGAACAGACTCAGGTGAGGTGGCAACCACTAAGAACAAGTGGTGATCCCGATATTTGCTCATTTATTGGCTCACAGTCTATCTATACATCTACTGTATGTATATATATATATATATATATATATTTGGGCTGTCAAAATAACTGATTCATTTAGATTAATTGATTTGAGATAAAATAACTGATTAAAAAAATGAATGCAGATTAATCGATGACCTTTGACCCGGAGCCATTCTAGTCAGTAACCATTAGACCGTAAAATGGGGAGACGAGAATTTGCTGCCTGGATCATTGATTGGAACATTTACTTTAAAAAAACAGCCTGAGGGTGTTAAAAAGAAAGTGTTGATTAAAACAAAGTCCTCTGCAATGTCTGCAGCACAGAATTTGCATATCACCGGAGTTCGTCAACTCTTAAGTACCACATTACTGCACAGAAATAGTGTTGACAATGCGATTTTACGATTACATTTTATATGCGATTAATTTAGATGAATTAATCACAGAGTATGTAATTAATTAGATTTAAAAATGTAATCGATTCACAGCCCTAATATATATATATATATATATATACAGTATATGTGTGTGTGTGTGTGTAGTATCAGTAATTAAAAAGCCCTTACCGAATGTGTTGAGAGAGTTAATTTTGAACGGTGTGCTTGTTATTGCTCGTTCCATATAGTTTGTGAATACGCTTGTAAGTAAAGTGGGGTTAAAGTTATTTGGAGTCTTGAAAAGTATAATCGCCTCCACATTAATCAGTTGACCTTTCCTGCAAGAGAGGAGACATCATCTGATTAGAAATGGTAAGATGTTGTCAAAAAGGAGGATATATAATATTGTGTTTATATCAGACTGACTTGGTATGAATGAATGCTTACGTGAATGTCATGTCTGCAGTTCCCAGATAATTTCCTCCTGTGCTGCTATTGTAGGCTTGAATCAACTGCACATAGTAGCAAAATAGAAAATCAACCATGAATTCCTGTGTGTGTGTGTGTGTGTGTGTGTGTGTGTGTGTGTGTGTGTGTGTGTGTGTGTGTAGACATTCGCATCATACATAAAAAACTGGACCCATATCTGAACAGATCATTTGTTCCCTCCGCCACACCAGTTGTCCAATAAAAAGAATTCTAAAAGAGGCATGCTACGCATCATCACCATATAGAGTAGAGTGTATACAGTCATATCCTCTTACCACTGAATTGACCATTGACTCTACGGATTTGTAGT
Source organism: Sardina pilchardus (assembly GCF_963854185.1). Classification (NCBI taxonomy): domain Eukaryota; kingdom Metazoa; phylum Chordata; class Actinopteri; order Clupeiformes; family Clupeidae; genus Sardina; species Sardina pilchardus. Next base: position 7,585,673 of record NC_085017.1, read on the forward strand.
AATTACTGCTGGGATCGAGGAGGGAGTCCGAGAAGTTAACGTTGGTGATCTCTGTGGACCATGAAAAAGCGTCTATAGCTACTGCCCGTTGTGTGGCTGGGGGAGATTCAAGAAAAGAGTGGTTATAAGATTTCCATTCCTCCGCATTATGTAAGGGATAAAGTATTGTCACATTGAACACATAGCAAGAAATGCCACACAACCATGCAGGTCATAGTAAACATCTGTTCGAGGATTAATTTAGTTGCACAACGTCAGTTTTAATGTAAGTTTATGGGCTCTTATTTAAATGATGAAAGTGTGAAACCACTCAATTGAACATGATGTCTAGTATACTGTATGTAATCTAAAACTCTTGTGTCATGTGGGCTGACCAACCAACATTTGTTTTTAGGACCTTGGTCATGACCTTACCAAATAGATTTAGCCTCATCATCAACTTAGCTTATAGACTTTGCTCTTTGCCCATCATTTAAAATTAGAGCCTTCTTCCAAATGTCTTCCATTTCTATATTTTTGATCGAATGTCCTTGCCTACTGTACTGCCATACCTGCTGTGGTACACTTAATAGGTCAGAGACACACTACAACTTTTGTTTACCATTTCACAAAGTTATATGCTACATACATGTATGCATGTATACGCTACTTTTCTTCCCCATTCCTTGTAAAAACAATACATTGGTCCTACTCATATTGGATACAATGTTAAGAACTCCTGCTTCAGTTTGTCATAAAAAAAAACAAAAAAAGAACAATTAACAGCATGACATGTAGATGAGAAGAGACCATGACTAGCTTAGAAAACCCACCTGAGACCAGGAGTATCACTGCACTCGCTAAGCAAACCCGCACAAGTCCTCTTGACCACAGATGTGATGTTTGTGCCATCTTCAACACTGCCAGGTACAGGTCTGAATGTCACTAAAACTGCCAGAAGGTTTCCACAGTCTCCTTCTTTTGCTTCCTCTTTTTCTTTGTCTTCTTCTCGTTCTCCTAAGCTCTTCAAATGAAGTGATTTATTACAGCAGCCTGTACACTGGTGTCTGCTCTTGGCATTATGAAAATCCCTCTTTGTGCATCGAGTTAAGTCACTTTTTTATCAGCTCTGACAGGTGGTGGTGCTAGGAACATGATGCAGGGGTGTGGTCATTCAAGAGCAGTGGTGGGAATGTTACTTTAAAATGTATTCAAATTAGTTTTGTAATATATTCCGATAGATTACTCAAATGAGTAACATATTTTGAATACTTTGGATTACATGAGGGTTGTATTACAGTTACTCCTGGCTAATATTGATTCAAAATTTGTTTATTCTTGACCAATATTTTTGTCCATCTTTGTCTTACAACATTTTGTCATGTGACAGTGTTATTTTCAGTAAGAACAAACATATTGGTCATGATAAAATCAACATTTTGTACCTAACTGTATATTTTATTAGCAGTGGACGGTAAAAAACAAAAGGTTGTGACAACGCAAATCTCATTGGCAAGCTTATGCATTAACATTTTTGTGTTTTCTTCTCAACAAAGTTTTATGCGTTTTCCAAACCACAAAATGCTGTTGCTTTTACAAACAATTGTTTGTTCTACTTACATTTGCCAGCCTTACCCCGAAGACAACTGAGCAACACACTCTTTTTTTTTTATCTCAGTTTAGTACAAAGGTTTATCAGTAAAAAATATTTTAATCCACACCTACACAGTCTCAGTAGTTCAGCAGAAACTGGGTGTGTCCTGGTTTTCACCCTTTGCACATAAATGTCATGTATTTGCGCCACAGCAAAATAGCCTAGCTGGATGGCAAGAAGACAAATTGAATCAATGGGTTGTAATGGGACATATAGCACAACTCGGAGATTGCAGTAAGATTGCTCCAACACCAGTTAGAGTCTCTGCAGCTGCGGTCTACTTTTGGAATCCAAAGCATCATCGGATCCGATGAGGATATTCGTTTTTATACAAGGTATGTTTAGTATTTTGAGTGCCACCCTCTCTCTCTCTCTCTCTCTCTCTCTCTCTGTGTGTGTGTGTGTGTGTGTGTGTGCATGTGTGTGCAGGGCCTTGGTCTTCTGGGTTGGGGAGCAACCATCACACACCGGAACCCCGGACCCCTGTCCTATTAGCTTGTTTGATGCTCACTGAGCTCAATGCAAATCAAACCAGCTAATAGGCTAACTGAAAAAAAAACACCATGGGTGCCTCTCAACATGCCTCCTCGATCCTCGAGGGGCGTTCCCACTGATCTATATCTAACACTGGATAGACTATCCCATTGTTTCCCCCCCATCATTTTTTATGTAGATCAGTGAGGATCGAGGCATCGAGGAGCGAGGGAGGAAGTATAAACGCTGCATGAAATGCACCCAATGTCTCCAGGTATGGTGAAGTGTATGTGATGATGTGGGGCTAATTGAATTCCAAAGGCCAAGGGCAACTTATCAGGATGCATAGTATCCTGGATCCATATAAATCTTGGCCTATCTTTCATTAACTTATAATAGTGGGGAGCACATGTATTTGATTCAATGCTAAAGTTGCCTAAAAAGAGACATATAAAATCATCATTCGTTTGCCAATTGATCTTAAAGCAACACTAAAGTGCTTTTCGTACCTTAAAATAATGTTTCCAAAATCATTTCAGCAGTTCATCAACTCGTAACAGGGTGAACGGCACTTCTGCTTTCACTTTGCGGCCCTCTATCGGCTATAACCGCACTATAACTTTACGAGGTGGGGTAGTGTATCTGTAGTTCAATAAAATGAGACATCAGAAACTACAAATTTGACTTGCTTCGATGTCGCAATACATCATACTTTCATAATATCATGCAACATTATTCTACCTTGTCTGTTATTTGCTGGATAAACAAATAGCGTGTGTGCGACAGAGGAAAAGTGCTTTAGTGTTGCTTTAATGCCTTAATTAAAAACAATAGTAAAGAATTGGCTAAGGACACCAATTTTCTTTGTTATTGAAGAATGTATTGTAAATAAATAAATGTTCTTCCTTAAATGCTAGGGGGCATAAGTATTTGACCCCTATGTTAAATTCCCATAGGAGCAGGAGGATTTTTTAACCTGTTGAGGAGTGAATTATTTTTCAAGTTTCTTCTAGAATTCAACGCAAACAATCTTTAGTTTCAGTATTCTGTATACAGTTTGTGGGGAAAATCTCGGAGGGTAATTGTCTCATCATAATGCGGAACTCTCAGTTCACCGAACATTCTAATCACATATTTGTGACCGTACCCCTCAACAATTAAATGTTCTCACCATAGCAAGAGATTGGCATGGTGTTTTTTCACCTGGATTGCTGAACTGAAAAAAAACACCATGCCAATCTCTAGCTATAGTGAAGGGTATGTGATGGTGTGGGGCTAATTCCAAAGGCCAAGGGAACTTTATCAGGATGCATAATATCCTGGATCCATGAAATAGCTGGCCTTTAAAAATAAAAACATATAAAAAATCCTCCTGCTCCTATGGGAATTGGGATCAAATAATTCTTAATTTTATATTCCTTTTTTGTAGGCAACTTCAGTATGGTATCAAATACATGTGCTCCCCACAGTACATCATAATACTGATCTAGTCAGTACACTGTGCCAAGAAAATAATTGTCCTTTCACCTTTCCCTCCAGAGAAATACAAGCAGGGCAAATAATTCACTGGTCAGAACACTGTGATTCAGAGCGGACAACATCAAATGTGTCCGGTTCTCAAGAGGTTGTTGTGCTTTGACATACTGTAGCATAGACAAAGATATCTAGGAACACAATGGAGGCTATCGTCAGCTCTTTGTCAGTTCAATGACATTGTATATGAGATATAAACATCGAGCAAATGTCTGATACAACTAAAAAGAGGATGCAAACAAAGCGACAAAGTGACTTTCCCTGAATGTAATTACTCTGTGTTCAGCGTCACCTGTCATAGCATAGCATAGCATTAAATCTCAACATGTGTTGCTAATGTGCTAACACGGCTACTACAATTGGGTGTAAATATTACTGTCAAGCCCACTGTGACATGTTTTAGAAAGATTGTTAGAATTTACAAGTCATTTACACATAGGCATGTAATTCACACTCTTATCATAGCCTCTCGTCAAAGTTCAACATTTGTTCTCAGAATGATGATGTCCCACAGATCCCAGAGAAACCAGGGGAACAGAACCGGGATGTACGTGGTGAATCCCTGAGTGTGAACATTACAAAAAGAGAGGTATGCACACTGTGACAAAAATGGATTTTCTACAAACTTTTACAAATTTGTTTATCATCAAATTGGCTTTGTAAAGGTGAAAATTACATGATTTTGTAATTGGGACTACATGCTCAGAGAAGTTAAGTAAGTTGGTCATCAATTATAAAGTTACGTGCCAATCTACTGTAGTTGGGAAGTCAAGCTGGATGTTAATCATTTGGTGAATAGCTCTTTTAGCTGGAAACACCAACATCTAAGTTTTGAGAGATTAAACTGAAGGCTGTGGTCTTTCATCCAGACTATCCTTAAGGCATGCAGAAATCTGTTGGGAAACACTATTCAGGTGGGAAAGACAGGTAAAGCATAGTGTTGTAAATAGCAATGATAATCAAATTCTCAAAAAAGAAAATGGTCTCCCGTAGGAAGTGGTGGAAATAGCAAACAGCAGGGGCCTTAATACTGATCCCTGAGGCACACCTGTGGTGAGGCCATTAGAATTTGATACCAGTTCCTGCCAGACTGGAAAAAAACACTGAAAGAACACCCTTTAAGGTAAGATTCAAACCAGTCAAGAGCTTTTCCAGAATTTCCCAGTTCAGGTAATGTACAGTAGAAAGGAGAATGCCATGGTTCAATACACAGTAGCTGCATATAAACCTAGTAGAAAGGTTGAAGGGAGACTTCACATCAGTGGGATTAAGTGTACTTTTCTTTGGCAAAGGTGTAACCCTTGCCTGTTTAAAAGAAGGAGCTATTCCAGAATTGAGTGAAGTGTTAAACACGTGTGACTGCCAGTCAAACAGCCATGGATGACGACGTTTAGAATAAGTGGGTCTTGTGGAAAGAGGACATGCTGTATTCAGACAAGATGCCTCTGTTGCATTATTAACCTCAAGTGTGAAGATTGAAACCTTATAGTAGGTATTCAAGTACACTATCTAAACTGGGAATTCCTTGAACAGCTCTCGACTGGTTTGAATCTACATTAAAGGGTTCTTTCATTATGTCTTGGCAGGGACAGGGACAGTACATCTGCTATTCTATGACAATTAAGGCAAAAAGCCGACACATACTGTATATACTTAGAAAAGAACAATTACAATGTAATAACTAGGAAACGTGTTTATTTAGAACATTAGACAATATTTAGAACAAGCAAACATGTTTTTGATTCACTGTCCATTTTTGTGATATAAAAACAAGAATACTCATAAATATTAGGAGTACAACTTGATTTAAATATGCTTATACACTTAACAACGTACCAATCTGGCATTGATGAGAAACATAAGCAACAAATATAAAAAATTAAACCAATCAAAAAAACATTCAAAGGCAAAATGGTAGCAAAATGGTATGCTATTGGAATTGATTTCATAAATAGGACTAGAGAGAACAACAGGGCTGAGAAGCAAGAGGATGTAAGTGAAATGTTGGTCAAATCAAAATGTAGTTTTATATACAGTAGGCCCTATATCACCTGAAAGTTCTTGATGAGCTCTTTCTAACTGACACAATTATGTAAGTAAAATATTTATTAATATAAAGTTATTGAACAAAAATGAAAGGTCTTATACTGTGAACATACAGAGGCAGTTAGAGTTGTTTTGGCTTTCTTGAAGTTGGTGAAATGTCACTTATGCCCTCTTGCTTCTCAGCCTTCAAACTTCAATGCATACAGATCACTGCTGACCATTTCAAACAGCAGCGGTTTTCTCAAGCTCAATTTTGTCCGTAGTTCTGTCATGTGTACCTTTATCAGCATGTAGAATGAATCGTATGAGCTTCACACAACTTCACTGCATTGCCATAGGATGAGAGAGCAGCTTAACCCTTTGTTGACGAACCACGTAAATATCGTTCCTCCAGGAACGATGACGTTGAGTCTAATAACTCCGCCATACCTCAACTGATTTTATTAATGAAAACTTCCTCATAAACGTCACATCATAAGCTTTACAGTGATATGATTGGTTAAGGGATTTGTGGCGCGAAACTGTTTCACTACTTGAAGAGAAAACAAGAAGTTGAAATGCCCCTCTGCCTGCTGCGTCTGAAGGAGCAACGCTGGCTGTCACCATACATCAGACATGATAACGTCGTTTGAAGGACAAACTGGTGGATGAACTGAGGTAAAACAGTCTTTTTATGTCTTGTTATTGTACCTATCCACGTTATTAACTCAAAATCGTTTTTATTTAGCTATTTTTACCAGTAATTGCACCGTGAGTGTGTGACCGTAACATACAGTATCGATGTCTGTGTTTACTTCAGCTCGCAACATTTGCGGGTGTTTTAGCAAACTGTTATCTTTAGTAAAATGTTGCTATTTTCAATGGTTTTTTGGGGGTAACGATATGTAAAACATGATGAGCCAACTGCTAGGACTGTCACTTTAGATATGTATTCAATTTGAACGAAATAGCCTGTAATGTAATGCTACAGCAACTCATAACGTTAGCTGTAAGTTAGGTAGCAGCTAGCAGAGCTTCTGCTCCAGAAATATTTTGCCCACGACGCGTCCTCCTGTCCTGACCAGTGTCTCTCAAGTGCTCTATCTATATAATCTCATGTGAAGGACACCTGATTGGTAGGCTATTATATCCCCAAACAAACCAGTTATTTCGTTTTTTATTTAGCCATTTTAGTAGTAATTGCACCGTGTGTATATGACCATTTTTGCGTGTGTTCACATCAGCTGGTTGCTGGTGTTTTAGCAAACTGTTGTCTTTAGTAAACTGTTACTATTTTCAAAAATGTCTTGGGGGGGTAACATGGAAAACGTGGAAAGCTAACTACTAGGACTGTTACTTTAGAGATGTATTCAAGTTTGAACGAAAGAGCTTGTCAGGTAATACTACAGCAATCATTACCGTTAGCACGCTAGCTGTACATTTCCAGCTCCAGATATATTTTTGGTTCGACATGCCCGGGACGCGCCCTCCTTTCCTGATCAGTTTCGCTCAAATGCTCTATCTATATCACCTTATGTGAAGGACATCTATTGGAAGGCTATTTTATACTCAAATAAACCAGTTATTTTGTCGAAATATGTACCACATTTTACAGTTATATGCAGCCAAGTTGATTAGCTTGCTAGATATGATCTGTCAAACATGAAAGGTGCTAATGTATCCAAACGTGATGATTGTGCCAGGGGTCTAACGCAAGGTTTTCGTTTATTGTCGGCTACTTTTGCATATGAAGACGTGTAAATGTGCTTAGGTCGTAGACTATAACTTCTTGATCAAGGTTATGGCGATACTTGCCAACTAACGTTAACATGTCAAGTGGGTATTTTCTCTACTCCACGTCGAGACGCAATATTTCGTCTTTACGCTGCCACGAAAAAACACGGTGTGTGTGTGTGCATACATGTGCTCTCTAGATGGTTTCTGTCTTATTTTCTTGCTCAAGTTGTCTTATATTAGTGTTGGTTTGCAAGCTGGTCTGTAATGCTTAGTCAAGGATTTAATACTAACTTGCTTCAAGTGAGTTCACAGGCTAATGTTATTTCTCCAAATCATAAGTCAGCCTTCCAGTGACTGATGAAAAAGGACATAGTTAGAGGTGATTCATATTGTATTGTAACAACCAAGTAAGTTATTTACAGGCTTATCTTTTTTCTCCTCATTATTTTAGATGGAGGGGGAGAAGAGCCAGTATGCACGGTTGATGGAGTCTCTCAGGGAAAGAAGACAACTGATCGCAGAGGAGCTCCAGGTCATCGGTGAGCATCAAGGATCATGAAGGGATGGACACTGAGTACGTGGATAGCCAGCTACTGAGTGAAGAGGATGTGGAAGAAGAGGAGGAGAGTGATCTCCCATCATCCTCAGCTGGGTAACTATGTTTGTGTGTGTGTTATTTCTCCAAGTCATCAGTCAGCCTTCCAGTGACCGTGTCTTTAGTGAAAAAGGACATAGTCTGAGGTGATTCAGATTGTATTGTAACAACCTAGTAGGCCTATCTTTTTTCTCCTCATTATTTTAGATGGGAGGGGGAGAAGAGCCAGTATGCACGGTTGATGGTCTCTCAGGGAAAGGAGACAACTGACTGCTGAGGAGCTCCAGGTCATCAACTACAGGATCATGCAGGGATGGACATGGAGGAGTACCTGGATAGCCAGCTACTGAGTGAAGAGGATGTGGAAGAAGAGGAGGAGGAGGGGAGTGATCTCCCATCATCCTCAGCTGAGTAACAATGTTTTTGTTTGTGTGTGCGCTTGCAAAACTGCACATGTGCACAATTTGTATCGTTACAAGAGCATTACTTGTTATAATAATGACAGGAATAGTGGTAATAGTTTCATTACATTTATATTTACATTTCTACTAATTAACATTCTTATGACAATCTATTTTGGGTTTGGTTAGCCATTCCCTGACAGGCCCTTGTCAGGTAGGAAGCGTAGACGCTTGTTACAGTGTTGTCTTCTTACTCTTGTAGTTCTAGTACTGCTTGTTTGTAAATGTTTAAGTGTTATACCTGGGTTCTTAAAGATTTAATATAATTTATCCATTTTAAAATAAAATTGAACTATATTTTTTCCATTAGAAATCGTGTGTCAGTGTCTTTTCTCTATTCTTGTTTTCGTAACAGAATGATCCATAGAGAGAAGCATTCTCAATCAGCTAGTCTTTACTTCACCTTTAGTCTTTCCTCACTCACAAAGGTTATTGGCTCTTAAGGCAAGGTAAAACATGCCACATTTAGCTATACAACTGAGATGGTTAAATACACTTATGTTTATTACATGACCAACATATCTGTGTATTTTGGAGTTGAATTTTAAATCAGGGAATGAAAGCATTCTACTTTTTAAAAATTCTACTCGTCACTTCAACTTGCAGTTATGAGTAAATTGATCATAACTTTTGAACCAAAGGTAATACATTGATTCTGTTTCTTTCACTGAAGAGAGCACAACATTGTCTATAACTCACACACTATATCTGCGATAGCTATTAGGTAAAACATAAGATTTATCTTGACAAATATATGTTTTCGTGTTTTTTAAGGTTGAATTTTGAAGGTATTGTTTAAAAACAATGTATGTTACACTTAAACTTATTAACCATGATGTATACCATTTTAAAGGGCTAGTTCTTCTGATCACAATGATGGGTTTACTATATCTCTAGCATCTAGCATATCCACACAACAAGCCTTTTTGTGTCACGGGGGCATCAAGTATGAAAAACGGAATGTTTAGTGCCATCTGCAAAGGTCCAATAAATTTATCATAACATTTGAACAAAAGGTGACAGATTGGTTCTGTTTTTTTCAGTGAATAGAGGACAAAATTGTGAATCCCGAACATGCTCTAGGTTTTTCTCTACCTACAACAGAAATTGGGGGAAAAATGAGATTAATCTTGACTAATTGATATTTTCGTGTTTTTTGGGGTTGAATTTTGAAGATATATTTTACAAATATATATGTTCTCTTCAAATATATTAGCTATATTTTATACCATTTGAAAGCCCTGTTTCTTCTGATTACAGCGGTGGGTATATTGTATCTCTGCCATGTAGCATAATCACACAATACACCTTTTTGTGCCATGAGGCCATTGAGTATGAGAAAATGGAATGTTCGGTGCAGGCAACAAAGGGTTAAACATAACATGAAGTAACCCAATTCAAAGTCTTCAGTGTAGTTAATCAATTTCAATGTTCGATTGACTAACCGGAATCTGAATCATTACTACACGTGTAAATGTGTGTAAATGTAAGGAGCATACATTAATTAATGCATTTTAACAGATAGCATGTGAGGCTATTAGAAGTGAAAAGTTCATTTTAATAATTCAAACAACATGCTATACTTAGATAATAAATAAACAGCCTCGCCCGACGAAATCGCTATATTTGAGTGTTACACAGTGTTATGAAGATTACAATATTACAGATGTTACACTTTTATTTTGGACAACTCCTCGTAGTCATTCACAGATCTCCACAGCCCCAGAGCAGAATTGTTGCTGTGCTTATCTAGAGAAAAAAAAATAGTTTCACAAATAAATCATTTACATCACAGGAAACAATTCACTGAATGAGCAGTCAACTTTCAACATACATCCTTATCCAAAACTTGGATTAATTAGACAAATTATGCAGAACCAAATTAGACAAAGCAAATTTGTTTGATAACCCATTTCATGGTAATTTAATGTTGAATTGTTATTTACAGTGTTGTGCACTGTAGTAAATCACTGGAGGCCATAGAGTTCTCCAGAAAAAGTTAGAAAATACACATTTTTGGCACAGTGTTCAAGTTTACCTTTATTTCACACTCATGGATTCACCACGTACATCCCGGTTCTGTTTCCCCTGGGTTTTTCTGGGCTCTGTGGGATGTCATCACCCTGAGAACAAATGTTGTCATGTTTATATGTCCAACACAGAGTGCTAATACTGTATGTCCTACGCAGAAGTTACCATGTTTATGTATTATACAGGGTGCTTGTCCTTGAATACCACATGCAATACACTTTTCAAAACGTTTTACCATTACTGCTTTCTGTAAACAAAGTTTTGAAGTCGTTACTTATAATCCAGAGAAAACACATCCATATCAGTTTAACCCTGTCGCCATCCGTGCAGATGTATTGTGTTGAATGCACTCCTCTATCTGCTATCATATAAAGCCTGCTCCATGCCGGATAAGAAATTGTGAATCTTGGTGTTTCGTTATTCAAAAACAAGCATTAATGGGATACTTTCAGGATGGACGTGGAGAGCTTGTCTAGGTTCATCCAGGTTGTATATTTTTGTTGGGATCTTAAAATACTTTGATTTTTCAGACTTTCCAGACCCTTACAACTGGAAAATACGACACCAAATGTTTCAATATGTGCTGATTCAAATCCAATCAAAATTGATTGTCTCTTGTAGATGAGATAAGATGTTAATCAGACAGATGTCGTTGTCCATTAAATAAACTAGGATCAATACTGACAAACCCTAGTCACCCACCTACTCCACCCCCTTCAGTCAAAAATGTATCTGATGGCATCAATGACAAATCTGAGCAGTATAGGAAGTCCTTCATACCAGCTGCTATGAGACTTTGCAATGCACAAAAATAACTTTCCTTTATGAATTTAGATTTATGAAACATGTATTGTATATGAAATACTTTGAAGTGTATGATGAGAGTGTGAATTACTGTACATTAATTACATAAAGAGCCTGTAGATGCTAACAATCCTTCTCAAATATGTAACAGTGGGCTTGGCTGTAATAAATAATTTACAATAAGTTATGCCTTTGTAAGCAAGTGAAGAATTCACTGATGCAAAACAAAAACGATGGATGGAAACTGTAGTAGCAGTGTTAGCACATTATCAACAGATGTTGAGACTCAATGCTGCTATGCTATGCCATGTGACGCTGAACACTGAGCAATTACATTCAGGGAAAGTCACTCTTTTTTTGCACATTATCAACAAATGTTGAGACTCAATGCTATGCTATGCCATGTGACGCTGAACACTGAGCAATTACATTCAGGGAAAGTCACTCGTTTGTTTGTATCACTGACTCCTTTGGTAGGTGTATCAGATATTTGCTCAATGGCTATCCCGTAAACAATGTAGCTGAACTACTAAGACAAAGAGGTTATGAGAGCCTCCATTGTGTTACTTTCCCTTAGATATCTTTGTCTATGCTATCTCAAAGAACCACAACCCTTAGAAAACCGGACACATTTGATATTGTCCGCTCTGGATCACAGTGTTCTGATAAGTGAATTATTTGTACTGTTTGTATTTCTCATGGTCCAGCCTAATGGCTAAATCAGTATGATGATTAAAATACAGTTACATGAGTAGTCACACGACCAAGTATGGTGAGACAAAATAAATCGTGGTGCATTTCTAAGCAGGTAAGAGGGATAACTACAGTATATTGTGTGGCACGGTAATATCCTCACTCTTGCACTTTCAGTTTCACTTTGGAGTGAGGACATTACTGTGCAGAGTCTAAGTGCTCCCAATGTTATTCCATCACACAATATTTATCCCTTTTACCTGCTTAAAAATGCACCACATTTTATTTTGTCACACCATACTTGGTCGTGTAACTACTCGTGTAACTGTATTTTAATAGGGAAAGCTTGGAGGTGTTTGGTCACTTCTAACTTCATCTCTGTTTGGATCCTAATGAATGCATTGTGCTAGCTAAATGCTGTCAAAGTTGCGCCGCGCGCCAGAGCCAGTGAGTGCACGCATTGAAACGTGAGAGGTATGTATCAACTCGTCTTAATTAAGCGAATGACATAGTTTGATATGAAAAAACGGTGAAGTGTTCCTTTAAGAGTTTATTACCTCCGCCAAGGAGGCAGCCGTGGCCTACTGGTTAGGGCTTCGGGATTGCAACCTGAGGGTTGCCGGCTCGATCCCCGACCAGTCGGCTGAAGTGCCCTTGAGCAAGGCACCTAACCCCTCACTGCTCCCCGAGCGCCGCTGGTTGGGCAGGCAGCTCATTGCTCTGGGTTGTGTGATTCACCTCACTGTGTGTTCACTGTGTGCTGTGTGTTCACTAATTTCGTTAAATTGGATTAAATGCAGAGAACTGAATTTCTCTCACGGGATCAAAAAACTACATATTCTATTCTATTCTATGTTTTCATCTGGGACCGGCGTTTGTTTGTCTGTTTGTTTGTTTGCTTGTTTGTCTGTCTGTTTGTTAGCAAGATAACTATAAAAGTAATAAATGGATTTCGATTAAATTCAGATAATAAAGAAAATAAAGACTTTCAGGGAAGGTCAGACATGACCCAAGGAAGAAACAATTACATTTTGGGAGTGATCCGTAACACCGTTGGGATTCCAGAGCCGTTTATGCGTTTCTCTTAGTGGGGAAATGGCATGGTATGGCCACGTGGTGGCGATCTGAATAGTTTAGGTTCAAATGTATGACAGCCTAGGAAGAACAATACAGGCGGAGGTCTGCGCTCTCTGAGTGCTTAGTCTGCCATTAAAATGATTGTTTACCTTAAAATAACGTTTCAAAAAAGTCTTTGGGGGCGTTTAAAGAATGTTTTCAGAATTTTCTTGTGATTTAGAGGTACAGTCCATGGTTGTGACCAAAGCCCAACCATCGATCAAATAACCCCCCATGCCCCTGGCCCTGAACCAACTGGATTAGTTGGAATAATGCATGGCTCTGGCCAATCTGTTAGTTACATAGCCAGCGTGTTTTGACTGCACATAGGCTACTGAATGATGCGACAATGATGATGTCAGTATCATGACAATGCAAGAGATTCGTGCGGAGAAGTTGGCAGAATGTGACTAACTGTATTCCATTAGAATCTCAAATGGCTCCTTAACCCTCAAATCTTCATGGCAAAATGAATACTTGCTCAATAAAAACGTGCTCATGTACTCATTTCTCTCACCATATGTTTGAGGATGGTGGGTGTTTTGGCTGGAGAGTGGGATGAATATGGTTCATGTGCGAATGGATCATATCTGGGTAGAGGTTCCTTCTCAGGTTCATCCCTACAACACCAGCGGATCAGCTGAGGAGACATGAAGAACATGTGGAGAAATACTACAGTGAGACTGTAAGGATAACAGGTCAATATGAAAGAAATGAAGTCATAACTAGACATATCACAATTTTCTGAAACAAGTTTGACAACTTTTTTGTGAGTGAGGATGTTGAGGATGTTGAGGTTATTGGGTATTCTTTTGGTGTGTTCGTTGTGTTTTTATTTTCCCCCCTAGAGCATGATGGTCTCACCAGCAGGATTATCAGAATGATGAGAAGCAGGAGGATGAGGGCGGCCAGTACAAGCAGAGCGATACCCCACCCAGGCACCCACTCCATCCAGTAAGGCCAGAGTGGGTATGGAGTGGTGCCCGTGCTGGTGGACCCTTTCTGATTGGCAGCGGTGGGTTTGGAGACGCTGAAGGTTGGGGCTTTAGACACAGTGGAGGTCCCATCTGCACACAGAGAGAGCATGATCCAGAGGAGGTGGTGGAAGCATATTAGCAAAGGAGCATGCATTTACACATCACATTAGCAGAGTTTATGTCAGTTGTATAACAAGGGTCAAGGCACTAAACATTAAGTGCTATGCTCAAGGGTACAACAGTGGAAGCCATGAATTGAACCCATGTTTCAGTGCATGTTCTGTAGCTCACTATGCTAACACCGCCCCCTTTTGTCAGGAAAGGTTTTTTTTAGTCAATTTCCTGATTGCCGTTGTGTCCTTGAGTAATAGCAACTTAAAGGTGCTCTAAGCAATGTTACACGGTTTCTGTTAAGACATTTTTGTCAGATACAGCAAACATCACCTCACCATCTGTCTGTTCCTTGAACACTGTAAAAACACACAGTCTATGTGGACAGTCCAGACTCCAGCCTGGACCATGAAACATTAAAAAAAATGGTTGTTTGAACGTCAATAGAAGTGATGTTTCCCAAAATCGCTAGAGCACCTTTATCTCTTTGGTTCTCAAAAGTGATTTCAAGTTTTACCTGAAATTGCACATTGCCTGCAACTGCACTGATGTACTGACACAGAGTTAAAGAGGCTAAACTATTGTTTTTATTTCTTGTAAGAAGGATGTCACTTGCGCTGTGCTCACAGTCCAGGACCACAGGATCAGAGAAGCTAGCTGGGCTACTTCAAAGAGACTAAACCCAGTGGCGGTTTTAGGTACGGGCGAACCGGGCGGTCGCCCGGGGCGGCATCTTGTATGGGGCGGCACGAGCGCTTAACCCTATGAGCCCGACTGACGCAAAGTGCGTCAAAAAACTCTCATGGGGGCGCTCGTGGAGGATCTCGCCTGGGGAGTAATTCAGTCTAGAACCGCCACTGACTAAACCCAGAGATGACCGGAGCACTCAGATGCTTATAAACTTAATTTATTTTACATGAAACACTGAAGTGGCTGGTCCACCATTGCCACTGCTGGACTCACCTATGTGAATGGGGCTGCTTGTCTCCGAATCTCGTTTCTCTGAATGAAGAGTAGAAGAAGCTGGCTCAATGCTGGAGCTTGAAGCTGAGGACACGCTCTCACTGATGGACACCCTTCTGGACTTGTAGGTGCTGGGAGACCTGGTGGTGGTGGTGGTGGTGGTGGTGGTGGTGGTGGGTAAAGTGGTTGGGGACACTGACAAAGCAGATATCTTTTAGCATTTAGACATCATTCTTGGATCACCACAGACTATCTACAAATGCTCAAAGGATCAACTGTGCTGATGCAGTTAACTGCAATTTCTGATTAAGGTTAAGGTTGGGAGTTGGATTTGGTTAAGTGGATGTTCAGTAATTGTTGTTCAACAACAATTTTACTGCACTTCAATCTTAGCAGGTGTAAAATATAGGCAGACTATCCAAATGAAGTGTTTGACATGGGAGCACTCAAGCATGTCATTAGTTTGAGTAGTAGTGGTAATAATTGGTATTTGGAGGAACATGAGGGCGGTTAAAGGTGCAGTCAGCGATCACACACGATTTCAAGCCCATAAGAACTTTTTGTTACCTTCATCAGTCATCTTTTCAAGACCCACTACCTGAAAATCTAGCCTAGAAATCTAGACGCACCCTAGCTAGTAGTCTAGCAACCCTCCGTTGGCTTGCAAGCTGGAAAAATTCAACTTTTATCTGGCCAATCACATTGTGTATGGAGTTAGTGGGCGGGCTTAACATAATGACGACTGACCTGCGACCACAAATTGCAACCATTAAGCGTTAATTCCCTATCCTGCTACTTGAAAACAAACAGATGATTGGTTGTAGTGCTATCCTATTGCATGGAGAGGGAATTTGAAAGACAACCATTTATCCCACCCCTCCGACTGAGCCCTGCTTATATGGTTAGTTCCCAGACCCTGCATCTTGATGTGGATCTGGCTTGCCAGGCTAGGAAAGTAGCAATACAAACACAAAACAGGACCTATGATTTGGTGAGGTTGCAACCACTGAGAACAAGCTGGTGATACCAATATTTTCTCATGTATTGGGTCACACTTTACTTGGATGGTCCACCCACCAGAGATGGGGGACTCGAGTCTAGTGACTTGACTCGAGTCAGACTTAAGTCGCCAGATTGAGGACTTGTGACTTGCTTGATCAACAGTGAGAAAAGACTTGACTTGACTTGGACTTGCTACTCATGACTTGAGACTTGACTTAGACTTGCATGCAATGACTCGACAAGTCATTGCTGTCTTGGTTAATTGGTGAATAATAATAATAAAAACTATTTTCGATCGGATATTTCCTGTTGCATGTGGGCGAACCTGGCAACCTCTCTACTAGGTGCTAGGTGACGCGCCCGCCATCTACAGTAGAGCGGTCGGGGTTTAGAAGATGGAAGCTGTTACCAGTTCCCAAAATAATAACATTTGGATTTAAAGACTATTCAACTCAACAGAAGAAACGATTCGCCGAGTGCAAGGTGTGCAGCGCAAAAATATCCGACACATGCAGCACCACGTCAAATTTTATCCGCCATTTCCGACTAGGCTACACAAGAAAAGTAAGAAATGTCTCTAGCTAATTTCACATTATTTGTTAATCTAACGTTAGCTGGCAGCTAACATCCCATCTCCATCAGTCAAACGTGACAAGAGCCTACTATTTGCATCACATCAAGTTTTATCATGTTGACTTCGTTTCACATTGATCCCGCCTATCAAATAGGCTAACAGACAATTTGACTGAAATAGACCCCTTCACAACGGATAAACATTCGGAGTGGCGTGACGTCAGTGGCGGCAGAAAAGTTAGACGGCTATTGAAATAGGCCGGGAGCCAGGTCCACCCCTCAGGATGTTTTTTGCTACCTTTTTTTCACTATTATTTCCTATTATCTTATACCTTGAGCCATCACAAGATGGTAATGACCACCCCCAACTCGGCCCCGTTTGGTCTCAGGAGCCAAAAAACACCCTTTTTGGGAAAAGCTTTTGGCGGAATGACATAATTGTGAATATTAAGGTACTGGAGCTACATAAATGGTCATATAACCCTATAATTTAGCATGGTGTATCCTGACACATAGGGGAAACTACCAAAAAAGATTTTGGGGATTGCTGCCTTTTTGCTGTCAAATATAACCCTCAACATACCCCAAAAGACAAAAATATGTCTGTCCGCCTGACAAATTGTCATCAAAACTGATCATTTTCAAGCATTTTATGATACCTATCACTGCCTCAAATGTACACAAAAAACTTCCCAAGTTTATAAGCTTCAATTTAAATCCAAGTTGACCTTTCTATCTAGAGGATTACAGCTGGTATGACCAAAGTTCTGCACTATGCATAAAATCGGAGAAAACAGAACTTTCAAGCATTACCATTCCAAATGGGATTAAGCATATATTAAACATATTTTTAAAAGAGTCAACAAATGTGAGTTCTACTCTAGTACATATGAGCACTGGTCAGAGCATCTCTCTGTGTGTGTGTGTGTGTGTGTGTGTGTGTGTGTGTGTGTGTGTGTGTGTGTGTGTGTGTGTGTGTGTGTGTGTGTGTGTGTGTGTGTGTGTGTGTGTGTGTGTGTCCAGTGTAGTTATGCTCTGGGCATGCAGTCCGGCTGTATCTCTGATGACCAGTTTACAGCCACGTCCATTTTCACTGATGGCTGCTTGCTCACCTCTGACCTCTTTGGATCACCAGAAATGACAACACTGTATAGTAGCTACCATGGAAGTCAGAAAGAGAGAGTATTCAATACGCTAGTCAGCCGTGTGATCAGTTAATGATGATGGTTGTTCAGTGACGCTTGATTAAGACAATTGAGAATCCTCTTACGAGCTTTAGAACCTGATGTGGTGGTTGTCTGGCTATGGGCTAACATGCAGCAGCAAGTAGCCTGGGTGCCAGCCGAACTTAGCCCCGGCCACAACATTTAAGGTTTGGAAGTTCGGTCTGGTATTGCTCCATTGGCGCAACTATGCTTGAACCAGAGCTGTGCAGACCAATTAAATTGTCAGGGTGGGCTTTATATGACAATGGAGAAATGATTAACAGTAACGTACTCAACCACTTCACCAAAGAGCGCTTTGGTTGACTAAGCTTACAACAAAGATGCTGCTCTGATTGGTTGTAGGTCTATCCAATTGAGTGAAGAGGCGTTTTTTTTCCTGGTTCAGTTGAAACACACCCCATAATTACAGCCCAGTAGCCTAGAAATCTAGATGCCCCTAGCGGCAGCAAATGTAATTTGGCTGGCGGGGCAGTCTAGGCACGATCCATAGAGCCAGGGAGCTGAGAACTCGAAGCACCAGCGGGCCAATCACAGCGTGTATAGAGTCGGTGGGTGGGCTTAACATAATGGTTACTGACAAGCGACCAGAAGTTGCGATGGTAACGCATCCTGTTATTTGAAAACAAGAAGATGATTCGTTTAGCGTTATCCTATTGCGTGGAGAGGGAAGGTTACGCATCCTGCTACTTGAAAACAAGAAGATGATTCGTTTAGCGTTATCCTATTGCGGGGAGGGAATTTGAAAGACAACTGTTTATCCCACCCCTGTCCTGGGCTGTTAGCCCTGTCTACGGTGAGTGTCCAGACCCTACATCTTGATGTGGGTCTGGCTCGTCAGGCTAACAGCCCAGTGAAGCAGTATCAGACTCAAATTCTGACTAGAATTTTGAGTATGACAACGTCAGGCTAAGCAGCAAGACAAGTTGTGGGTTAACATCAGGCCTGCCACCATTGTGCCCTTGAGCAGGGCACTTAACCTATTAGTTGCTCTGGGGAGACTATCCCTTGTAATAATATGTACAGTAAAAGTGTAAAAAATAGTATATAAGTATGAATGAGTAAGTTTCCCCATGCATAAAGGCTTATTAATGAACGTTTCAGTAAATTTACTCTCCTTGTAGAATCCTTATACTGTACTCCTTGCAGAATCCTGTGGTGGTCTTAAAAGTTAAAGGGTCATTTAGCTGAAAGTCACAAACAAGCACAGTCAGGGCAAGTAAGCAAAATTCAGGGATTCTATAAAGCAGTCTCTTAGAGTTTCTGAGTAGAAATGAAACCAAAATAACTTTTTAGATTCAAGTGCTTGTAGCGGGCAGTCCTAAGCTACATAAGAAGCCAACAGTGATGGAGCTCAACAACTACCGACCGTTGGCACTCACTTCAGTCATCATGAAATGCTTGGAGCGGGCAGTCCTAAGCTAGTCCTAATCAGACACCGGCTCCCCACCACCCTCCCTACCAGTGTGCCTATTGCAAGAACAGGTCCATGGGTGATGCAATTTCATCTGCCCTCCACTTTGCCCCTAAACACCTGGAACAATGCAACCAGTGCCGTCACTCCCACCACGCGCATCATGCACTGTGCTTAAGGCACCAAAGGACAGAGGGGCCACCCAAATATAGCCAATGAATAGTAGCCTAGCTTTACTGCAAACTGTGCTTCTCTCCTCCTCGATAACGTTTACAATGTCAAAATACACCAACACCATGGCACATTCAAGGATGATACTGTACTTTTGGGGTTCTCTCAATCTCCATCACATATAGCAGATCTAACTTTACTTACTTCACTTAAATGCAGGAGAGAGGGAACGAGAGTGGCAGACTCCAGCTGAATTATCATTGTGTATCTCCTTTTAAATAAGGAAATCATGAAGTCAACAAAGAGAGATTGTTGTTTGTGAGGTTATCTGGGTCCTATAGGTCCTACTGATAGGCCTACTGATCATTTTTAAACTCAGATTGGTGAAAGGGCTCTTTAACATAGGCTGCAATCAATGTGATTTGGGACATGGACAAGAATATAAAGACTAGTCTACTACTTTTCCTTTGTAGAATGGAATTGATGAGTTTCGCACATCCATTCAAATAGCTAGGTGGCTACCAGGCTTCACTTTTAATTTGAAACACAAAGCAACTCACATAGGCACCAAAATGGCCAGCAGCAGCACTGAATGCAACACCCATGTGAGGATGCTGTTCATTGACTTTGGCTCTGCGTTTAACCCTCCTGTTGTGTTCGTTTCATGTTTGCTAGTTTTATGCATCCGTCATAAATGGCTGCTGCATTATAACTTGTAAATCCATAGTGATACATATATTATCATCTAATGTTGTGATAGCTCTTTGTATCAACTTATATTCTGTTGAATATTACCTGTTTTGAACTTGACCTGAGCTCATGCAAGTCAGAAAGCAGAACATTATATTGGGGAAAGGTTCCAGTGGGGGCTGGCAGAGAAGCAAATAGGGGGAGAGATGGTGTGTTTGTGTGTGTGTTTTAATGTACAGAAGCACACAAACAGTCCATCTGATCAATAGGTATGCGCCTGGATTAAATTTTATACACTGACCATTTTCTCACTCATTCATTTCTAATGGTCGGTCATTTTTGACCGGGAATAGACACGGGTGTTCTAAAGTTAAATTAAATACGCAAATTGTAATGCAAATGATCAAAATTTGTTTTATGTGTTCAGATGCCCTGCAAGTCATGGAGCCTCATGGGAGTCAGAATAAGTTATCAATATTTTTTAAAGAAAATAATTGTCAATCAGTCACATGCGAACACAACAGGAGGGTTAACACAATCATCCCGATGAAGCTGATTGGGCAGCTTGGCTTGCTGGGTCTCAACACCTCCATTTGCAACTGCATCCTGGATGTCCTGATGGAGAGGCCCCAGACAGTTCAGTTCAGATTGTCAGCACCAGCTCCAGAACCATCACACTGAACCCTGGTGCGTGCTCAGTCCTCTACTCTTTACTCTCCTGACACACAACTTCCAGCTCTCTCTCAAACCACATCATCAAGTTTGCAGACGATACCACAGTAGTGGGTAACAACGTAACAGCAACCATGATGATATACGGCTGGGCAACAATCTCTTTCTCAACGTCCAAAAGACCAAAGAGGTGCTCGTTGACTACTGGAAACAGGAACAGGTGAAGGCCACCAAGTTCCTTGTCTATCCTGGTCCACCAACAACTACCTGGCCAAAAAAAGCCCAGCAGCGTCTGCACTTTCTCCGACGGCTGAAGAAGGTCCATCTCCCAACACCATTCTCTTTTCCTTTTATAGGGGAACTATAGAGTGTGTCCTGACCACATGCATCAGTGTGTGGTGCCTTTGATTGCACGCTGCTCCAAAGAGCCACTGTAAGAGACTCCATGGCCTCTTCACTAGGGCTCGACCGATATGTTTTTTTCAGGGTAGATACCAATATCAATTATTACCACAAAAAGAGTCCAATAACTGATATGAACAACTGATATGTCAGTTGTCAAAAAAGGGAGGTAGATAGTAAAGGTGATATGCAGCACACATTTTCTTTTTTGCATTTAATTATGCAAACATTTCTCTCTTCTTTTGTTACACAATTGTCAATCAACTTGCATCAGAAGTGTAAATCATGTGTATCATGTTAATCCAAAAGCTGAGTGAGCTGTGGCCCGCAATTATTTTCATAGATTACACAATGGGCTGTGTTGTTGTTGTCACAAAGTGGATGCTTTGCCATTGTGCATGTGAGTGCATGAGAGAGGGAGAGGAAGGTGCATGCGTGATGACTATAGGCAAGTATTAAGGTTGAATAGTTTAACAAAACAGTTTTAAAATGGTTGTTACACTATTTAAGCATACAAGTTGTGTTGATATGTAGCTATAAACTACACTTTAGTGCACCTACTGTAATACCTATCTCAGGACGACATTTAGTCC
Organism: Sardina pilchardus; assembly: GCF_963854185.1. Classification (NCBI taxonomy): domain Eukaryota; kingdom Metazoa; phylum Chordata; class Actinopteri; order Clupeiformes; family Clupeidae; genus Sardina; species Sardina pilchardus. Next base: position 7,607,566 of record NC_085017.1, read on the forward strand.
AGGTCAGATTTTGGCCGGCCCTGGGTGCATGTAGTCTTTTCTGCCAGTCCGTTTCAAAACAGAGCAATTAGACTTCTTGACTTATGCTATAATGGAGAACTTTGGTTATACCAGCTCTAATCCTCTAGTTAGAAAGGTTGTTTATTGTTTATATGCAAAAAAAAATGCTTAATCCCATTGGAAATGGTAATGCTTGAAAGTTCTGTTTTCAGCGATTTGATGTATAGTGGAGAACTTTGATCATACCAGCTGAACTTCTCTAGATAGAAAGGTCATCTTGGACTTAAATTGAAGCTTATAAACTTGGGAAGTTTTTCATATACATTTGAGGCAGTGATATGTATAATAAAATGCTTGAAAATGATCACTTTTGATGACAATTGTCAGGCGGACAGATATTTTTTTTGTCTTTTGAGGTATGTTGAGGGTGATATTTGACAGCAAAAAGGCAGCAATCCCCAAAATCTTTTTTTGGTAGTTTCCCCTATGTGTCAGGATACACCATGCTAAATTATAGGGTTATATGACCATTTATGTAGCTCCAGTACCTTAATATTCACAATTATGTCATTTCGCCAAAAGCGTTTCCCAAAAAGAGTGTTTTTTGGCTCCTGAGACCAAACGGGACCGAGTTGGGGGTGGTCATTACCATCTTGTGATGGCTCAAGGTATAAGATAATAGGAAATAATAGTGAAAAAAAGGTAGCAAAAAACATCCTGAGGGGTGGACCTGGCTCCCGGCCTAAAAAGCACTAGTAATGCGGCTAAAATTAGTCCGTAATTAACCTTTGATGAAATGGCTAACGATATAAAACAGTATGTACATACACTCAGTGTACGGGATTGGGAGGATTATTTGAAAAAACTTTATCGTTATCAGGTGGGATCATTCTGACAGATCCCCATTCTAAGTGAATGGAAAGAAGACGTAGCAAGATTGCCCTCCGTTGAATGGCCAGATATTTATAATTACGTTATTGAAAAACCGAGCGTATACAGTAAGGAGAAGTGGCGGGTGTATAGATCATTGGATATATAACTATGTCCCAAATGGTCATGTCTAAGATTTACAATACAATGACATATCGGATGAGTTTAGTGTTGTCGCTGATGGCAGTTGATGGTTGTTTTGCCGCCAGCGAACGAAGTGACGTAGGCTCAGCAGGGGTCTATACGGTAGGCCCTATCTGAAAATCACTCAGAGTGCGCAAATCTCCTCCAAGCGAACACATCACCTCCTCTTGCATCCATCCATAACTTTTTGCGAACAAACAAACATATACAGACAAACCAACAAACCCCGATAAAAACATAACCTCATTGGTGGAGATAAAAACTTCGAAACGGTCTTTGTCCCGACGCACATAATTGTTGACATTCTCGATAATGTCGAGGGGAAGCTGAGACAAATCATGCATGACTGCAAGTAGCCTAGGCCTAGGCTATTTCTTTGCGTTGGATGAGAGTAGGCTACAGATGTGATGGATGTTACATCACATCTGTACTCTCATCATGGACGTTAGGGAATGTCTATACATTCTTAAAAATGGAGTGGGAGCATAGTAAATGCATTGAATATGAGGCTATGCTGCACTAACTGGTTTTCAGTTTTGTGCTATCATTGAATGATGATTTATGTGAGCCCTTTGCACTAAAATTAATAATTTTCACTCATGTGGCTGTGAAATACTTGTATTTGTCGTTAGGGAATGTATAGGCCCATTAAAAATGCATGTGAGCATGTCACAAATGAAATGTATATACAGTATGTAATATTTAATTCTTATTCAGAATTATTTTGTAGCTTCTCTCATGTCTGATGTGCGAAAGTGCGCAGCCACATATGGCCCTCTGATGGTGATGATAAAAAAATGTGGCCCTCTTAGTCATGAAAGTTGCCCATCCCTGGTCTACCACATCAATGTAGCTGTTAGTTTGTTAGCGCTAGGTGCTTTTATTTTTGTTAAATCATAAGCACAAACCCTATTACTGTAAATGTATGTATACGTATATGAGAGATGTATGACATAAATGAGAAATGGGCCACTTTCAAGAGTAAATCGTAGTATATAACATAGAAGTGTCTGCATTTCATTTCCGTATGGTATTTATTAATGGAATATTATGCAATGAAAACATGAGCTGCTGTTCCCATGATAAACTACCGTGTTGAGTACTCTGCCTGGTAATTTGGTACATCAGGCCCTGTAGTCGTTCCTAGTAATTCTGATCCTGCTGGTCCTAGTGAGCATTTATAATTATATTTTAGCCTTATATCCCCTTCTTCTATTTGTTAGCCCTTTTGTGCAAAGGAGGGCTACATAAAACTTAGGCTGCCGTCTCTTCAAGTTTTAAGACGGTTGTCTTCCAGCTTATCATATGACTTGACTTGTGACTTGCTTGACCTAAGCTATGACTTGACTTGACTTGACTCGACCTAAGCTATGACTTGACTTGACTTGACTCGACCCTCACAAAAACGACTTGGGACTTGCTTGAGACTTGAGGGTTAAGACTTGAGACTTACTTGAGACTTGCATATGTGTGACTTACTCCCATCTCTGCCACCCACAGACTATATATCTATCACTCTATCCATCTCTACATGTGTATATGTGTAATGAAAATGAAAAAGCCCTTACCGACTGTGTTGAGAGAGTTAATCTGGAATGGTGTGCTTGTTATTCGTCTCATATAGTCTGTGAATAGGTATGTAAGTAAAATGGGGTTATAGCTGTTTGGAATCTTGAAAAGTATAATCGCCTCCACATTAATCAGTTGACTTTTCCTGCAAGAGAGGAGACATCATCCGATTAAAATTGTAAGATGTTGTTGTCAGTAAGGAGGATATATAAAAATGTGTTTCTTTCAGACTGATTTGGTTTTAATGAATGCTTACGTGAATTTCATGTCTGCAGTTCCAAAATAATATCCTGCTGTGCCACCAGAGGTATTGTAGGCTTGAATCAACTACACATAGTAACAGAAAAGCAATATTTTTCAAAATTATCCATGAATTCCTATGAGGTGTGTGTGTGTGTGTGTGTGTGTGTGTGTGTGTGTGTGTGTGTGTGTGTGTGTGTTTGTGTGTGTGTGTGTGTGTGTGTGTGTGTGTGTGTGTGTGTGTGTGTGTGTGTGTTCACATCATGTGTATATATTAACATAAAAAACTGGACCCATATCTGAACAGATCATTTGTTCCCTCCGGCCTCTGCCACACCAGTTGTCCAATAAAAAGAATTCTAGAAGAGGCATGCTACACATCATCACCATAGAGTACAGTGTATATGGTAATTTCCTCTTACCACTGAATCGACCATTGACTCTAGGGATCTGTAGTAATTACTGCTGGGATCGAGGAGGGAGTCGGAGAAGTTATGGTTGGTGATCTCTGTGGACAATAAATAAGCATCCATAGCCACTGCCCGTCGAGTGCGGATCTGTCCATTGGGTTGTGTGGCTGCAGGAGATTCAACAAAAGAGTGATTTCATAAGATCTCCATTCCTCCCCATTATCACTGGTTAACACATACTGTAGCAGAACATGCTCCACAACCATGCAGGTCATAATAAACCCCCATTTTGGTTTGGTTTAGTTGCCCAACGTCAGTTTTAATGTAAGTTTACGGGCCCTGATTTAAATGATGAAAGTTCAAAACTACTCAATTGAACATGGTCTCGTGTAGGCTATATACAGTAATCTGATGCCTTCTTGAGTCATGTGGGAACACTGAGCTGACCAACCAGTGTTTGTGTAGGATCTTGGTCATGACTTTAGCAAATAGATTTAGCCTCATTATTACGGTAACTATAGCTCATAGACTTGGCTCTTTGCCCATCATCACGCCCAAAATTAGAGCCTTCTTCCAAATGTCGTCCATTTCTATATTTTTGATCGAATGTCCTTGTTTAACAGGGCATGATTTTGTGAGGATGAAGAATATGCTTTTCTCGTAAATATATTTATTAATGTACATTAAACAAGTCTACAATACAAAATTCTATGTAAGTCTATGTAATCTGACATATACTGTAGTAGAATAGGAGCTGTAATTTAAATGGAACCCCTAATGTGGTAAACTTGTAAGGAGTGGATTCTATTTTAATAGTCTGCCTACGTACTCTGATCACTTGTTGATATTCAGGTTCAGCCTTTATGACAATTTTGTTTTCCAAGTAATTTCATTGGAATTGGGTTGTTATTGTATTTATCTTCACTAGATCAAAACAACACAACTGCAATTATATATAGCCTACATAATTAAACTATATCTATTATCTGAGCATTAGATGCCATCTAAATGAAAAAGTTTACGCTGCCCTGAGTAAGAAAGTTTAAGTCATCTAATCTAAATCTCCACACATCTCAGTCACCCACCCATCCAAGCCAAATAGAAACTTTCAAAGAATAAGAGACTGGACTGGACTCATTCCTGCACACCTGAGTTTTAGCATGAACTCAAAAGCGCTTTCCTCAGCAGTGAGTGTATAGCTACAGGGATTATGTCCATGATGTGTTACTGGCATTAGTGGTCCCCGGGATTATCGGTGCCTTGCCCTACCTGCCGAGCTACTGCCACACCTGTGGTACACTTAACAGGTCAGAGACGCACCACGACCTGGTTACGTTTTATTTTTACCATTTCACTAGGTTATATACATACATGTATGCATATATATGCTACTTTTCTTCCCCATTCCTTGTAAAAACATTGTGGTCCTACTCATATTGGATACAATGTTAAGAACAGCATTACATGTAGATGAGAGGAGAGCATGACTAGCTTGGAAAACCCACCTGAGACCAGGAGTATCACTGCACTTGTTAAGAAAGCCCGCACAAGTCCTCTTGGCAACGGATGTGATGTCTGTGCCATCTTCAACACTGTCAGGTACAACTCTGAATATCACTAAAAACTTCCAAAAAGTTTCAACAGTCTTCTTCTTCTCTTTCTTCTGCTTCTTCCTCTTCTTCTTTGTCTTCCTCTCTCGCTCCCTAAGTTCTTCAAATAAAGGGATTTGCTACAGTTGCCTGGTGCACTGCCGTTTGCTCCCTGCAGTATGAACAGTTTTGTGTGGCAAGGTCCTGATGGAGACTAATTGAAGACTAATTGAAGACTAATTTGTCATGCATTGAGTTAAGTCACCTTTTTATCAGCTCTCACAGGTGTTGGTGTTAGGAACATGTTGCAGAGGCGTGGTCATTCTAGAGATACTGTATGAATCTGATGTATAAGACTCAGTGACTCAGAGGCTACAATCTCTCATGTCTGAGCTATGACGCGTGTTGTGTGTACATTTAGGCATGTGAAGTGCGTAAATGAACCAGTCATTAAAAATGACGTGAACGGATGCTCATTTGTGTTGAAATTGTGAGAAATGGTTGCTATGGTATTATCATCAGGTACCAACAAAAAACATCTGTGAACTTCTAAACTTTGTGTGAATATGTTTTTTTTTTTTTTTTTTTTGCTCATTATTAATGAATAGTTGTGACTACACATGAAATTGAATTCTCCCTTCTATCAATTGCTAGATTATTTTCTCAGATCATTGTTGGAATTACTACATCAATTAGCATTTCCTCAGTGGTACCTTTTTTGGTGGAATGAGTTGCTCATTGCTCTCCATTCTTGTGATAATTTTGGGTCTTTCAAGAGGAGTCTGGAGAAGGCATCTGTTCAACATGCACTTAAGCGTTTCTTATACATTATAATAGTGTTTAGTTATTTTCATTAAGCTATTGATTGAATTGACATTGTTGTTTATTTTTGCTATTCTCCATAATGTAATATCAACTTCTAAATTGTATACTGTTAAATGTAACTGTTGTATTATTGTTATTTGTATGTCATTTTGGACAGAAGTGTCTGCTAAATACCATAATAGTTTTTAACTATATAATTTATAACAAATACAATTATTTCAGCATCATCATTACAGATTTGCTGCATATTACATAAAACATCATTCTCTGAGCTCTGCTGGATGTCTTTTCTGAAACCTACAGTATGAATGGCTTTTATCCAACCCCTTTCCATAAAATCAAGCACCTAAATTATGAATGCAAACTGCATGGTGCTTGATTAATACACATGTGGAAAGGGACCTGATGAAACCCTTAAACATCTATATACTTTTCTTTGTTTGGTCCCTCATTCTGTATGTAACATGTGCCCACCCTACTGGCGAAATCCATTTGCATCCAAAGAAACTTGCATTGCCTGTAGACCGTTTGCATTCTCAGTATGCCTCTACTCAGTAGAAAGCCCTGCCAGACCTATTGGGTGACTTTGTCTGAGTCTTGTGATATCCCTATTTTGTGACTGTTAATATCAGTAATTTGATACGGTATGTGCTGTAAACAATTTTCTTCAGAATTTATACTGTAACCTACCAAAAATAGCTTTGATACAGATACAGGAGTTGCCTTTTGGTAAATCCAATCCAGAGAGTAAATTTTGCAATGGCAGTCAGGAGGCATGAGAAACAAACAAATGTGCAAACTTCTTTGTGTGTGTGTGTGTGTGTGTGTGTGTGTGTGTGCGTGTGCGTGCACGCGCGCGCGCGTGTGTGTGTGTGTGTGTGTGCGTGCTCTTACATAATCACTCCATTTAAGGTGTTCCACATATCATCCAATAGAGGGAGGTTCTGCAGGCTCTGGAAGTTCTGGTCTGTGGGCAGTGACCTCCTCCTATTTGCTTCAGCTGGCTCAGCATCACACACATGATAAATTAGAAATCAATTACATCAGGCGCGTGTTTACACTCTTAGAAAAAAAGGTGCTTTGTCGAGCTAAAAAAAGCAAGCTTCATATGGCACCCCTAAATGGTTCTTTAAACCATTTAGAAGGTTCCATCAAAGGAACCCCTAAGGGGTCTTTAAAGCCTGCATGGTTCTATGTAGCACCCCAAGAACCTTTTTTTTAAAGAGGTAACAAACAACTGAACTGACATCAGCAGACTGTAATTCATCCACCAGTGGACTGCTGCTGGCTGGGCTCAGTGAGTTGTTGCTTTTCTTTTTCAGAAGAGGGCAGGACTGGACCGTAAATCGTAACCGTAAATTAGGTGTCTAGACCAAGTATACTTGCGTACAAGGAATTTGGTCTCTGCATTTATCCCATCTTTGAATTAGTGAACACACAGAACACGCGGTGAGGTGAAGCACACACTAACCCTGAGCTTGCTACAGCGACGCTCGGGGAGCAGTGAGGGGTTAGGGCTCTTCAGCCGTGGATGTGGGAATGGGAGAGCAGTGCTCAATCTCTTCCCCCACTCGCATTGTTTGTGCATGCAGCAGCAGACTAGACTTGTTCAGTATATGGTCCGAGTGCCCACGGGGACCCAGTTTTGAATATGGCCTGCGGTCATGTCCCGATCCCACCCCATCTCTCTCTCCCACTTGTTTCCTATCTACCTCTTCACTGTCCAAATAAAGGCAAAAAGGCCAAAAATATATGCTTTATTATTATTATTATTTTTTTTTAAAGAATGATGATGTGTAACGCGCCACTTATACTTAGACGGAAAAAGTTATCTTGACTGGCAGAATGATGAGCCAGATACTACAGACTGCTGATAGTGCTTTTGGAAATTTGTTTGAAGTATTGCACTTGTCAATACACTCTTTGTTGTTACAGTCTCATTTGCTAACTTGCTGGAGATTTAAATATTGTTTGATGTTTCATGGGTAAAAAAAGTTCACACATGCTCCAGTAAATATGGTAGTTATCGATGAAGCCGTTGACATATAATTCTGTTAAATACACAGGCCAGAGTTACATAACATGTCTATTTATAGGTCAAAAAAAGGCCAGTTAGCATGACTTGTAAAATCTACACAACCAAAAGCTGAATGTTGCACTTGATCCATTAAGGTTACAAATGAGCGTGAGCCTACAGCCTATACTTGTTGGTTCCCACAACATGCCATTTTGCTGTTGTTCGATCATTTTTTGTCATGAAGGAATTTGTACCCAATGTTGCTATAATCATTTATTTTTAAAAATTCTACACAGGCAATCACAGACATCAGTCAAATAAATAATCATTTTAATTAGGATACATTTACATCGGTTAAACTAGCCCCCTTTGTAAGGTACACATTAAAAAACATTATATAGTAATACTCTATAAAGAACTGAATATACGTACACTTCAAAAACACAACACACCCCATTCAAAATACTAATAATAATGATATTGGTAATCATAATATTAATAATAATAACAAACATATGCAGCTAACAGTATAGGAAAATAACAGACGGCGGAAGCCTACTGACTAAACCATTCATTTCAGGATGGAACCAATATGAATCTCTAGCTGGCAGACTATAGTGTAAATGATCTCCAAAGATAAGGTGAATTCACTCCTCGTTTTGTCTCAATCTAACTATATTTACCTCCGTCAAGGAGGTTATGTTTTCATCTGGGTTTGTTTGTTTGTTAGTTTGTTCGCCAGATAACTCAAAAAGTTATGGATTGATTTCGAAGACATTTTCAGGGAAGGTCTGAAATGACCTAAGGAAGAAACAATAACATTTTGGGAGTGCACCGTCTGGATCCAGGAGACAATCATGTGTTCGCTTGGCGGAGGTTTGCGCTCTCTGAGTGCTTTAGTTTATGCTGGTTTGTATGCCTTTTTGGTGTGCATCATTATTTAGAGCAGCCTTCATACAGAACAAAACACATTGTCACACAGCTTTTGATTATTTGGTAGCTTCCTGTTCAAACACATTTTGGATATCAATTAGACATGTAACAATAAAATCAATTAGAAATGTAAAGTGGCAGAAATCAGTGTTTTTTTTTTGCAGTAGAAGCTTGGATAATTTGATGTGAAATGTTTTTTGGTTCCAAGACACTGAACTGGTGTGGCATGAGAAAAGTGAGGTTTTTTTCTGTTTGTTTTTTTTTCTTACATGAGTTCATATATTACTCTGTAACTCAGACAGCATAAACAATAATAAATAAACAAATACACATTCTAATGAATACTCTTGTCTCACACATCTGGCATACTATTTTTGAAGACTATACAATAATATACACAGTGACCACTGTGGACTCCAGTCCTTCAGAGTCTTGAAGATGACTTCTAGAGTCCTTGGGTAGTTGACAGCTTGTTCTTCAAATCTGTAAAATGAGAAATGTGTGATATGAGCACAGCGTACATCTGTAATAATGTGATTAATCATATGATTAAATAATTATTTTGTTGATTAGTTAATAAAAGCCTGCCTTACAGTACAGTACATTTCTTTCTTTGCCGATTTACTAGTTGCAACACCCAACCGTGTCCATGTAGACACTAATTGCATTAACAATAGTGGCAGGTTCAAATACTCATGGCTCCATGGGAAAAACAAAGTGGCTGCATTGAGAGCCTTTCGTGCAACAAGTCCATATTTCTGCGCCGTCAAAAAAAAAAAAAAAAAAAAAAAAAATCAACACGCAAGTGTGCCCACTGTCTCTGAGTCACACTGGTAAAACATAGTGAGGCAGAGGGACAAGCCGGATCACAGGGGCCCTTCCCCGGCACTCCTTGAGCTAAATAACTTTATGATTTTCACAAATAGGGCAGGGCACCTCTGATTCGTGGGTGGGACTCAGTCAAGCAGTGGTCAGAGCAAACAAGTTAATGACCACGAACAAAAGGAAATGAGCCATTATTTTAGAGCCTGTCATTGCCTTGTCATGACTTCAGAGGTGAACCGAAAAATAGAAAGGATGAGATGACGGGACATAAGGAACACTGGTGTGCTGGAAGTGGTTACAGCGTTCGTACCACCTTGACGCCAAGCTCCAAACCCGTGTTCCAATCTGATATGAGGTCATTTCCAGATCCTATGCATGTGCTGAATGTGGACGTTTGCTCACTGTTTTTATGCGATGATTGCTTGTATATGACCGTGTGTGTTTAGGTATGCTGCTAATGATATTTTATGTTCCTATTTATTCTTTTTTAAAACATTCATTTGAAATGCTCATACACTCATGAATGATGCACTGATGGGGAAGCACTTTTCGTATCTGTGACAATTAGCCCCGTTTATATGGACACTTCTATTCCGATTAGAAACGGAACAACAGCTCAATCAGAATCAAAATCGTAATATAAACACCTAGCTCAATCAGAATGAAAATTCCTGATCCGATCAGAATTTTAATCGGAATGGAAGAGGTGGTGTAGTCCGTTCCTATTCCGAATGAACACCCATGCCGACTGACTGTACAGTATATCTTCCCAATGATAAGTAGGCAACAACATTCCGATCAAAAATGTAAAAGCGCTTGAAAGCACCTGATCGGAATAGAACTAATGTAAACAGACGGCACAACATTTTCAATCTGAGTGACAAAAAAAACTGTCCATGTAAACGTGGCTAAATGTTCTGTTCTGTTCTATTCTGTTCTGTTCTGTTCTGTTCTGTTCTGTTATGTTCTATTCAAGGATACAATGATGTTTATTTATCACATGCATATGATTAGTAATGTAAAGAATGCAGTGAAATTGTAAGTTCCTTCACCTATTGTGCATATGGGGGTTGGGGGGGGGGGGTAGGGAGGGGAAGGATAAGTGCAAAAAGCATTACAAGTGTATGTAACAGTAAGAGCTGCAGGGGTGAATGATGTACTGTGTGTGTGTGTGTGTGTGTGTGTGTGTGTGTGTGTGTGTGATCTTCTTCCTTGTCCAGGAAGAAGAAACCTTGGGCAGATCAAGGTTGCCAACAACAAGGGGCCAACCCAACTGCCTTGGGTCGTGCTAGTAGAGGGAGCCTGTGTGTGTGAGTGTGTGAGTGTGTGTGTGTGTGTGTGTGTGTGTGTGTGTGTGCGTGTGCGTGTGCATGTGCGTGTGCGTGTGCGTGTGCGTGTGCGTGTGCGTGTGTGTGTATTCAAATGTCACTCAGCAACCGTAGGCTAACATCAGAGAGAAAAATGTGCAGTGCAGTGTCTCCTATTTTCTACCAGAGCTGTATATATACAGTATACAGTATATTGTGCAGTTCCAGGATGTTGGTGCTGGGCCAAGCCCAGGTCAGACTCAGGTAGTGTCTTTTGTTAGCCGTAATTTGGAGGAATTGTACCATATAGGGAAAGTCTAAAGCCAACAGTGCAAGATCTGTCTCTGAATGCAGTTGTGTACATAAGCGAAGGATAATGCATGATGAATAATGGCAGACCATCAAGTACTATACTGAGCTCAGTGGTTTGAAAGGAACTGAAAGGATCTATTTATTGTGCACTTGTTTCTATTTCAGTGAGTCATGCCAATGGCTATCTATAGGTGTTTAGCTATCCAGAAATATCCCTGTTATCCCTACACTCCTTAATAAGACAAAGGAACAACAGACATTCAATGCAATGTATTCTCAAGTGTCATTACCCTGCTTTTGTGTTGTCTGTAGTTCATGTGACTCAGGTCGTGATAAAAATTTGATAAATCATATGGCCGGTACGTGTGAGGTCTCTTGAATAAGTATAGACGTTTATATAGCAGTTGTTTCGCTTACCAGCCCACGAGATATGTAATCCATATGACTCACTCAGGTATCTAAATATTTGATAAAGATCTGTATTTGTGAGGTCTCTTGAATAAGTATAGGCGTTTTCGCTATATAACCCATGGAATGTTGTGGCGTACATTATGTTCAGTATCTTCCTATATTTCACTAATGCTTGCTCTGTGACCTGCATGGCATAATAAGATGTCATCTGGAGAATCGCATCTTGGTCAAATTAACTTTTTTAATAAGTTGTTTTGCTGCCAACTGAATCTGGACAGCACTCTTGGGGTGTTTACCTCTCTTGTTTACTGCGGCACTCTCTCCTCTCAAGGATTCACCACATATAGCCCAGACTTGTTCCTCTTTGGTCTGTCTGGGTTGTCATCAGCCTTTAAACACAAACAAGGAAAAATCCACAAATTAAAACATTTAGAAATGAATAAAGGTAAGAGTTGAACCACTGGCAGTTCTAACTAAAGCACAGAGCGCAGCTAACTACTGTGGCAGATCTGTGCCTAAAGGGCCGTTCACACCAAGAACGATAACAATAACGATAACTATAACCATAACGATAGAAGCGTCCACACTGGCCAACGATAAGAAAAGTCTCTCCTCATGTTAATGAATGTGATGGCTAGAATATTATGGGTTCTGATTGGCTGTTAGCTTTTTATCGTTCTCAAAATCGCTCTGAAAGTGATCAACAACGATATCGTTCTTCATGTCGTTATCGTTATAGTTTATGTGTGAACGTTGTCATTCATATTAATGAGAGCGATATTTATTTATAGTTATCGTTATCGTTATCTGTGGATCTGGACAACTGATGGTTGATGTTTGAGCGCTGTATCTGTTCTTGAAGTCCAATCTGCTCTGAAAAAATGGATCTGGTGAACTTAAGGTTCAGCTAAATTTTCAAAAGGAATATAATCGAAATGACAAAAAAAACTGTGCATGTAAACGTGGCTAATGTAGCTTGGATCGAGTACTTAAATTAGGGACAGAGTATATTTTACAATACATACTGCATGGCATGTCTGAGGGCCCCTGTTGAGCTCAGAGCAAGCTGACCTCTTCATGGATGACCTCTCATGCTCACCTGGTGATCTCTGACCTCTGCTTAATTCGCCTCAAATATTTGTGTTTGTCGTTTTTGCTGTCAAACTTCCTTTACAATGGCGCAGTGCAAATACTTAACTAGAGTGGTCACCCTCAACCTCCATTGTCTTGATCCTCTGTTTTTGTCTCTCACTCAAAGTTATCTTATAGTAACCCTGGCTTTTATGTGGCCTGTTTGTTAGTGTTATCTGAATCAATTTGCTGATACGTTTCTGTTTATAGTTGTGCAAATGACAATAACTTCTTCCTTGTTATGTTTTTGTTGCCTGCTGGCAGTGTCCAAACTGATTATGATATCGGCTACATGTATTCATGCCACTCTTGAACAAATTCTCTTTTATACATCTAACAAACTTCCCTTCTTTCAGAGAAGGTAGAGGTGGCGCCTGCACCTTTTGTCTAATTAAAGACGTTTGCTCGCTTCGCAGCTCCAAAACAAAGTGCAATCAAAGTGTGAAAAAAGAAGATACCATGCACAGGCCAGCATGGAAGACCTTCTCGCCACTTTTAATATAGTTATTTGAAATCATCTAGCCATTGCCTGCGGTCTCCTCTTTGTTTTCTTTGACAGTAGGTACAGAAGTGTGTGTTGTTCTTACTATGTCTTTAACCGCGGGTGGAGGAGAATGGGACACGTAGGCCGGCGCCGAACTTATGGTCCGTTGATACGGGTCAGACACGGGCAGCGGCTGCTTCTCCTTCTTCCTACAGAACCATCGCACTACCTGTAGAGGTCGCAGGAAGGAGGGGATGAAAGTTATGGTCATATAATATAATATGAAGAAAGGGACATTGTGTGAATAAATAATTTGGAAGATAGAAGGAACATTTTGAAGGAGCATATTAAATGGTGCAAATATGATAATAATGTGCTGAACAAAGTTTTGGAAATTAAACAGAAGAAATACAAGGTACTAATATGTCTGACATTCAATCCCATCTGGTGTGTGTGTGTGTGTGTGTGTGTGTGTGTGTGTGTGTGTGTGTGTGTGTACTAATGTCTAAAAGCATTCACGTGTGTGTGCTGTGGTTTGTCGTTGATGCTTTTGCTTTTGGGACGTCTGTGTGCTGTTCTCACCAGCATGATGAAGAGGATGATGGTGAGTAGGAGGATAAGAGCTGTCAGAACCAGCAGAGCGATGCCCCATCCCGGTACCCAGTCCAACCAGTAGGGCCGCTGGTTACCCGAGCCTGACCCGCTTGCCGTGGTGTTCTGCCCCTGCCCCTGGTTCCCCGATTGGGGAGTCGTGGAGTCGGAGTTACTAGAGTTGTCGGTCGTGTTGTGGAGTGAGGGTGAAACACTGGACCCTGTCATGGGATGACCGGTGGCAGTGGGGGGAGGAAGACCTGTGTTGGTCAGAGGATGGGTCGAGGTCACCCCGGTGTTGCTTTGTGTTGTGTGGGGGAATGTGATCGTGGAACCTGCGTCCGAGGCAGCGTGTGTTGGTGAGAGGGTGATGGGGGAGCTGCTGAGTTTTGACCGTTCAGATGTTGTGTGATGTGGTGACAGGGTAGAAGCACTACTACTACTAGAACCAGACCGTTCAGATGTTGTGTGATGTGGTGACAGGGTAGAGGCACTACTACTACTAGAACCAGACCCAGTACTTTTCGTACTGGACTCAACTCGAGTGTCATTAGATCGCGGGGTAACCGAGTTGGTGCTGAAGGCAGGGACAGCAGTCGTCCAGTTGCTGCTATTTGTGTCTTTAGAGGTCACTAACGTGGATCCATCAATGGTACTGTTTGTTGGGGGAAACACAGTGTTATTGCCCACTTGTGATACTGCACTCTGGCTGGTGATTGGACCGACAGTGGTTGCGTTGGTGCTGTCCGTCAGAGAGGTGCTGATGACCATGGGGGTGGTGGGCGGGGCTTCGGTCGTCACGGTCACGGCAGGCACTGGTGTGTTCACATCTGCAAGAACATGTCTCCTTCAGTCGTTGTTTTTCTCATCAATTGTATCTCTTTTGGTGCTATTGCTTCACCATATGCTATGCTCATTTTGTTCAAGAATCTGTATTGTTTGTGTATCCTTTGATGAAAATACTGTACATCTCAATAGGATGACCAGATTATTGTGTATTCTCACCTCTTGTGTAGTCAAGGTTAACCTGTAGATCTTTTGGTGGATTGGCAGTGATGCTGTTTATGAACAAAAACTTGACCACAAAGCGATTTATTGCTAGGGTGTGGAACACAAGTGTCATCTTTGCAATTACTGAAGAGCCGTTCCTGTAGAAACAGAGAAAACGTATTCAAACATCTTTCTCATTTTATGGTGTATATGAAGAACTTGCAAAGCAGGGATGAGTTCCGGAGCATACCTGAAAGACATGTCAACAGCGCCATCATAGGCATCCATTGTGGAGCAGGAAGAGCAATTGTAGACAGTGCTCATCTGGAAAATATTTAAAACGTGTCAGTATTCTAACCAGCAGGTTATTGCCATAGTTACAGTGTAACCTAAGTTTGCGATGAGTCTTAAAAGTCAAGGGTCATGGAGGTCATGAAGTCTTGGTTGTGCTTTGATGAATGTCTATGACTTCAGAACAAAACCTTATTCAAAGCAATGTTAAAAGCGAAAAGTGAAAGTGTATTACTTTTAACTTTAGTATAACTAGTGCAGAGCCCGTTTGTTCGTATAACATGTCATTTGTCACTGTATTCGTGCCATTAGGATGACACCCACCAAATTTGAGAGCAGACAGACAGACAGAGTGACACACAGACAGACGTTCATTGCATATGTTCTTTACAGCTATATTCTACTCGAAACTACCAACTCACCAATGCCTCAATCTCAGTCCTCAAGCTGTTGTAGTAGTCTGAAGTGGTGTCCAGGAGTGAGTTGTTAAAAGGCC
This sequence comes from Sardina pilchardus, assembly GCF_963854185.1. NCBI lineage: Eukaryota > Metazoa > Chordata > Actinopteri > Clupeiformes > Clupeidae > Sardina > Sardina pilchardus. The sequence goes on from NC_085017.1 coordinate 7,623,061, forward strand.
GGTTAACAAGCTCCAGGTAGAAGAAGTAGGAAGAGGTCTCGACTTCACGTTGGTAGCGCACAACTCCTGGCTGATGGCCTGATGTAGAGTTTGATGATAAAAAAAGGAAAGGTTTATGAGATGTTTGGTCATTTTTACATGTTTCATAAATATTTTTTGTACATTTCTTTTCCAGTAGAAATGTTTTTGGATATTGTTATTTGATATCTTTACTCACAGTCCAATCAAAACAACATAAGTGCAATTTGATTGATATTTGAAATACACAATTAAATAACATGACTTTTTAATGTTTTAAAAAACAATATAGCATTTTGGAATCAAACTCTTCATATAACTCATATGTTTTCTGTTTGGATGAGTTGCTCTTCATTCTGATTACTGTCCCCTGTAGGTTTCCACTTGGAGTACTTTCAATGTTTGACTGAAATGTTTGGACTTTTACCTTGACATTAATTTCATGTTATGTGTTATCATCTAAATGTAAACTCTAAATATGTTAAGTACACAGGCCTACATCGAATACATATGACACCTTTACAGCCCATTATGTAAGGGATAAGGCATTCTGTTATCAGAAGTTGAAAGACGTTTCGAATAAAGGGTACAAATGTAAAGCAAATATTTCCCCTTCCCTCATTCCCTCATTTCTATCAATATAACCACACACTGACATTAAATCAATTTGACTTGCGGTTTGCTTTCAGTTATCCAGTGTTGATTTCTTATAGCCAAGTATATCTCATTGCATACAGAGCATTTCCTTTCACAAGACTTTCTCTGTTTATAATATTCATCCAGTGAGCAAGAAGTCAGAACTCAGCAGACTATACATTTATATCCATATCTGTAACAGTTTAACTGTTTCCCTTTCATTCTTCTTATTTGTTTGCTTGCTTGTTTTTAGTTTTTGTTATTGTTTAATTTCATTCAGATTTCATCTTACATTCAAATCAAGCGTTCTTGGCTATCCATGATTTGTCCTATATTCTGGTAGCCTGTAGGTATGGTAACATGTTTCTTTTCCCTCTTGTTGCCTTTCTCTCTACATACCTTATAATAGAAAGCAGTAGTGGCAGTGATGACAGTAATAGAGGCTAAATTTGAGTAAATATGCAAACTCACATTTATGTTAGACTTAGAGGTAATTGAATTGTCATCATTGTGAAGGGCTTGTTTAAGAAGTGTTTGTTTTTGATTATTTTCACGGTATCAAACCTCTGAAGACAAACTTTAACGTAATCTTTTCTGTGATTAATAGCTATGCTGTTTCAATCAATCAACATCAATAGCCAAGTTTGATCAAATGGCATGGCATTTAAACAAACAAACATATGCCATGTTCCAAAGGAGAAACCGAAAAAAGACCAGGACAACACACCTGTCAAGAGGAACATCCCAGCGCAGATCAGTCCACCACAAAGGATTGCTCTCAGCCACACATTTGACTTCTGCATCATGTTCAGTCCCTCAGCTAGAGTTCCAAATATATAAATATAGCAAAAACAGCCTGAGAGTCTGATAAGAAGACCTGTGGCGTAGATGTCTCTTCTAGGTTCTAAAGAGTGTACTGTTTTGGAGTGGAGGCTGATCTGTCAACATAAAGGGATCAATCCACATTTTTATGAAGGACCCAGGGACAATGATAAGAAGGTGTGGCCTCTTAAGAGATATGGATTATGCTTGAGGTTTCATTTCTTGTTTTTACAAACATGATTCATATTCTTCAAACCCACACCCACAGAATTTACATGTGCGTGGACCATTTTTTTGTGTATCAATATCTAAGAGTGTTGCAAGAACCAATCACCAAGAGGCAAATAGGTGTGGCAGGGGGGTTACTATGGAGATGCTATCATAAACTTTGAGTATTGTTCTGATCTTAATCCAAGACTTCCACATAGGCTACATCCACTTAGGAACTAACTGCTTGTCAAAACCTTTCTAAATATACTTTATTTAAAACATATAAATAAATAATGGCTAATAACTCAGGAATTTTGTCTCACTATTTGAATTTGTTGAATCACAAAGACTTCCACTATAATGTGTCAGACTGACCTGTACAACCAAAATAAATGTGTGGTGAATATTATTAGACAGTTTGAAAATGCTCTCTGACACTTTTTACAGTAATCCTATTACTCATACTGTACATGCAAGAACAAAATATAGTCTAGAAATCTTAGGTTATATTTTTGCTGCTGTGCCAATTGTTTACAATACCCCACCCTGGTCATAATAATGATCTAACCATGTTTAATGGACTACTACTGTACTCCCATCAAGTCAAGTTGTTCCTTTTCATAGACTGAAAATGACGCAAACTGCCTATCTGATGTATTTACTTACATTGTATATTTTATTGGGGGCCAAGCAACGAAGCTGCGAAGGCACCCATTGTGTTTGTCAGTGTTCTTATACTCTCTATGGCATCCCATAGAAGTGTATGGTAAAAAGGCATACTGATTGGGACAGTCCCATGAATCGTGTTGCCAAGTTTTATGTTGGCACCTCATATGCTCTAGCGCCACCAACAGGTCAAAGTTGGACGTGTGTTCATGCACGTAGCTTTTGACCCGTTTCTCTGATTTTCAAAAATCAGGTATAGTTGGAATCCTTGGACCAAGCCAAACTCAACGCATCCTATGACGTCAATTTCCGCCATGATGGATTTTCCGCCAATTTGGGTGTCATCAAAAACACTTTTTTTTTTAAATTATTTTTTATTTAACCTTTATTTAACCAGGTTAGAGTCCCATTGAGATTAAAAACCTATTTTACAAGGGTGACCTGGACAGGCAGCAGCAATCTTAAAACACATAGTTTCTAACCTTAAAAGCCTACTCTTTGGAACTATAACCGTTCGTCCGTAACAGCCAGTCAAAATTGGTGGCAAAGCCACCAAACAGGAAGTGAGCTCATATCTCAGCAACTTTTGCATGTATCAAAACCAAACTTGATACATGGACTCATGACCCCATCAGGAGGACGCTCAAAACATTTGGTGACTGTTGACCTCTAGGGGGCACTACAATTAAGAAACATGCCTTTTGGCCTGTAGATGCTGTGGTGCTTAGAATGAAAGTGTACTAGTGGCATCTGGTAATACTGTGGAAGGCTCTAGAGGTGACAACTTGTGACATCAGTGTAACTAATTTGGCCACCATATTGGATTTAATCAAAACACTAACAAATTTCATCTGATCCTCACCAAAATTGGCACAGACCACCTTCAGGCCATGCCTTATAAGTGCATTGCTTTCTGGAACAATTGACCGTTTTACCCTTGCAATTAGGAAAAATGCATGCTGACTTGTAACTTTTGAAGTGCTAGACATTAAACTTGCTGGTTACTCCAGCCTAACTGCTTGGCCCCCCTCATTGCTCCTCCCCCGATTTGTCTCCTGCCCGCTCCTCACCTGTGAAAGTGGAGTTTACCCTTGTGAGGAAAAACAAATAATACATAACTATGTTATTATGTATATACTATATAGTGTATTATACCTCTATATTCTAAAATCCTCTAACATCTATATAACATTACTATAATATTCTGTCCCAAAACACTATGAGGTATAGTTCTTTGGGTGCTAAGGGTTCCCTTGCATTTACTGCCACACATTTGCTCTGACCTTTTCACCATGCATGGGCTCTGTTAACTGCCTTGTATTTGAGATACCACTAATTGTGATGGAATAATCTAAGTAAAACTGAAATGGATCCTTCTAACTATTGTTTGACATTTGCTATACTGTATATCAGAAAACAAGTTCAGCTGGTATTTGAGAAGTAAAAGTGGAAGGTGGAAGGCACCGCCTTATCCTTATTTGAAGAAGGTTGTCCTCCCAACCCATACTGGAAGGTAGAGGACCTGTCACTACAAGAGCCTATGCCTTTGTCAACATTCGATAGCATTAATAAAGAGAAAAGCCTTTGTTTATTCTTCCATGCCTTAATTGGTTAGTCACTATGAGAAAATAAGCAATTACAACCTGAAAAATGACCAACTACTGCTTGATTGATCTGAACTGACTCATGATTTTGAATTCAAAAGCAGAATATTTTTAACATACATGTTTAGCATATTTGATAGCCTTACACCCCAATACTAAAACTCCAGTTTACATTAATTTGGTAAAATGTGTTGGCCTATCGCTGTGGTGCAGTGGTAGTGGCTGTGCGGATAGAGTTTTCTCTTTTGAAGGTCAAAAGAGGCTCTCCTGGAATCTTAACATCTTCCATGCAAGCACCACTATACTGGAGACCAGGAATTTGCAAGGTAATCCCAATTAATCAAATGCCGAAAGAGGCTTTGTTACAAAAGAACATCAAACATCAGAGAGGTTAAATGGTCAGGATTAAATCAGTTGAATGTTTTCCAATAGTTCTCAAACAATCTCCACCCATGAAAGATTGATATAACTTTACCAAATAATAAGCGACTGGAACATTAAAGCCTAACCTAACCAAAACCTTGTATTGCCCTAGATATCACACACACACACACACACACACACACACACACACACACACACACACACACACACACACACACACACACACACACACACACACACACAAGAGACTGGAATTGGGGGGGTCAATAATTGTAATCCTTATGTAATAAAGTGAGTCAATAATAACCACCTATTTTGTTTGGCTGGGAAATCTTCCCAGAGTCTTAATCAAACATGTGGTTCTATTTTAGGAAAGAGTCTTATTTTATTTAGAAGTGGGCAGGGCAGGCACATGTGGGGAGGAGGTGGTACAAAGTATTATCCCATTGACGCATGCAGATTGTTAGCAATGTTTGCACTGGCGTAGTAATGGAACTTTAATTGATTCAAGTCATCCACACAGCTCTGGAATTTGGAAATGGTTCTTATGTATCCAGATAAAGTTAATACCCTATTGTTAGTTTGGCTAATAGTGACTGCCCCTCCTTTCAAAGCTCATCTAAAGACCTTTCTGTTTCATGAACACTACCTCCACCACTGCATAGACGTACTGTAGGCCTACTGCATTTTGTTTTTGTTGTTGCTGTTTTGTTTGTTTTGTTTATTTTCCCCCTCCACTCTTGTTTTGTTTTGCTTTGCTTCTGTAAGGCGACTTGAGTTTGAGAATATAAATAAAAGTTGTTATTATTTATTATTAATAATGCCTATTTTAACCATGCAAATGTGCATCATTCAAGTGGCTATTGGTTAAGTGCATAGCCTACTGATCCACCCGGAAGGACACATTTAAATCTCAAAAAAGTGTAGGCTATTAGAAAGAAAGAATGAAACAGATTTTTGAAATAAAAACTTGATGTCATTAATCAGAAAATTGGCAGTGGTTTATCCTGACTCTTATGACTGTGCAACAGACCAAGTAGGCCTATGCTTCGGGTGGAATCTTTATACAACAGCGCCCTCCTCATGTGTTGGAAATATCGCAGGTAGATTGCTTACCGTTATTTTTTAGGAATGCGGGCAACAAATTCCTTTTTCAGAGTGCTAGATTTAGGCATTAGTAGACCAACGGGTTGAAAATTGATAGCCTAAACAATGCAGGGTATAGCCTCATTTCGTTCATTTTTTTGGCCTAATTTTCACGACTCATCAATATTCCTGCATAAATGTTGCAATTTTATTACTTTGGGTGCATTAAGCAATTTACCCCAAACCGACAGGAATTACAGTAACATCACCTTACACTCTGGAAAGATGTTTAGGAAAGTCGGAACCTATCATGTGAGGTATTGATTTCCCTCGTTCAATGTTCCTGTCGGACCACCAATATGCGCTAGAACTACTGCGCTTGCGCTAAGCACGTCAGAGGTAAACATGTCAGCTCACATGGTAACTCGGCACGTGAAAGCATGAGAGTGGGCTGCTGTGGCTGTCGTTGAGTGTTGGAAACCATGTATAAGTTCAGATGAATGAACGACTGTGGGCAGCACCAGCCCCTCGCAAGAAGCTTTTCCCACTGGCATCGATATCGCTAATGTCTGGATGTAAAGTGGCTCTAAAATCTTATCTGCCTAGCCATTTTCCACTTGTGAATTAGCAGCTCACCAGGAGACGTGCGGTAGCCTACTGCAGGTAACGTATGTCAGAGAGCAATCACATTATTCAGTTAATGTGCTTTATAGCAGCGATGCCTGCATGTTTTTGCATATCCGTTGGTGTCCGTAGGCTTAGCACTACTAGGGAGATTGCAGATGGATGAACTTGACGTCTTGACGGTCTTGTGGTGGCCTACCCAACGCTAGCTATTCAGCTGCTAATGTTTATTAGTGCCATTTCTGTCGTTTCCTGGTGTTGTGTTTTGTATGGTAACGTTGCTTAGTTAACCTACAGGATTGTGTGTTGTTTTAATGTCATTTTAGCCCCATCATTTCGAAGTGCATAATCTCTCCCACTTCATTTGGCAGATATAGCCATGGCAGGACGAGGCAGAGGACGAGGCCAACTGACTTTCAATGTCGACGCCCTTGGTATCAAAAGAGGAGAGGCCCTGCCTCCGACAATGAACAAGCCCTCTCCCCTGTTTCCTGTAAGACCCTCTTTGTTCTGGTCATCATTCTAATAAATGTTGACACTTTTTTGTAGAGTGGTTGACACTAACTGAATATCTGTGCAGCCTATGCAGTTCCAGCCAGTGCCTTTGCAGACGGGAGAGGCAGTGGAGTATATGCTCGCCCTCAAGCAAGAGCTCAGAGCTTCTACAAAAAACCTGCCATTTCACATTGTTCCTGCTAAACCCAAGAGGGGTGAGTGGTAAAGTGTGGGTGTGGGTGTGGGTGTGGGTGAGAGAGAGAGAGAGAGAGAGAGAGAGATGGCCACAATCAGCATTACAAATCCAACCACTTTCTCTAGGCGTTACCGTTCAACTCACCAGTTTTAAAAGAGCGTCATAGTGCTATTTAACAAGTGCGAATGTACATTAATTGTTCTCTTTTTCAGATGTAGAAAGATACACCGACAAGTACCAGACCTCGGAACCCAAGAATAACACCATTGAGTGGACCCCAGGTGAGCAATACAATCCCCGAACAATGAAGGTGGATGTTCTTATTGTGCATGCTGATGGCCTCTGCCCTGTCTGTGACAAAAGACTCAAGTATACAGTAGTTCAGTTAAGTATGGTCAAAGCAAAGATTGTTGATTTACCATACCACTCTGCTTGAGCCCTGTCCGGTCAAAAGCTTGTATAAGGCAAACAATTTAATTAACATTTTTATATAATATAAAGTGCCTTAAAGTACACTTTTTAATTCTAATGGTTTCATCATGTGCACAAGCAAAGCATAGGACACATGTGGATAGAGGTTGCTTATTGACCTGTAATACTTTTGACAATAGTAGAAATATTGAACATAGAATATTATGTAGGCAGAATAGTTAAGTGTGTTTTATTGAGAGTGAGAGATAGCACGCAGAAGCCTGGCAAATGTACTGTATGTAGCAAGGTGCAACATTTCAGTGTTTCAATCAAATTGCAGAGGCATACACACAGAAAACTAAACCAACTTTCGAAGAAAAGGATCAATTATTCAAACTTTTTAATGCAAATCCAGAGTTCAATGTTAACAGGATTACCGTAGGTGTTATCAACGTGTTGAATTAGCTGCTGTTTGTGATGCAGACTGGAATCGACTGCCGAAGGAACTTTGCATCAAAGTTCGAGAGCCCCAAAAAGCCAGTAAGTAGACCATAAACAGAGGTGGATGTTATTGAGCATGAAATAGTGTTACACACATGAAATGCTGCTTGTTTTTATAAATTTTGCAAACATCAATCAAGCATTTTTCTCCCCCCCCCCCCGCCACACACACAGAGGCGCGTCCTCCGATGAAGAGGAAGCTGAAGAAGGAAGTGGGGAAAGAGGAGATTATCGAGAAACTAGAGGTACAATCTTAGGTGCTGTGTCCACCAAACGCGTTTTTTGCGCCGACGGCGACAATTTTCAATGTTAAGTCTATGTAGCTCAGCGCTCACAGCGCCGGCGCCGACCGTTTTTTGTCGCAGCGCTCAGAGCGCTCAAAGTTGAAATCTGTTCAACTTTTAGAACAGCGCCGGGCTCGTCAATGGCACTTCTCGTTATAAACAGTCACTGGTTTTGGTAACTTAGCAACAATAAACACTTAATAAACACTCCGAGAGGAGGAGGTTTTGGGCGCTCTGGCTGTAAAAAACGCATTTGGTGGACACAGCACCTTATTGTTCTCACCAGTATATTCTAGCGCATTGGTTTGGTGATATTACAGTCTATTTAAGTATTACAGTGTAATACAGTGTATTTAAGAAGATATATACTATTAAGGACACAGGGTCTATTATTTGTGTGTGTGTGTGTGCGCGTGTGCGTGCGTACGTGTGTGTGCGTGTGCTTGAATGTGTTCCATAGTAAGGGTGCAAAGGTATGTATTAGTACCGAACCATTTAGGTACAGAACATTAGGCTCCATATGTGGTACCGACTGTACCAATGCAGTCTCAATAGTGATCAACATCAACAGGCTTCAAATTCAAGTTCCCACACAAACATTAAGTACTAGCGGGCCATATGTCAATTTAGTCAGTTAACATAAAAAAAAAAATGGAAAAACATTTGGGAAAAAAAACACCTTTTCAAAATAATATGCCCATTGCACATAAAAATACTGTCAGTGAATTAGGTTAGCCGTACTACAGGTTTACTGAACCAAAAATGAACCAAACCGAGTCTTCAAAAACGAGCTACACAACTACCATTACACCCCTATTCTGTAATTTAACCACTGACATTGGCAGGGTGAACATTTCTTTGTAACCTTTCACCTATGGGATAGTTGTAATTTTATTGCAGGACTTTACAAAATTGCGTGAGTAACCATGTTTTAATCTACAGACGCTGGAAAAGAAAGAAGCGGAAGGGAAGTCTGACGAAGAGGAGGAAAACGAAGGGAACAAAAAAAAGAAAAGCGAGGAAGACGAAGAGCCGGAAGAGGAGAATGATTATGATGATGAAGACATTGAAGATGTAAAAAGAGAAGTTATTTAGTTATTTCCAATGCCGTGTAAAATATCTGTCATGCCGTGCAACTGACATTTTGATTTCCCTTGGCAGGAAACGGATTACATCATGTCCTACTTTGACAACGGAGAAGACTTCGGTGGAGACAGTGATGACAATATGGACGAAGCCATATACTGAAGTCTCTGTAAATCTTCTCTCTCTGGGTTTTACCTGTTTACCTTTAACATAAAGTAGACAACCAATTGTTTACAAGGTGTTCTGACCAATCAGATTCAAGCGGACAGGCATGGCAGGACACTATAACACCTTTTGTAAGGTGAGCTGCTACAATCCATCATACTTGACTGTGGCAAGTGTGCTCAGCTGCTAACACATAACCATAGTGTTCATCAATACTTTCAGTTAGCTAAGAGTATAATCTTGCTGTGAGCTGGAGTGTGGTACGTTTTTCAGTTAGGAGATCGTTCTTTGAGGCAGCCATTGATCATTGTTCCTCTAGTACCAAAGCCAGCTTGGGGTTGGACCAGAACAGGAGTTTTATTCTGAGATTGCATCTGGCAAAGTCACGCAGATTCACACTGCAGAATTTATTTTATGTGCCTGGATTTTTTTTTATTTTATTTTTTATGAATCTTTATGATCTTTTATGAACCACTAATAATGTCATTTTAAAAAAAGAAAAACGGTTTAAAATTGTTATTTGTTTTATTTGTTCTGTCATAAGTCATGTCATTGTTTTAAAAAGAAATGATACCAATCCCTGTATAATGGCAGTCTGTTTTGTCAGATATTGGACGTCATCTAAGCAGTAGGGGGCGATCTCTGTCTTTCAGCATGTAGAAGCTGTACTAATGACACAAATGTGACTCTGCACTTTGCATGAAAGTATAGACGAGCATCAATATGAAGTTAGTGAAAACAACAATGCTATTGGACAGTAAAATGTACCATTAAACTGTTCTCAGGCCTTATTGCTGAATGAATTAATCTTATTTTGGGTAAGATTGGCTACATTTCAGTATGAAGAGATTGCTTTATTAAACCCATACTGGTAATTTGGTTTATTTCTTCTGTTGATATTTCAAGATGAGTTATAGTGACCCGTGTAGTCACGACTGTATGTGTATGTTCAAATCTGGCTTAGCTCTGGTCTGGCATAAACTGCCAAATGGCTATATTTGACATCTGGAAATTCTTGGTTGGGTTTTACGAGAATGTAGCGCCAGTGGAAACACACAGATGCACCTACTTTTTTTTTTATTCATATCTTGTACAGACCTCTGAACACCCTGGAATATATATTCTGGTCATATATCAGTTGACAGTATGGAAGCTCTTAGCATACAAAAGTAGTGGATAAAAGGAGCAGTATACAGTACATAGATGTGCACACATACTGTACATGCATTCTTACTTGTGCTAAGGCTTTGGGATTTTGGGAGATACTTTTGTCTAAAGCGAGAACCATAAATAACAACAATACAATAGTTAAATTTGACAGTAGAGAAGTTACAAAGTTGGTAAGACTACATTAAGAAGAATAGGAGAGCAATAATAAACAACAATGTCAATTCAATCAATAGAATAATGAAAATAGACAAATACTATAATATACAAACCATACAAAAACACTTAAATAAGTGCATGTAGTGTATGCGAAGAGACACTACAACATTTTCAAAATTGCTCAGTTGACAAAAATTAAGACTGAAATTAATTATCAGAAGTATTGAAATGAAGGCTTCAGTTTTATTATAAGCAAACAATTTGCTCCATCTGTTAAATGAAGAAATGGAGGGGCATGATTAAGCATGATTCCCATGCCTTCTTGTACAGTAATTTCCTGTATATTAGCCACATTGTGTAAACCGCAGCACATGTGTTTTATGCAAGTTAAAAAAAAACATCTTAATACTATTAACTGCCCCCATGAATCAACTTCATTGCTGAAGAAATTTTGCAAAATCAATGAACCTTGGCTAATAATTGGGAAAGTACGGTAGGCCTGGAGTGAGAGGGTGTCCTGTGCTGGTCTATGAATGCAGAGGTGGGCACTAGTACTCCCCAGCGTGTGTGGCGTAGAGAAGTTAGACTGGCAGGTAGAGGAGGATGCTTGTCATTCTGTGAGAGGAAACGGGCATCCTTGACCTTCTTCCCCAACACTGGCTGGTCAGTGTTCTTTGTAGATTAAGAGCTCTTTTCCAAAATGCTATAAATTCATTTTTTGAAAACATTAATTATAAGTCATGTTATTTAATTGTGTATTTAAGGTAATATCAATAAAAAGTACAGTTGTGTTGTTTTGATTATGTAAAGATGTATCAAATAACAACCCAGTTGCAGTTCATTGAAATTACTTGGTAAACATAAATACTACATGAATGCATACAAATGATGGATATGGCATTTTGGAAAATAGTTATTCAAATATTGGGTTATTAATATATTGGGTTAAATATTGAGTATTGTGTATTGTATATTGTGATGGAATCACATGGATATTGCTAAGAAATCCTTACCTTATGCCAAGTTTAGGTTTAACCCGTTTAGGTTAACTTGGAGGTCTTTGGGTGGATTCACCATGATCTTGTTTATGAACACGAATTTGATGACAATAGCATTCATGTATGATGAGTTAAAAAGAAGTTTCATCTTCACAATCACTGATGACTTCTGCTGTCTATGAGAGAGAGAGAGAGATGTCATACAAGTGAAAACAATGCTGTACACTATTTGTGCAATGAGCATAAACAATTCTGGTGTAACAAGACAGTTTTAGGTTTAATCAGCCAAATAGTGTCACAAGGCATGACTGTAAGGTGGACTAGAGAAGGCTCATACTTGAATGACATATCTTCAACACCAGCAAACGTGTAACGTGTGGGACAAGAAGTGCATTTGAATGCACGATCCATCTGAAAAAAATGAAAATGAATAAACCAAATACATCTGAATATCCATCATTATACTAATGCTATCAATATAAAGCCTTTCCAGTGTGTGGACAACATATTTATCAATACATGTAGAATGTTGATCTCACACAAATGAAGTCTCAGCTTGTCTTGATTTCACTCAAAGTATCATGAATCGACAGGACACCCTTGATTGATTACATAAATGAAATAATATCTGACATCTTACTGTAAGACAGTTGATATGAATTGGTAAGTGGTCTATATAGCTAGCATGAAATGTTTCTACCTAATGTTTATGTATTTATAAAGGGTTCAGTCTAATGATCTCCATCTGAAAAGAAACAAAGTTTTGACTGTTACTGCATAGATTTCTTAACAAAGCCCAGCATACCCAGTTCACAAAGTTAATATACCATTAATAACACTAGAAATCACACTTCTCCCACTAAGGGCTTTCATGAAGAGTGCCATATGACTAAGTCAGACTTACCAAATCATCCACCTCAGACTTCAGGCTCTTGAAGTAGACTGAAGAAGGATCCAGGAGTGAGTCATCAAATATCCGATTGGTGACTTCCAGATTGAAGAGAAAAGCTACTGGTTTGACCGATTGTTGCACTCCAGACAGCGGATAACCTAAGGGAGAGGTCAAGGTCAAATTAAGAACTGTGACTTTGCTCTCTCATCCTGTAATATAAATATAAGTCTCTGGTAGTGTAAACTAATGCCACTAACACCACTAAACCATAAAATCCACATAGGGGAGAATAGTATTGGCTTATTATGTTAGCATGATATTCATGTAAAGGTTATGTTAGCGATAGATATTTACATAGCCTAATCACACACACATTGGACAATCCATGTTCATCTGAGTCAATGCATCTGAAAGATGTCAAACATGCACATTATGGCATCAAAACTATAAATGTTTTATTACTTTACAACAAATAAATAATCTTAATTCCTTCATTGACCTTTACACAATATACATCTAACATCAATGTGTACAAACGTCAAAGACAAAAACACACCTGTCACTTGGAAGTTTCCAACACTTAAAAGTCCACCCAGGAGGACCACTCTTGCCCACAGACTTAGAGACCCTGTCATCTCCAATACCTGCCGTTCCAACTTCGAATACAGATTAAAATGGTTCTGATATCTAACCTAAAGTAGATTTAAAGTGACAATTTGGCTCTTTGTGTTTTTCAGTGTAAATATTAACGGGCCATTTATATGTCAAGGCCAAGTCACTTTTTAAGGACTATGATGAGGTGTGGCCACCTATCAGACATGAGTTTTGATTTGCTAATAGTTTTTACAATGGTTTATAATATTCATATATCCACACCCACCTATATATCTCATGTGAAAGACATTTTTACGTCAACAGCATCTCACGTGGTAATGCTTAGACAAACAAGTCACGAAGAGTGAAGTCATTGGGGTTGAGGAGCTGACCTTTTTGTGAGGGAGTGGCAGCCAAGGGAACATCCTCAAATAAACTGAACAGAAATGCTAATGTCTCTATATATCCAGGACTGTCTCTGAGAAGTGTCTCTTCTGCAGAGTCCTGAAATTGAAACTCTCATTTTTTATTAATGGAATTAAAACATATTGCTTAGCTCTGCAAAAATGCTTATTTTTCTCAAATTTTGTTCACAGATTTGTTCAAATCTCAGTGTGGCTGCAGGATTGTTGCACAAATGTCTCTTCTCCCTTGGCTGGTCACAATAAATAAGGGTCACGCTATGCTCTGTTTCAGGTTTTGAGTGAGTGTGCAACTGGCCTGCTGACTGCAGGGACAACGAGTCCCTAGAGGGGTTATTTGTGAACTAAATGTAGCCTACAGGTTAAAGGCTCTTTAAAACTGATCTTTAAAAGGGGAGTGACAACTGAAAGTGTTTTGCTTATATTTTCTTATATTTGATTCAATATAATTGAGGGATGTGAGGAAAAATCTAAACTCCAGGATCCACAGGATCGTCATAGGGCTCGTCATAGGGTGTACTTTGAAGCAAGTCATACATTCAAACATGAGAACCATGTTCCATTAGGTGTGTTAAGTGGCAGAGGAGTTAAAATGTGTATTTGCATACCTGAGACCTATTTTAACTGAATAAAAGACCTAATCTTTAAGAACACAATCCAGTTCCAGCACAGGTTCGGCAATAATATATTATTCAAGGTGACACAAATCAGAAAATAAGTCATTGAATTGGCAAATGAAATGACCAGATATACAAACAAATGAAAGTTACATGTTTGGAATGCTCAATATTTCACAGTTCACTTGTTTATAAGATCTGTTTGATATTGGAAAAGGAGTTGTTTTGTTTTGTTTGAATGTTTTTAATTTGTGTGTTATTTCACCTGAAAGTGTCCTTTCTTGACTGGGATGCATGGTTGTCCCTAACTCACATGTGTGTCATTTCTCATATTTCTGCCCATTTTGTTTTAGTAAAAGATGTGATATGATTTGGAGGAAAAATAATCATACACTTTTGTCTTTTGAGTCTTTTCTTCATATCAGTCTCATATCAGTAATCAGTCTCTCTGATCATTTTGGTTAAATCAGTAGACTTTTTCTGTCATTCCCCACTTTGATCCAACACCATTGGTGATGGGGAATTTACAAGCCCCAGGTGAGCCCATCCACCCGCCAAAATGGTAACGTTAAAATATTTGTTCCATATTTTGGCTTCATTTTTAATTTCCTGTCCTGGTCCACTAGATGTTACAGATACTTTAATTCATGGTGGTCTGTGTATGACTGCTGTGTTTAACTCCTATGTGTGTGTGGCTATTCTGCTATGAATCTTAGATCTCCCTTGAAAAAAAGAAAGGCATTATTCAAAAAAAAAATCCTTCCTATTCATCACGTCCCCCCAGTCATGTCTTTATTGCCCCCCCCCCCCCCCTCAGCGCCCCTTTCAATATATAAATTATAATTATATTGCTGATGTTTAAGCTTAATCATAGCAGCATTCATGCTGACATATTGATTACCACACAATCCTGCCGGATCAAGATCCGTTTGTCTGCATACCACAAAGTATTATAGCTGAGGCGGGATATATTGGCATGGATCCCATGGGCCTAGCCTACCTCTAACAAAGGTGTTCTCAAACCCACTCCCGCCCTCACCCCTCAACCGAATGACATCATAAAATATTTGAAGTGCCAGATTTGCATTATGGTAGTTGGTATTTCAGCATCAAAAATTACTTTTGGCGTAACAAGATCAGGGGTGACAAACACGTCAAACCCAATCATCCTGGTCAAATCAGAAGGCAGTGCATATATTTCTCCATCTAGTCCACTTTGTGGCCACTTGATAATAGTTAAAGTTTTAACGCTGTTTTACTGTAATGCTGTTTTAAAGTGGTAATATGTCATAAATTACCATCATATCACCACTAGATGGCAAGCTCTGTCCTTTAGTATTATGAGACTCGGTCATTGGAGCAATGCTGTTTAGTAAATTGCATCATAGTTCAATAGTTGCTTGCCGGTTACATTACTGAATGGTTGACAACACTTCATTAATTTGTTACTAATCATTTCTATGTCCAGCTTTCTCTAACCCTGGACCCCTTTAGTCTATACATGCAGAGCAGAGGCCATAGACTTAAATGGGACTCTGCTCTGTATAAAGGGGAATTTTTACCTTTTGATGATGTATCTTGCTCCGCCTTAACAATCCTTGCCCTAGACGGTAGGGTGTTTGCCCCCAGCTTGTGGCCTCATTGATAGACAATTCTGTATCTAGCTTCCTATATGTATGCCACTATTTATGTATGGAGCCAAATTCGGTAGCTTTCTAATATATGGGCTTCACAACCTGCTGTCTTAGTCTGAAATTAGGAGTGTATTTTGTATGGATGGTTGGTTTCCATAGTATCAAAGATGGTCTAGTTACCAAGATGAATCATAAAGGGATTTGCCAACAAAATGGCACGTAGTTCCGGACACCTACAGTAAATAGGTGTGTCCATTATGTCAAACGTAAGCTTTTCTCTGAATAAGCAATAAGATAAGCTAAATGTATTTAAATATAATGTGTATTTTATTGCTATTGTGTGTGATGCCAATGAGAAACTTTTTTGGACACTGAATAAATAATTAAACTTTTGAGTTAGGACCTACCTACTATAAGCTACTTCCGGACTCTTAAAAGATACAGGAAACGACCCTTATCTGAATCATCTCGCTTTATCAACCGTCTCTAGCATCCTTTGACCATCTCTGAGTGGGAGTTCTACCTGCTGTTTTATTGAGAAACAGCATTTTTTTCCATACTAGAAAAACCTTCTAATTGCAAGATTAGGCCCATGTAAACTTGACTCATTAAGCATAATCAGGTCAATTCAAATTTAGCTTGGCTTTGATGATGCATCGACTGCCCCACACATAAGACTACTTTCAAAGTAGATTATCAGATTATATAGATTCATCTTTATTGTCATTATACAGAGTACAAGTACAAAGACAACAAAACGCAATTTGCGTCTAACCAGAAGTGCAAAAAAGCAGAAAAGTGCAATGTGATATACAAAGTATAGACAGATGGTAGCTACATACTGCACACTTGACAGGATATAGTGCAGTGTAGACAGTGTACACAAATTCGATGTTTATGAGCCACAGAAAATGACTTTTGTGGTAACATCACACACACAAAAAAGTAAAAAGTCAGTGTCTCAGTCAGTGTTTTCCCTTCTTCAATAACAATTGAGTCTCTTTTGGAAAATATTAATTTACTATTAAGTCAACTTCATCTGTTCGTTGTGAAACATATCATATCTGCTGATCTTAACTTTTAAAATGAGAGTAGTTGAAGCCCACTGTGGTTACCATAAACCACAGAGGGTAATGGTTTGGGCATCTGGGAGGAGGCAGAGTTCCCCACTCAATGGTGTTAGGGCCCCCTTGTGGTGATCTCAGGTACTAAGGGTTTCATTTTATAAACAAATATACACTATTTTATAGCACAGTTCTCGGGAGCAGTACACAAACTTGTAGAACACAAACACAAGGCTCTCTGAGGGGATGGTTTTATAAGTAAACCATATAACAACCATGACACTGTGTCTACTTACATGTATTAATTTAACGGACAAAGTACACTTATGTCAATTAGATCAAGGGACCACATTGTCCCCAGAGCATCTTGAGGTTTTTATTTTATTTTTTTGAGTGCCTTGCTGAAGGACACAATGGTGGAAGCCGGGAATTGAACACACAACTTTTCAGGCTACTGCACGCGGGCCCAGCTATTTAACTATACTCTACCATCGCTCATATTCTAACCCAGTTCTCAGAAGCAAAAGAAGACCTTACAGAAGAGAAACACAAGGCTTGCTGTGGGCATTGTTGGCCCGCTGCTTGCTGGAATTGGAGTGCATCACTGAGAATAACTCCATGGCTGAAGATGTGCTGCACCTTTGTAAGATTCTGACAACCTGGGCAGTTGATCAGGAGCTGGTCCTTGCAGAAGAGGATATGTGGCATCTGCAGGTGTCTGCACATCTGAAAAGGCAGCCAACTCTCTTCACCAATCTCTCTCAAAATTCTCTCCACCAATCTTACTTGACATACTGGCTGTTTAGTGTACTTTGTAAAATGAACAATCTTGATTTATGTGTGAAGATAATACGATTTACACAACAAGATTCATAATCTGAGAAATGTCCTCCTCACCTCTTGTATACGCGAGGTTAAGTTTCAGATCTGTGGGTGGTTGTGCAGCCATTTGGTGCAGGAATAAGTATTTCACCACGACAGCATTCAACATTCGTGTGTGGAAAGTGAGTTTCATCTTCACTAGCACTGAGGAAGACCCCGCCCTGTTTGAGAAGAGGCATTGTGAAGAGTTTCATTCCAAAACGCTATATATCTGTTTTTAAAAACATTAAACATATATGTTATTTAATTGTGCATTCCAGGAAATATTGATTGATTGATTGATTGATTGAGTTAAGATAAATCAAATACCAATATCCACATTTCTACTGAAATGACTGGGAAAACAAATTGTAAAACAAATATTTATGAAAATTCATTAAAATGGTGGATGTAGCATTTTGGAACCAAACTCACGGCAACATATTGGCAAGCATGAAAAACATGGCAACATATAGGCTACACATTTTGAGCATGAACAAAACTAGTGCCACAGTTGTATAGCTTTTGATCATGAGGTGGACCTCAGTGCTCTGTTTGGATCATGCCGTGCAGTAATCAAACTGCTGCTTGTTTGTTTAGATTAATTAAAAATAAATCTAATCGGAACAACCCTACCACAGTTTGATTGATGTTACTTGAAATTCACAATTAAAATGATTTATGAAGCGTCATTAAAATGACACATATTTGCTTTTGAAACAGAACTCTTCATAGTTTCGTGTGCTTCCATTGTGTTTTTGACCCCGCCTTCACCTGTCACATGTCACTTCCTGCCTTTGTTCCCCACAATTATTCAAACCTGCTTCTGTCTCTTGCTTGCTCATTCTCTGGCCCCTTCTCAACCTCTCTCCTCGATTCTTGATGCTCGGTCCTCCAGGCTCGCACCCACTGAGCTATAAAGAACACTGGATACTATGCCATTGTTGCCACCCCATCATTCTTTATCTAGATCAGTGGGAACAAGGACGAGGAAGAAAGGTAGGATAGATGAAAAGACGAATGAGAGAGGCCCTCTGTATGATGCCAGCTGACCCTTGTTGTTTTGGCTCTTTCATCTGATTTAGATCTTGAATTTCCCCTTGGGGAACAATAAAGTATCTATCTATCTATCTATCTATCTATCTAGATTATCCATGTATTTAAGCCCAGTTTTTTGCTTGGTTGTTGTTCACGTGACCCTGCTAACCATGTCTGGGTTTAATTCTAAAAAGTGACAGTGACATAAAATCCCTGGACAAAAATCCTAAGTACTGGGCTGTGTTGTAGAGGTTCATACTTGAAGGCCATGCACGTAGCGCCTGTGTAGAGATCAAGCAGGGGGCAGTATGAGCAGTTGAAGGCATAATCCATCTGGAAAAAGGAGCCAGCATTTCACTACATATTTAGTATTTCTCCAGAAATGAGCTGTCACAGTATGTGAAAAATTCTAATCACCCTTTACCTTACTAACCTACCACTAATAACTTACCAAATCCTCAACCTCAGACTGTAGCGAAATGTAGTTGGCTGAACTGGGATTCAGGAGAGAGTCCTGAAAGACTCGATTGGTGATCTCCATGTAGAAGCAATAGGCTGTTGAATCGGCTGGCAGTTGAGGCCCAACAGCTGTAGCAAGTGGGGGAATAAAGTGGAATAAAATAAAGTAAATAAATATTTTATCCTTTGCTCTTATAACACAACATACTCTAACTAATACGAGATAGTGATGAAGTTACAGAATATAAGATGAGAAAACTATATTGTCAGATTCAACTAGGGATTACACATATTTATTCATAGATAATTAACATCATACAGTGAATCTTGGACTCTAAACGGCAGGTTACTGTGTTTATGTCACTACAATTCCAGTCATGGCAAATTACCTCGTCTCGGAACCCTGGCGGACGTGGATCCAGTTTTTTTGTTTTTGGTATGGAACTTTCCTCTTTTTGTTATGAGGATGGCTATGTGCATGGCTGAAACATTATCACATAATCTGTGTGTCATCTGCCGGGGCTCAGCGAACGAGGAGTAGTAAAGGCTGACTTACTGCTGGAACTGGTTGGGAATGGGAACGTGCTCTCACTGACGAACACCCCTCTGGAGCTGTAGGCGCTGGGAGACCAGGTGGTGGTGGTGGGTACAGTAGATGGGGTCACTGAAAAAGCAGAGGTCTTTTAGCATTTAGACATCGTTCTTGGATGCCCACAAACTATCTACCCACTATCTAAGTTGCCCAGTAGCCTACTCTCTGTTCCTGTAATAACTGTGGGTCTAAAGTGGTAGGGTATGGGTTTCTCTTTTTTTGCAAAATCACTTTAGTCTAGATGGAAACAGGGGTCCACGCGCACCCCCCGGCTTTTTTTATGCCACCTGATTTTTTAGAATCCTTAAAGTGTCTATTTTCAGAGTCTGGAAAAATAACCATTTCATTCAATTCCTGGGGTTAGAAATGTATGGAAAAATGTGTTCATTTGTCTCTGTATGTTGTTTACTTCGAATGTTATGCCTCTTTCTATATAATTATTCGGTTTTTCGGGTTCCGGTCGGGTGCAACAAAGGGTTAAAAATGAAGCCTTTGGGACATTATTTCAGCTTGGTACCTGGCAGATTCTGAGAAAAAAAAACACTTTAAGGATTCTAAAAAATCAGGTAACATAAAAAAAGCCGGGGGGTGCGCGTGGACCCCTGTTTCCATCTAGACTACTTGAAAACATATTCCTAACCCACTTACAGACACTGAGTTGGAAGCTCTGAAATGGAAATTAAACACGTCAATCATCTGTGGAACGGGCATGGCTCGAAAAACTCTATACGTTCGTCAAGCAAACGGTCACACTATCTATCTTATATAGAAAGTTAAAAAGCCCTTACCGAATGTGTTTAAAGAGTTAATTGTGAACGGTGTGCTTGTTGTTTGACTCATATAGTCTGTGAATATATTTCCAACTAAAATGTGGTTGAAGAAGTTTGGAGTCTTGAAAAGAATAGTCGCCTGAGTATAAATCAGTTGACCTTTCCTACAAGAGAGGAGACATCATTCGATTAGAAATTGTAAGATGCTGTAGTCAGTAAGGAGGATATATCAAATTGTTTTTATGTCAGAATGATTTGGTATGAATGAGTGCTTACGTGAATTGTATGTCTGCAGTCCCCAGATAATATCCTGCTGTGCCACCAGAGGTATTGAAGGCTTGAGTCAACTGTACATTATAACAGAACAGTATTTTTTCAAAATCATCCATGAATCCCTGAGGTGTGTGTGTGTGTGTGTGTGTGTGTGTTTGTGTGTGTGTGTGTGTGTGTGTGTGTGTGTGTGTGTGTGTCTGTGTGTGTGTGATTGCAAACAGAATTCTCCAAACAGAATTTTACTATGTAACATTTTGGGCATTAGCGGACTTCCTCCATTTACCTCTGCCAAGGAGGTATGTTTTCATTGGGGACCGGCGTTTGTCTGTCTGTCTGTTTGTTTGTCTGTTTGTTAGCAAGATAACTCAAAATGTAATGGATGGATTTCGATGAGATTTCCTGGGAAGGTCAGACATGACCCCAGGATGAAACGATTACATTTTGGGATTTATCCGTAATTCTGTTGGGATTCCAGAGGCATTTATGTATCTAGCTTAGTGGTGTAATGGCAACCTAGGAAGAACAATGCAGGCGGAGGTAGCTGCACTCTCGGAATGCTTTTCTAGTTGATGTTGTTATGCCCAGTTTGTCTAGCACCCAATTTTAGAGTTTGGATGTGCGTGCTTGACTGTTATTATTACATAGACATTCACACCATGCATAACAGACTGAACAGATCATTTGTTCCCTCCACCACACAAGTTGTAGCCTGACTCTCGCCAGACCCTTGTAGTTCCGCCATGCTCCACCAGAGGCGTTTCGCTGAGCTCCACACAAGGGTCTGGACGCGAGGGCAATCCAAACCCCTGTGCCAGTGCTCAAAAAATGAGCAACCAATCAGGAGCGCCGAAGCGAGTGTTTGATTCAAATAACAATGGCGGCACGGAGCGAGGAGTCTTGTGCTGACATTGATTCTGCTATTTCAACCGTTTTGTCGAATCTATCACGTATTCATTCTTTAAAAGATTAACAGAGAATAGTTTTGAAGACATTTACTGGTGGCAAGGATGTTTTTACTCTTCTTCCGACCGGGTTTGGCAAGAGCTTGAAGAAGCCTAGCACGTCATTCAAGATAACAGGCAAGTGGTTTATCAAATCACATGCGAGGATGTTTTACAAGGACCCGCCTTCAGAAATACATCTCCTATCGAGAAGTCCCAGATCCTTGTGTGAAGCAGACAGCGAACTACAGGATCTGGCGAAAGTCAGGTTACACAAGTTGTCCAATAAAATTAATTCTAGAAGAGGCATGCTACACAGTGTATATGTTTCCTCTTACCACTGAATCAACCATTGACTCTACATATCTGTAGTAAACAGTGTCGGAATGGAGAAGGGAGTCGGTAAACGGAAAGTTGGTGATCTCTGTGGACAATAAATAAGCATCCATAGCCACTGCCCGTCGAGTGCGGATCCGTCCATTGGGTTGTGTGGCTGCAGGAGATTCAACAAAAGAGTGATTTCATAAGATCTCCATTCCTCCCCATTATCACTGGTTAACACATAGCAGAACATGCCCCAGAATCAGGCAGGTCATACTGTATGTTGAGTTCATTTATTTGTTCAACATCAGTTTTAAAGTAGAAAAATAATAAACAAACAAAATATAGTATGTGTCTTTTGCAACAAAGTATGAACATAACTCCGATATAATAAAGAGGAAATGCAACGACAGTCTGTAGAAAGAGATCTCCGAATTCCTGGGGGTGTACAATATACACAATGCAATACAATACAAACAAGTTTACAATATACCCCTTCAACATTTGTAAACATCCAGAGCTTAGGTTGGGTATGCGTGCAGCATGGGGTCAGAAGCAGCTAATAGACCTGCATGTTGAGCTGTCAAGGTGTCAAGGTCTCAAAGACCACGAAACTTAAATAGGTATTAGCTAATGGCGATTGTTTGCCTGATCTTGAGCTGATAACAGAATGGGTAGATGATGTCAGCAAGTGGCCAGAGATTCATTAGGACGCCAAATACGGCTATCTGGTTGACAAGCCCCGTGTGTAAACGAAAAAGTAGTATAAGCAGGCAATTTTCTTGACGTTTCCTTGATGTTTCAGTCAATTCACACGCACACACACACACACACACACACACACACGCACACACACGCACACACACACACACACACACACACACATACACACACACACACACACACACACACACACACACACACACACACACAAACACACACACACACACACACGCGCACGTACACCTTTTCAGTGACGTGAACCGTGAAAGGGTCTATAGAAAAAAAAGTATTGTTTGTAATCGATACAATACATTGCAGTAGAAGAGGAGCCTAATAATCCCAATATCAATCAAAACGGAACCCCAGATGTTGTAAAGTTGTATGAAGAGGATAACGTTTTATTTTACTGTAACATGTTGAAATTCAGGTTCAGCCTTTATAACTGTTTTGATAACTCAATAAACATGGCCTTAGCCAAACTTAACCTTAACAAACAACTTTGCAGTCAACAGAGTAAGGATATAGTTTGGTTATCGTTTGAGAATCTGTAGATAGACTATGTATAAAAATTAATAAGTTTATGATGTCCTAAACCCTGATGCCATAGCTCATGTTATCTAACATTGTGTAATCTAAACCTTCACACATAATAATCACCCATCCAAACCAAATATACCTAGAAACTCTCAAAGAATAATGGACTGGACACCTGTCTTATGCTTCAACATGTCAGACGCACCACAAACTGGTTTGTTCTATTTCAACCATTTCACAAAGTTTGAGTCTGAGTTTTGCAGTAAACGGTTTTGCTCTACATACATAGCAGATTGAAGAGTTCAGATGCAAAACCTCCTAAACAGTGCTATAGTGGTAGCAGCAGTAATTACAGCAGTCTCATGCCCGTCACATGAACTTCAAAGCACAGAACAGACATTGGCCGGGTTTCCCAGATTCGTTAAGAAGCTCTTAAGTGCTAAGAACTTCATAGGAGCTCTCTACGAACGTTCTAAGAATGCTCCTAAGAAGTTCTTATCACTTAAGAGCTTCTTAACGAATCTGGGAAACCCGGCCATTATAAATAAGTAGGTACTCACAAGAGACTGCAAATATCCCAGCACACACTAGACCAACACACAGGATCAGTCTGGCAGGCTGTGCCATTTTCCAAATCTTCAGAAAGACTTACAGATAAAACACACTAAAAAAAAAATCTATCTGACCACTAATCTATGGTAAAATTGATAATATTGTTGTAGCCCGGAAGGAGGTGGTCAGACGCTAAGCCACTCTTTATATCGAAGAAAGGGGGTTGCACTTGCACCATTTCAAGGGGGAGTGGCCATCGATTATGCAAGTTATTATATTAATAAACCAATTGTTTGAAAGATACCAACCAAGAGGCTAACAAGAATCAACAGAGGGAGATTCTGCAATGTCATATGATGTTTCAGGTCTAATCAAAAGTATTTACAAGTTTGAAATTAAGGGCAATTCACACAAGCTCTATCAGTGTACACTTTCTTCAAAATAGTTTTTTGCACTTTATGTCTCATACTGTATTACCCAGTTGCTCCACTGAGAGGATTGGGACAGGGCTATTCTATACGTTTGTGATGAGTGATTTGAGATTTTTCTCATTTGCCATTGTTGTATGAGTTTTGTGAGATGCCAATTAATTTTGCATCTCTAATGCACAATCAATTTAATTTAATTAGCAATTAAATTAGTTGATTCAAAGCAACCTAACTCTGACATGAGAATGTGGCTCCAAGTTTGTCTGCTACTTTGTTATTATTTCATTGACCGCATCTCTACCACAGGTATTGTGCGCACGTGCGCACACACACATGCACACAATCCTTGCTCATACCCACGCAATGGGTATACAGAATCTAGGTCGATCAGTATGTGTTGAGTCAGTCAGGAGCTCAGGTTGGCATGACTTGGCAAGATGGGCAATCAGTGTTTGTGCAGTTTTGCAATGCAAGGTGCTTCCCAAAACAAAGCATGATAAAATCTCTGCATTTGAATGAGAAAGCCATGTGAAGAAAACTGGATCTTTGCATTTCTGACTTTATTGAAAATCTGGCAAATGTGTTCACAAATTGATGTTTCTTTTTAATACCTCTGCTATAACTCAAAAAAGTTGTGGATGGATTTCAATGGAATTGTCAGGGAAGGTCTGATATGACCCAAGGAAGAAACGATTACATTTGGAGAGTGATCCTTATCACCGTCTTGTTCCAGGAGGCGGTTATGTTTTCGCTTGGCGGAGGTCTGTGCTCTCTGAGTGCTTTTCTAGTTCTATTTATGCATTTAAAGCAACACTAAAGAGTTTTTCATACCTTAACAGAATGTTTCCAAAATCATTTCAGTGGTTCATCAACTCGTAACAGGATGAACGGCACTTCTGCATTCACTTCACGGCCCTCTATCGGCTATAACCGCACTATGTAACTTTACCAGATTGGTAAAGTAGTTCGATGAGATGAGACCAAAGAAACTACCAATTTGACTTGCTTCGATGTCGCAATACATCATACTTTCATAAAATCATACAACATGCTACCTCGTCTGTAGACATCGTTATATGGTGGATAAACAAGCATGCGTGCAACAGAGGAAAAGTGTTTTAGTGTTGCTTTACAGTAATGGACATGACTTACAGAGACCAACTAGAATTGCATCTCTGAGTAGCTGCAAGAGTGGGCTTGATCATGTGCAGATCGCCAAAAGGATCCGGTGATATGCAAATTATGTGCTGCAGACATTGCAAAGGACTTTGTTTTAATCAACACTTTCTTTTTAACACCGTCAGGCCGTGTTTTTTTTTTTTTAAGTAAATGTTCCAATCAATGATCTAGGCAGCACATTCTCGTCTCCCCATTTTACGGTCTAATGGTTACTGACGAGAATGGCACCGGGTCAAAGGTCATCGATTAATCTGCGTTCATTTTTTTTAATCAGTTATTTTATCTCAAATTAATTAATCTAAATTAATCAGTTATTTTGACAGCCCTTATAACAATTAAACTGAATTGGATTGAAAATTAGTCATTTATCAGAGGGATTAATGAGAACCTTATAACTGATAACAGGTACATAAGACATTGAACTGTATACGTTTGAGACATTAGCATACTTATTGCAGATAACATTAAGCTATTAATATGGACTTTATTTGTGACATCTTGTTGCTGTTTCTGGAAAAGTATTTGATCATCTCCCAACCAATCGGGAGGTGGATCTGGGGCATCAGACACCTCTGCTGACTGCTGCTGAGTCCTCTGTAGGTGCCTAATTGAGTAAAACACAGATGAAGGAAGGTGCCTGCGATGCTTTTTTCCATTTTGGTTCTTTGGTCAGGCATTCAGGCCACTGGTTTCTGAGTACAGTATGCATTACATTTACGACTTCCATAAATCAGTACTGTGCATTGTTATTGTATCTACTGTAGTGTTGTGCTGTGTTATGTGAAATAGGCCTGGTTGTTCATCACCCACATTGTCATAATCATACATTAAGAGGTAATAAGCTACTAAAAGTTAACCAGTCTATAGGCTTATGTTACTGACTTAGGAGACAACACAAAGGCTTGGCAGCTCCATCTTATTCAAAGAAACGACTCTACAGTATCATAGATTAGATCTATTGTATTAACTAATAATAGCCCTTCATGAACTTATTCTTAGGTTCATTGCTTGAGTTGAAGGCTTGGTCTATTTGCTTCTATTTCACTCCACCTGGCATTCAAGTGATACAGTATGAAATCATTCCATCTAGTTGAAGGCTTGGTCTGTTTGCTTCCATTTCACTCCACCTGGCATTCAAGTGATATGAACTCATTTCTAGAAAAAGCGAGTCGAAGGCTTGGTGGAAGGATCCAATATTAGATCCATTTGAACTGATCTGATTGTAAATAGCAACAACTATCTCAAACATTCACCTCAAGTCTTCAACCAATGTCAATATAACAAACTAACAAAAATAACTCAATTCAAACAATCATTACATTTATTCAGTTGTGTTTGAATTTAAATAAGTATTCACTCATGTCTCCAGAACTATCAAACATGATCTCATTATCAGGCTCAATAAGCGGGAATAAGCCATGTTCATGTGATATTTTTAGGCTTTGGTTAGGCTATAAGTTCATATTCGCAGCAATTTGCATGTAAATTGGTCTGTTTATTCCAGTTGAAGAGGTGATCATCAGTAATGGACATCTCTTAAACGTGATGTGTGAGTGAGCAGGACATCTCATTTCTCATATCTGCCTCTCCTTCACTCCTCCATCCTCCTATTGTTCCTTCCTGGTATCCTTCACAAAATGAATTAGAAGGAGGTTGTGATATTCTCTGTTATAGTGACAGTTGTTAACTTGTGTTTTACCCTTTGACCCCGGAAACGGATATGTGGATGGGTGCGTGTAATGATGTAGGACACGTTGACCAGTGGAGTGGTAATGGTAGCCACGGAGTTGTTCTGTTCTGAACTGGAATAAATGATACTAAACGGATATAAACGTAGTGTTTATTGGGTCTAACATTGGTAGCAGAGGATGGCTGCTAGTTACAAAGTTCCGCCAAAGTTCGACGAGACCAGGCCATACGAGAGTTGGAAAAATGAAATTAACGTCTGGACGCGGGTGACAGAACTTGACGCAAAGAAACATGCACTCGCTGTCGCCTTGGGGCTCCAAGGTAGAGCCCGGGAAACGGCTATGGAAATACCTGCAGCTGACTTGGACAGTGATACCGGTATGGATACGTTGTTAGCTAAATTGGATAGTGTGTTCCTAAAGGAGGAAAAAGACCGTGCATATGAAGCATATTCTCATTTTGATAGTGTTACAAAAGACAGTTCCCTGTCCATGTCGGACTATATTATTGACTTTGAGCAGAGATATAACCGAATGAAAAAGTACAACATGACGCTACCCGATGCCGTGTTAGCATTTAAGCTCTTGGACACGGCTTGTCTGGATTTGAAAAGCCGTCAACTTGCATTGACTGCGTGCACGGACCTAAAGTTCGCCGACATGAAATCGGCACTTCAGAGGATTTTCGGAGGACAAACGCCAGGCTCGTCAAGCGGAATACAAGTAAACCAGCAGGATGTGGCGTTCTTTACTGAGCAAAGGCCGCAAGGACGAGGACAACGTTACACTGTACAGACTGGACAACAGAGACAGCCTTTACAGGGTACCAATCCACTGGATAAATTCGGTAAGCGATCAAGATGTGCCATTTGTCAAAGCACGTTTCATTGGGCTAAAGATTGCCCTCATAAGAAGAGTGAACATGTAAAACTAACTGAAGAAGAAAATGTTGAGGAATGTAACATCACACTGTTTACAAAAGCCTCCATGTCTGACTCAGAAATCTTCCTGGCTGAATCCCTGGGGTCAGCTATTATTGACACTGCTTGTACTCGTACTGTATGTGGGGAGAAATGGTTGGAAAACTATGTGAAAGATCTCAGCCCAGACCAAGTGAACCAGGTGCTGCAAACAGAAATCCCCAGTTGCAGGCCATTTCGATTCGGAGATGGAAACTTAGTATATTCCACCAGAAAAGTAAAACTACCTGCTAAGATACACTGTAAAAAATTTACTGTAAAATTTACAGTAACTTACTGGCAACAATTGGCCAGTAAGTTACTGTGAATACCTTTTACAGTAAAGGTACTGTATTTCCATTTACAGTATTTATATATTCACTGTAAAATGAAAAACAATTAAATACTGTGATTTCAGTCGTATTTACAGTAACTTACTGGCCAATTGTTGCCAGTAAGTTACTGTGAAAACCTTTTACAGTAAAGGTGCTGTATTTCCATTTACAGTAACTTACTGGCCAATTGTTGCCAGTAAGTTACTGTGAATACCTTTTACAGTTAAGGCGCTGTATTTCCATTTACAGTAACTTACTGGCCAATTGTTGCCAGTAAGTTACTGTGAAAACCTTTTACAGTAAAGGTGCTGTATTTCCATTTACGGTAACTTACTGGCCAATTGTTGCCAGTAAGTTACTGTGAATACTTTTTACAGTAAAGGTACCGCATTTTCATTTACAGTATTTTATGTATTCGCTGTAAAGTGAAAAACAATTGATTTTAAATTAAGATATTTTTTTTTTTTAGTTGTATTTACAGTATTGGCTGTTTCCCTGTAAAAGCTAGGTCAGTTAAATACTGTGAATTCAATTGAACTTACATGAGCAATCATTAATAGAATAACTCATATTCCAAAATATTTCAGTTAACTGCAGACAATAAAACAATTTTAACTTTTGTTATTTATTTAAGACATTTCAAATGTATGACTGAAGTGGATGTTGACAGACAACAGTAGACATGGTTTGAACACAACCACAACCTTATCTGATTTGACACAGATAAGGGGGTTAAAAGCGCAGTGTGTGTAAGTGCAGTATGGCAACTGGCAAGTCTATGTAATGTAGTATAAGGAGTTGTGTGTGTACAGGATGCGGAGTAAAGAAACTCATCCCCAGTCTGTTTTGTGGGTGTTCCCTCAGTCTGCCACGTGGGAACAGAGACGTCTGCTTGACCTCAGTGGTTTAAACAGTCCGTGGTCAGAGCGTGAAATGTCTTTTGAAATACTTTTGGGCCGTTGTTGTACTCTTCTGGTATACAGTAGGTATCCTGCAGGGTAGGGAGAGGTGCTCTGATGGTACCTTTCGCAGTAAATGTCAAGTGTCTGAAAAAGAGAAAGAAAGCATACATTACAATTGACCCCGTTCATGAATATACATTAATTAATGCAAACTACTCCGGTTGTGTGACAAATAAAAGCAAACCCACACTAGTCAGGTGCAATAGATAGAAGTAATGCAGATGTGTACAATACACCACCATAGCAAAGTTTGGGAGTTCACTTTGATATGTCCAGTGTTTTTTTTTTTGAAAGGGGACATTTCGAAGTGACCCTACACTTCTGAACAGAAGTATGTCTATGTGATATCATACCTAATCTCATAATTGCCTGCGGCAACTCTGCCTTCATGCGAACACCACTTTTCTGATGCCTAACATACTGTAGGCCATCTCCCATCTGACTTGCAATAGCAGCCTCTGGCTCCAGGCTGGGACTTCTGGATGGCTCCTAAAAAGAATAAACAGCAATTGCCATATAATTTGTTAATAAACAGCAATTGCCATACAAAACAAATCATAGCTTTAAAAAATAAGCAAGGCAATCAGATGTAGAAATAGAAATGATAATTACCTTGCCATGAGGCACCCTTGCCACCCTTGTCACCATCTATGTTACTTCTTGATATCAGTTTATTTATGAACATAAATAAAACACAAACACTTACACCATGTTGAGGGCAGCAGCCATGGCTAACAGACATCATCAGGGTAGTGCCATCAGGTAGTGCCATCAGGGTTGACCGACTTCGCCCTGGACAGTTGTTGACAGTTGAGCCCACAAAGTCATAACAGACACATGAAAGGAGGGGATAAACTAAACAGTTACAGACACAAATACAGTACATGCACACATATTAAATGCTATATGCGTGTGTCTCTATTTGGTGAGTGAACTCACTTGCAGGCTTGGAACTTCTTCCTTATGGAAGTGACACACATTTGGAACATTCCAAAATGCACACAGCCTAAGTGTCTCTGACACAGCGTTCTCAGGGCAGCAGTCCTCACACCACCTACTAACAGAGGGAACAGAAAGAGGCTTACATTAATTAATACATTGCAAAACACACAGAACATGAAAAGACCATCACTGAAGCACTACTACACTCACATGCATCTTAAATAAACACATGCCTCAATTTAAGTCACCAAACATTGGGCAAATAAAGGCTATAAAATGAATACCATTTAGCCAAACACTACCCTTCACAAACTAAAGATCCCTTTACTTATCGGCATGATATTTCTGGTAATTGAAATTCCCCAAATGCTCCCCTTTCACATCCACTATATGACGGATCTATGAGCATGACTATGCAAAACTACAGTTCCTAAATTAGGGGTGAGATAACTTACACATCAGCCTACTTCATTAATTTGTTTTACTGGTCCTCTTTCCAGTTATAGCAACACTACATATTATGCATCAACACTACATGTATTAAGTTTAATGTTAACTACCCATGCCCCATGGAGTTCGCAAAGTAATGTTACTAACTAGCTGCTACCGTTAACAACTTTCACCCATACACTGTATATACAGTCTATGCTTTCACCTGTGTCTGTCTGCTAGCTAACTTCAGCCTTCAGCCTGCATGGTAACAGCCACTTTAAGCTAAGCTACTTGCGTCTGATATTTCATTCAAACTAAAACTCTACATTCATAACGACATATCAGACTGAATTATTGCTAGATATGATATTGACTATCATTCGAAAAATCCCACATGATGGTTCAGTTAGTTACTGGAAAAGTTAACATTAACAGCTAACATCGCTAACGCTAGCGACGTTAGCTCGCTAGTTCTAGCTATCGATATGTGCTATGCTGATTCTAACATGACAATAATGGCTTTGGTTAACATTTCATTGTGAAAACAATACATTTCTAATAAATTCCCGTTTTCAATTGGCATACAAAAGTACTGTAATTCTTACCTTGAATATGATGTTTGTACAGAGTTGAAAATTGCAGTCAGATTCATGATTGAAAAGTGACGGTTGAAGTGAAGTCACTCTGGCTGGAGTTGAAAAGTCAGGGGTGGGGGATGGGATGGAATTACTGCGTGTGCGCATGCGCTTATCAAGAGGCGATAAGCAGCCGTTAAAAACAATCGTGGAAAATTATTAGGCTGAAATGTGTTATGCTTGCTCAATAGTGTGATCAAAGCCTTAATTCTTGACATCAAATTGACTTTCTCAACAGTCTCTGGTAGGGGAGAGCAGGGTCAATTGAAACACTTTTCAGTTTAACGTCTTTTTCAAAACAGGTGAAAGGGATACAAATAATGTTGTCATATGATCAACAACTCACATGTGTCCTCTCTTAGTTACCAGTGTAATTTCATATACACCTTGAGTGATCGCGTTGTTTTTTAACTTTGAACGTAAGTTGTCATTTGTTTCAATTGACCCACCCAGTCGGGTCAATTGAAACACATGTGCGGGACGAATGAAACAGCATATTGTAAACAGAAACCATTCACTTTACTCTAGTTTTTATGAAACATACCTAACAACATACTTCTGTACTTGTCATGGCTAAAATTTCACCTGATTCTTCAAAATATAAGTAGGTCAAAAAATGTATTTTTCCATGTGCATCCCCCCCAGCACACGACGTCATTTCAACGTTGATATTTGGGCTAAATCCCGTCGGTCCGTCATGGCCCTGATTTCAACCAAAATTAGACGTAGAATAATGGTCTTGTTTTGGCCGGCCCATTTTGGTCTAAGGAAAGACGTCTTTAGCACGTCCTTTTTCAGACCACATATCAACTAATTAAATCCTGATGTAAATTATCAGTTATAGTCTACCTAGGACTACATTATCGTTCCTGTCGACCATCTTTCCCCCCCGGGGATTGCCCAAATCCGCCGCGAACTCTACGGGCGCCCGGCGCCGCCATCTTGGCTGCCGTTAACTGCGTGTGTGACTTTTGTTTGTTTACTCATGGCAACAGTTGATATGGACGGACAACTCTGTTTTTAGCCTTCTCCCCTCTGAAAAAAAAATCAGAGGAAAAATTCAGATGGAAAAAAATCAGTCATTGAAATAATGAGTAATTAAAATTCTGATAAAAAAAAAAATCACATAAATGTTCACGTAACGAGACAGGAGTGAACTCTGCGCATGTACAAGAGGAACGGAGGCGGGAAGCCGTAGCCGAGCCCATTTCGAACTTTGTTTGAAACACACAGTCAGTTGAAGCCGTTGAAGAACAGCGTGAAGATGGAACCTGCTACTGAGGTAAGTGAGTTTATGCCTATGATTTAGGAAGTAGAAATGTAACATTTTGATCGAGAGTCAGTTTTGCCAAAACGAGACGAATGCTCTGAACACCATCAACAGTGCTATCAGAGATGATTATGCGGACAGCGGAGTAATCGAGGATCTGTATGTTACCATGCTAACTTAACCTGTCCTGGGCTAGTTTTACTTGAGTGGAGAAATTCTTCTGTGTTAATTCACTCTACCGCTGATAATGTAGTCGGACTTGAAACCCGTTTGTAATTGCTGTTAGGTCCCGTTATCTCTATGAAAGAAAAGTATTTTCTGTCTGATCTATTCAACACAATTTAGGGCCGTTTGTGGTAACGTAGGAAGTTAGGAAGCTGATTGCAACACGCATGATTTCGTGGACCTGCTTAGAACGTTCACAAAGGTAGCGCGAAAATTTGAATTTTTTTCGCGGCTAGATCTACCCGTCCCGAAGAGTCCTTTGTAACCATGGATATCTCTCCACCGTCCTGCTAGATACACTAGACTAGAGTAGACAAGCAGCGCGCTGTTATCCACTTCATTTTTGTTGTAGCATTTTGGTAGCAACAACTTGTACTTGTTGCCAACAGGACTATTTTAAATACCAGAATCGCTATTAGGCCCACTCTCCATTTATTGTTTATGGTTCATAGCAAGCAGTCATCATTACCAGACGTGGAGAACCTGT
The DNA here is from genome assembly GCF_963854185.1 of Sardina pilchardus. Classification (NCBI taxonomy): domain Eukaryota; kingdom Metazoa; phylum Chordata; class Actinopteri; order Clupeiformes; family Clupeidae; genus Sardina; species Sardina pilchardus. Next base: position 7,656,402 of record NC_085017.1, read on the forward strand.
TGACCAGTTGTGCAGCATGTTAATAGTGTTATTGTTGTTGTTGTTATTATTATTATTATTATTATTAATAATAATGATAGTAATATCTATCTATTTATTGACTGTCATTTGGCACAGAGTAGTAACAGAGTGGTCAACATTGTCGAGGCTCAGATGCCCAGGTTGTGCAATATGTTGGTATTTTAAAGTGAAAGGTAGGGGAAACTAGTTGTGTGTTTATGTGATTGTATTGTAGCGCCGAAGCTATGTACCCCCTTGTTGGACTATCCCCTGTGGTCCCTTGTGTCCCCTGGTTTCCTGGTCTGTGTGTGTGTCTCCCTCTTCCTCCTGTGTTATAGACTGTGTCAATAAGTTCTGATGGGTTTGTGTTTAATGATTATTTTTGGAAATTGGTTATGTAAGAAGTGACACTTCCAGCGTGTTTTTACTAGACGCTGCTTTTGAGGTCTGGGATTCCTGTCATTTTTCTGTGTAACTGTTGCTTTTTCTAAAGTCTTTGCTCATTTGTCTTCTCAGCACATCAACTCTTAAGTGTGTCCCTGGAAGATCTACCATCAACTTCCAGAACTGCAACTGCTAGTACTGTCAGATGGTGAATGCTACTCAGGGTAAAAAAAAAACTTTACGTAAAACCATTTTCATCTATTATTTCAAGTTCTGTCTCAAAATGTGTTTGAAGCCATTATTCTAAGCTAAAGTAACTGCTGGATGACTTTGAAGAATCTGAACAGTGTACGGTTCACTATGTACTGAATTTTATTATTTCTAAGTGTTGTAGCAAGCAAAGTTGTTTTATTCTAACTTTGCTTTTTTGTCTTTTTTTTTTGAAACAGCAAACACCATTGTTACACCACTTTGAAGGAGAGCCTGGTCATTTGGTCCCCTCAGCTTCTCCCTTTCTCAGTGATATGTTCATTGTGGCTGGGATAATTGTGGGGCACTCTTTCCTTCATGGAGGACCCTGCTTGTCTGGACTCTGTGATGTGGTTGTCCATACTGCTTCGTGGGAGCCCAGACACGGCTACAGTAAACCTGGAGGACTGTGCAGACCTGGACATTAGAGAAACAATCAGGCTTGTATGTTTACATAGAAAATACTAATGTTTGATGTTATGTTGTGTTTTTATTTTGTTTTGTTGTTTTTTGTGTGTTGCCCCCAAAAGATTGTGGGTCTTTGATTTTATAATGATTTTAGAAAAACTGAGGAGTCAACTGGTGGACCCACTATTATGATTCTATAAACTTTTAACACACTGTCTAACCATTATGTATCTCTTTCATGCTCTCCATCTTCAAGCTGGAGGTGGAATCAAACCTATCAGCTGAAGAAATGGGAAGGGTACAGAACGTGGCCTCTTCCTGGGACCTCCCTCCGCTAACCACAACCAACAGGGCCCTTAATGCTGTGAGTGAAATACATTTATATTTCCCTATGCTTTAGTGTGCTATACATTTTCCTTTCCCCCCGCATTTGGTAATTTAGTCAATCAGCAGACGCTTCTATCCAAAACAACCTAAAACTACACTTTGGAGGTGTGTTTTTTTTATGTCGGTCTGGTTTGACTTGATGTAGCCGTTTTAAGACGACTGCAGACGTGATTATTTCTGAGATTCTGATAAGTTTTCAACCATGACGTATGCACAATAAATTCCAGTTTTGAAAACATATCAGAATCTCAGAAATAATCACGTCGTGACCTATCTTTTACTGTCTATGGTCGTGACGCCTTCTAAATGCGGCCGCGCTGTCAGCTGTTCATTCACGACAGCGGAAGAGAAAAGTACCTGTTAGCATGCTAAATTCGACATCCAAACGTAACGAGGAGACTCGCGCGAGCTAAACTGCTATTAATTCTGCTTAACATGCTGCGCAAATGTGTTCAAAACGGCTGCTGTACGGTCCTAAAATGTACACCGTACTGCTGCATTCAAGTTAACTCTGCTAACGTCTCACAACGTAGCCTACATTAGGGAGACTAAACTAAGTTATGCATTCGAGCTGTATCTCCAAGCGTTAGAATAGTGTCAACGAAGAGACTCTTGTGTGGGGGCGGATCTGTGGGGGAAATCAATGTGAATTGGAATTGTACATTGTAATTGATAACACCTGCGTGTTCAGGGCTGCCCGCGGTGAAGCCAGAGAGGGTTAGGAGACGCTAGCTAAGGCCGGGGATGTAGGAGTGAGGACTGATTGTCGCTTCCCAGTCAGGGGGTTTTCCTCGTAAGCTGCTGTGGAGGCAGCGTTGGATCGGGTACTTCACTGGCCAGCGGGCCGGTCAGCGGGCCGGTCAGCGGTTGAGACCACACAAGAGTCTCTTCGTTACACTATTCTAACGCTTAGAGATACGGCTCGAATGCATAACTTAGTTTAGTCTCCCTAATGTGGGCTACGTTGTGAGACGTTAGCAAAAGTTCACTTGAATGCCGCCGTTTTGAACACATTTGCGCCGCATGTTAAGCAGAATTAATAGCAGTTTAGCTCGCCGTATGTGGCAACAACAATCCTTCAACAATCGTTAATGTTTTGTTAAATGCACATGCAGAGGCAGTGGTTTCATTCGGGCAAAGAAAAAGCTGCGTGCGCGCAGCTCAATGAAAGTGATTCAATTGATAACATGATTTAAAAATAATTTCAATCGTACAACATAGAACATTATTTCGTGGCGGCCCGCCACAGATTACTCAATGTATGGGAAACACTGTTAATGAAAATGTTTCCTGTCATTTCAGCTGCGGTGAAAAATGGAGCAACAAGGCTGACCGTGACATCGGGAGAGCTGAGGCAGATCATCTTAAACATGATGCACCTGGACGGTCCGGTGGCGGAGACTTCAAGAATTAAATAAAATTACAATGAAATGGATAACGTTTGTTTGACTGTTTGTTTACGCCTAGCTTGCTATTGTAATGTAGGCCTATTAGATTATGTATTTATCATCTAGATGGTTAAGTTGGTAAATGAAAATGCTTAATGCACATTTTAAAAGCCTATAATAGGATAATATAGGCTTATTTTAACAGCAATAGTATGGGTAATGGTAAAGTTAGTAAGTGCTTAATGCACATTATTTAAAAGCCTATAATAGGATAATATAGGCTTATAAATTAATATATAACAGCAAAATTCTGGTTGAAAATAGGTCCATGGCAGCACCTAAACAAGACGTGGTTTCAACCAAATTTAAACGTTGAAAAGGCGTCTTTCCATAGACGTCTTTTCAACGACCATGAAAAGACGTCATCTAACCTTTCACTTTTAAACCAAACTGGGCCGTTGTTTCGACGACTTGACAAGACGTCTTTTCAACGACTTTTCAACGTGATTTTGCTGGGGGGGATCAATGTCGAGATACGCGTTTCGATTAAACTCACATTTCTTCATTTTATACCATGCTGATGACTACATTTCCATCTAATTTACTTATTTCCCGTTGTAAGCCTTGTTGAGGGATTCACAATTGATCTTCCTCTTTTATTTTGAAACATTAGATTTTTTTTTGCATTGATAGTTCGGGACGATTGAAACAACTGTTTCAATCGTCCCGACAGTGCTAACTAACACTTAAACATATTTTGCTTCTAAACCTCAAAATGCTGACATTTAACACTTTCAGACATGTTTAAGTAATGATTCATCTCTCGTATGGTCATGTGATCATTGCATGAAACAATAAACACGAGTTGTGATCACAAAAAAATTACCGCACATAAGATTTTACTTGCCGGTGTCAAAAACAGGTTTGCGGGGATAACGTTGGAATTCGATGACGTCATGCCACGAGATTTCCCGTGGTTGGCAAGTCTTGTGTGTTGAACAAACTGACGACATATGACATTTCAGATGTGCATGGTTTTCGAGAAAATCGCTGTGTTACTTTCGTCCCGCGTTTCAATCGACCCGGCTCTCCCCTATGTCATTATGAGTTAAAAGAAAGATAAGATTAAAAAAGGGAAAACACAGTAGGCTAGTTTACTTAGCTATTTACAGTAGCCTAGGCTACTAGTGGCTAATTGTGATTTGTTTACAGTAGTGTTTTGACTACTGTAATTTCTAAGGTAACACTTACTACTGTAATTGTAGTTTACAGTAGAGGTACCGCATTTCCATTTACAGTATTTTCTGTATTCACTGTGAAATGAAAACCAATTAAATACTGTGATTTCAGTAGTTTTACAGTAACTTACTGCCCAATTGTTGCCAGCAAGTTACTGTGAATACTTTTTACAGTAAAGGTACCGCATTTCCATTTACAGTATTTTATGCATTCACTGTAAAATGAAAACCAATTAAATACTGTGATTTCAGTTGTATTTACAGTAACTTACTGGCCAATTGTTGAAAAGAAAAAATACAGTAGTTTACTTTACTATTTACAGTACTATAGTGGCTATACTGTGTTTGTTTTACAGTAGTGATTTGACTACTGTAATGTTTACAGTAACACTTGGACTACTGTAATTGTAGGGGCGTTACTGTAAATTTTACAACATTCTACTGTAAAAAGCAAATACAGTAGTGCTACTGTGAAATTTCCTGTAAATAACTGTGAATTTCACAGCCATTTTTTACAGTGTAGGACAGACAAAATGTCATGTTGAAACTGAAGTAGTCAAAGTTGATATCCCACTGCTGCTGAGCAAAACATCTTTGAAGAAAGCAGGAACCATTTTGGACATGGAAAACGACCGAGCTGTGATGTTCAGACAACCTGTGCTTCTTGAATTCACTAGCTCTGGCCATTACTGTGTAGACATCAGAGACAAAGATACTGAAAAGAGTGAGATTGAAGAAGTCCTTACTGTGACAGAAAACATGTCCACTGAAGAGAAACGTAAAGTTCTTTTGAAGCTTCACAAACAGTTTGGCCATGCCTCAGCAGATTGGCTACAGAGGCTCATTCATAGTGCAGGAAATAAGGATAAAGAATGTGTCACTATTTTGCAACAAATAGTTAATGACTGTGACATATGCAAAAGGTACAGCAAGACCAAACCAAAGCCTGCTGCAGGTTTGCCTTTGGCCTCAGAGTACAATGAAACGGTAGCAGTGGACCTCCATGAGTTGGAACCAGGTGTATGGTATCTCCATATCATCGACCAGTACACGCGATTCAGTGCTGGAAACATTGTGAAAACAAAGAAATCCTCAGAAATCGTCAATTCCTTCATTCACACATGGATCAGTGTGCATGGTCCCCCCCGGAGACTATACAGTGACAACGGTGGAGAATTCAATAATCAGGAAATCAGAGACATGGCCGAAAACTTCAATATTGAGACGAGAACAACAGCAGGATACAGTCCCTGGAGCAACGGCCTACTGGAGAGACACAATCAGACACTCACCGAAATCATCCAGAAAGTGAAACGGGAAAATGGATGTGACTGGCACACTGCTCTTGACTGGGCCCTTATGGCCAAGAACAGTATGCTCAGTGTCCATGGTTACAGCCCGCATCAGCTAGTATTTGGACAGAATCCTAACCTTCCCTCTGTATTAGTTGATAAGCTACCTGCCTTAGAGGGTACCACTGTAAGTGCTAGGGTAGGTGAACACATATCAGCTTTGCATGCTTCTAGGAAAGCATTCACTGAAGCCGAATGCTCAGAGAGAATTAGGAGGGCACTTCGCAAGCAGCTCAGACCTACAGATGACAAATATGTGACAGGAGACAGAGTATATTACAAACGAGCAAACTGCACTGAGTGGAAGGGACCCGGGGTGGTTATTGGTCAGGATGGGGCTGTTGTATTTGTAAGACATGGTGGTATTCTTGTTAGAGTGCATCATTCCAGGCTTTGTAAGGTCAATACAGAGGAGCAGGACAAGCAGATACCACAAGATGATGCTAACAGAATAGCAGAAAGTGAGGAAAGTGTGACAAACAGTACAGTAGATGGCGCAGATAGCAACCAGAATACTGACGATGAACAGGAGAACATCAGTGACATGGAGGTGAATATAGGAGAAGTGTTACACCCACCCCTCACACAATCTAATGTGACACAAACTGACACAGAGCACAGGGCCTGTGGTAACCCTGCCCCTTTTGCAGGTGTAAAGTTAAGGACAGGTCAGACTGTAACATTTGTGAGCAGAGATGATGGAATTCAATGTACAGCCAGAGTCTTAGGCAGAGCAGGAAAAGCCACAGGACAGCATAAAAACTGGTATAACTTACAACATCTTGAACCTGATGGCAGTGAGGGACAAAAGGAGTCAGTTGATATGTCATCTGTTGGTAGTCTTAATGTTGAGCCAGAAGACAGGGAAGCTGATGTACTCATAGCAAAAGACATCTCATTTGATGCAGCAAAACAAGAAGAAATAAAGAACTGGCACAATAATGATGTGTTTGAGGAGGTTGAGAATGCAGGGCAAAAATGTGTCTCCACCAGGTGGGTCTGTAGTCTCAAAGAAACTCCCAAGGGTATTGTGCCTAAAGCACGACTCGTAGCCAGAGGTTTTGAAGAGCTTAATATGCAAGAGTTACAGAAAGATTCTCCAACATGTGCCTCAGAATCTCTTAGGCTATTGTTGTCAGTAATTTGTCAAAACCAGTGGCAAGTCCATTCTATGGACATCAAATCTGCATTCTTGCAGGGCATGGAGCTGTCTAGGGATATTTATATCCGGCCCCCTCCTGAGGCAGGCAGTGCAAATGTTATATGGAAACTAAAGAAATGTGTATATGGTCTCGCTGATGCATCTCTATACTGGTATAACAAAGTCAAAGAAATCATGCTGGGCACAGGTGGTAAAATGTCGCAAGTGGATCCAGCAGTCTTTTACTGGATAGATGAGCAGTTTAAGGTTACTGGAGTACTTGCATGCCATGTTGATGATTTTCTTTGGGCAGGCTCGCAAGACTTTTCAACAGATGTGATTCCTTTACTGAAGTCTGCGTTCCGTGTAGGGCGAGAGGAGCATGAGCATTTCTGCTATGTAGGCATGGATTTTGCTACTGTTGATGGTGTAGTTCAGGTACATCAGCACAGTTACATTGAGAATCTACAACCTCTTCACATGCAACCAGCACGTGCCATACTGAGGGATGCCCCCCTTAATGACACTGAAAAAGAACAGCTTAGGTCAAAAATAGGACAGGTCTTATGGGTTGCCAAGCAGACCAGACCAGATGTTATGTTTGACTCATGTAGTTTGGCATCTAATATCAAAAATGCTACAGTGCAGTCTGTGCATGAGGTAAATAAAATCATCCGTAAGCTTAAGTCAGACAAGGTGACCCTCAAGTTTCAGTATTTGGGACAAAATGATGCTCTAAACTTAGTCGTTTTCAGTGATGCTTCTCTTGGTAATCTCCCAGATGGTGGTACACAGGGGGGGACATTGATTGTTCTAATGGGAGAAAGAGGGAAGTTCTCTCCTTTATCTTGGCATTCTAAGAGAATTAGGCGTGTCGTGAGGAGCACTCTTGCAGGAGAGACTCTAGCAATGTCAGATGGCATAGACAGTGCTATCTTTCTTGCAACCCTTCTTTCAGAGCTCACCACTGGTGATGCCAAACAGAATGCTCCTTCACTAGTCTGTGTGACTGACAATCGATCCCTGGTTGATGCCCTTAGGTCAACTAAACAGGTCACAGAAAAAAGACTGAGGTTAGACATAAGTGGCATTAAGGAGCTCCTTCAACGGAAAACAATAAAAGAAATGCTCTGGTCTGACACAAAAGGCCAACTCGCTGACTGTCTCACCAAAAAGGGAGCTTCGGCTCTGGTGCTTTTGAAAGCTCTAAGTGAAGGACTGTGGCATCTGTGGTGAAAATGTCATGCAGTAGGATGTTTTTTTGTTTATAGTCATTGGATGACTGTTTATTTGAAATCTTGTGTACATTTATTTTATTACATTAAGTACATTGTTTTATTTCTTTATCTTTTCTGTTAAAAGTATGGGGAGATTGTTAACTTGTGTTTTACCCTTTGACCCCGGAAACGGATATGTGGATGGGTGCGTGTAATGATGTAGGACACGTTGACCAGTGGAGTGGTAATGGTAGCCACGGAGTTGTTCTGTTCTGAACTGGAATAAATGATACTAAACGGATATAAACGTAGTGTTTATTGGGTCTAACAACAGTGAAATGACTTAAACTAAACAGATTGCTCAGAGCTCAAAGCTTGTGCGTTTCAAGGCACTGCCATCTTTATTTTAACTTCCGTCCACGCAGTGGCGCACAATGTGTCAATCAACATTTGCAGGATATTACAGAAGTGTTATGACAGGATGGAGGGAGAAAGAAGGAAGGAAGGAAGGAAGGAAGGAAGGAAGCAAGGAATGGAGGGAAGATGGACAAATAGACAAACTAGAAAAGCACTCAAACCTCCGCCAAGTGAAAACATAACCGCCTCCTGGATACAGACGGTGATACGGATCTTCCTTGGGTCATTTCAGACCTTCCCTGAAAATGTAATCAAGATCCATCCATAACTTTTTGAGCCAGGGCTGCCAAGTCTCACGCTTTGAACGTGACAGTTACGCAATTTGACCCATTCCCACACCACACGCCATACTTGACATTTCTCACGCAAAATATTTCCCCATTCAGTGCACTATATATTTTTTTTTTCATGATGATAAACTTTGGTCATTGCCTTGCCGTAGTTCGAGCTCTGATTGACTGACAGCAATAACCAATCCATCAGTCCTTTGTGCCTAAATCTCACCAACCACGGAAGGCATCACACAATATAAACAAATTAGAAGCAATGTAAGGCCGGTCTTGGCGTCTCTAACTTATCAACTTATCAACTTAAGTTAATGTTAAGGCTGCTAAGTCTATAATTGTCACTTGTTGCAGAGCTGTGTAACATTTATTTGCCTCTTTCTTGATAAGTTCACACTTGAAAAATCGACTCTAATCGGAGCTGCCAAATGTCACGCTTTGAGTGTGACAGTGAAAAAAAATTTCGCCGCCGACCGCAGCAATGTGAGATATCTTGCAAACAAACAAACAAACAAACAAACAAACAAACAGACAGACAGACAGACAAACAAACCCCGATGAAAACAACCTCCTTGGGAGAAAGGAAGGGAGGGAGGGAGGAGGGACAAATAGATAAATGATCTGCACCAACAGGCGAACGTTTGCTAACATTTGTGAACAGGTCTCTGTTTGCCTTGAGTTCTCGGCGAACGTTTGCAAACACTCGCAAACAGTCTGAGGAGGTAGTTCTCCACGACCATACAGTAGGCCTAGAACTGGACATGAGTTGGACGAAGTGTTACTGTTACAATGGAATGCTTACACCAAATTGTTCAAATGTAGGCTAACTGTTGTCAAAACATCTGGATTGTGAAAAGTGTTTAAAGTTGGACTGTAATCACTTCAAAAGGTAGATGGGACAAGGTTCAAGGTGAGAGAGAAGAGTCTCCCCAGGGCTGGTTGGTGATGAGTTGCAGCGCCACCTGCAGGGCAAAGTGTCTAGAAATGTTAAAGCTTTTTAATGCCTTTAATGCCTTTAATGAGACAGCACAGTGGAGAGAGTGAGGAAATGACTCGGGCACATGGATCCGAGTATGGTTAAGACAACACAACTCTTTCTCTTTCTCTCTATCCTTCTCCCTCATTCTCTCTCTCTCCTTCTCCCTCATTCTCTCTCTCTCTCCTTCTCCCTCTTTCTGTCTCTATCTCTCAGTGAAAAGCCAGGCAAGAGGAGGATACCTTCTCTGCTGTTCTGAGGTCCCTCATGTTTCATCTACACTCAGAAAAAAAGTTCAAAAAGGGTTCCTCAGAGTGATGCTATAGAGGAACATTTTTTTGTGGGACTTGAAAAACCCTTTTTAATGGGTCTTCTACACTTATTTACACTTATTTTCACCATTTACGCTGTGGTCATGCAGGATCGCTATTTTTCACACCCTGGTCATAGCCCCGTACAGTATGTCTAAAACAGTGGGTGGTATGATTGATTTGCTATTTGTATATTATTGTCCAAAGTGACTTACATACAGTATGTCAACTATATTTGTCCCCAGAACAACTTGGGGTTACTGTAAGTGTCTTGCTCAAGGGCACAATGGTGGAAGCCGACTAAACCTATAACTAAACCTAACTTTCAGGCTTCTGTACTGGAGCCCAGTTTCTTAACCACTACACTTTAATATCAATTGAGCGCACATTCAACTCCTGATCCAAGGTACTACTGTTTCCTTGTTCATGTCCTGGCAAGTGCAGGGCTGAGTTGCACTGTTCAACACAACACAGGTTACACCAACTCTACAGAATCTTAGTCATGGGTGAAGGGTGCCACAGAAGCTGTGTGTTGTGTATGTTGGCCGGGCCTGGGACATATTCTGTTTCACAAATGACCAGTGTGTAGTGGTCTTCATAAGGGAAACGATATAACACTCTTGTAAACATGTCTGAACATCCTGTCCCGTGAGAATGTCATAGCACCACATTTGGGTCCAGGACCGACACAGGTTCGACTCCAACCTGTGTCCATCTCTCTCTCTCTCACTCTCTCTCTCCCACTCTCTATCTCACATTCTCTTTCTGTCACTCTTCTCACATTCTCTTTCTGTCACTTTTCAACTGTTCTATCTGAGTATAGCTAAAAAGGACATATTTTACTGAGCATTTTACTGTAATCTCACATGCACTTTCCATTCAACACATTCTTTATAACAAAATGCACACCATGAACAAGACTTTCATCAATGCATTTTAATCACTCCATTGATTAGTCAATCACTGAATCCAAGATTGTCAATGACTGAATAAAAAGAAATCAGCCAAATAATCAGTAAGTTCGATCATTCGTGTTGGTGAACGCCATGCAGCGGCAGCGCCCTCTAGTGGTCTGATTATGTGGTGAGAAGCTGCTGCTGACATCAGGGACATCGGTGGTTAGACTTTTGAGGTCTTTGACATTATCACTGAGGGGGGAAACGGAGCCATCACAACAAATTCTGAACATGCATAAAGTGCCATGATATGTTATTCTCACCCACTAAATGCTGAACGTGCATACAGTGCCATGATATGTTATTCTCTTCCCACTAAATGCTGAACGTGCATACAGTGCCATGATATGTTATTCTCACCCACTAAATGCTGAGTGTCAACCTGAAGTTGTTTTGGGAGTTGTCTGTATTTGTTCAAGAAGAGGAATTTGGTCACAACTGCATTAATGAATTGTGTGTTGAATCGAAGCGCCAGGTTCACAGAATCGAAAGCCTTTGGGTCGCTGTATAGGAGGAGAAATCATATCATACTCTAGAGATCACACATCTTACCATGTCGTGCAGTCAACAATACTGGTGAACGTTTGCATTAGTTAGTAAGTTAGATAGATAGATAGATAGATAGATAGATAGATAGATAGATAGATTAGATACTGTATTGATCCCTAAACGGAAATTCAAGGTCACAGTAGCATAACACACCACACATAATATACACTACAACGTAAACAGGAACTTAAACAAATCCGTGACTAAATAGAACAGTTAAATATGCAAAGAAAATATGCTCAATAAGCATGAGGTGTGTGTCAAGGTGGTAAATAAGTCCTACGGTGCAGAGTCTAGCAAAAGTATAGTAAGCAATAAATATGACATTGTAAGCATATAACAGTTATAGTATAAATACAGCCTATGGACAAAATAAGAAAAAAGTAAAAGAATTATAGCAGCAGTGCAAGTTTGAAGTACAAGGGTTTCAGCCCTTGGTCAAGTATGAAGATATACCAGGCACTATCCAGTCACCGGGATGGAGGGAGGGATTGTGTGAGCTACTGAAGCCCACAGTGTAAACAGTCAGTAGACAGCAGGAGGATCATGGAAGTGTAGAAGAGGGGGAGAGGCTGATAGGCTATGCAGAGAAGTCAGACACGATCACTGAATACAAGTTGACTGTTATGATAGATAGATAGATAGATAGATAGATAGATACTTTATTGATCCCCAAGGGGAAATTCAAGGTCATTATGTCATTATCTGTATAGATCAGATCAGACTAGATCTAGACTAGATCAGACAAACATACTATAAGGGCTCATACGTAAAAGTATGGTAAGGTATTTGGCAGATGGTTTAGTCCAAAGTTACTCACGTAGCCGTAAAATGGCTGTTAGTCAAATCCGCCTTCAGTGCTTTCTCAACAGAAACACCATCTTCTATACAGGCATTGTTAGGATTCCACCAGATAGAACGAGCACCACCATAAAAAGAATGTGTTGGGCATTCAGGACATGCATATACTTCATTCATCTAAAGAGGGGAAAACACACTATTAGTATGATACACTCACACTGGACCATTTACCTACAGAAAGTCTCTAATTAAGGTTTGCTATGAAGATATAGAGGGTATATCTACACAATGCAACCTAACTGCATATTTGGAATGCAATTGACCTCAATTTCTCTATGTATTGGTTTACTTGGGAGACCTACTCACCAAATCCACGACTTCAGATTTCAGGCTCTGGAGGTAGGTTGACTTTGGGTCCAGGAGTGAGATGTTGAAGGGTCGATTGGTGACCTTCATGCAGAAATAAATGTCCGTAGACTCCGGTGCTGAGTGAAGGGAGAAGATGTAAACTATTATGCAGTGATACATCTCATGATTGATTTAAACAATGTAGATTACATGTAATTAACCATATAAATCACACACAGTAACTGTATCTAGCACCATAAAACAAGGCGTATAACAGAGTTGCCTGTCCGAATCAAATACTGTAACACAATCGCCTAATTCCTAAGCTGTGTTTATGTCACTACAATTCCAGTCATGGCAAATGACCTCATCTCGGAACCCTGGTGGATGTGGATACAGGTTTCTTGTTATGGAGCTTTCCTCTTGTTGATATGAGGAGGGCTACGTGGCTGAAACTTTAGAGAGTGCAGACCTCCTGTATGGTTCTTTCTTGGTTGTCATACATTTGAACCTAAACTATTCAGATTGTTTCTTCATTGGGTCATTTCAGACCTTCCCTGAAATTTCATCGAAATCCATCCATTACTTTTTGAGTTATCTTGCTAACAAACAGACAAACAAACCCAGATGAAAACATAACCTTCTTGGCGGAGGTAATAATCTGTGTGTCATCTGTTGGGGCTCAGTGAATGAGTAGTAAAGGCTGACTTACTGCTGGAGCTGGTGGTGGTGGGAAACCTGGTGGTGGTGGTGGGTACGGTAGTTTGGTCCACTGAAAAAGCAGAGATCTTTTAGAATTTAGACATCGAACTTGAATGCCCACAAACAATCTACTGCAATTTCCCTTAGCCGCGCAAAATTGGTATTAATATGGTTTTGTGACTTTTAACTTCCATAAAACACTGTCCTGTGGCTACACAATGTGGCTAATACACAAGAAATGACTGTAAAATTCCATTTAAACCTCTCACTTCTGCTCCCTGCTATTTTAATTCAATGATCAAGATATACATCCCCAACCGCACACTACAGTCTTCTAATGAGTGTCTGAGTGGACACCAGCTTTAAGCTCAAGGTCAAATTCAAGACTCTCTCATCAGTGGTTTCATGTTGGTGGATACATGTTGGTGAATACAGCAATCTCCGTTCCAGTAATAGTTTTGGATCTTTCAAGAGGGGTTAAGGCATATCTGTTCAACATGCATTTAGTCTATTAAGTGCTTCTTACAGGTTATCGTTTGTATGATATAGTAGGCCGTTGATTGAATTGCCATTGTTATTTAATTTATTCTCTTTAATGTAGCCTTACTATCCCCCCTCGACTCTGCTTGTTCCTCTGCCACGGTAAGGGCCAGAGCAGTCAGAGGAAATATCTGATGAGCCTGACCCCAAGTCGACATGCTCAAAACTTCATACCCACTCTCATAACTATGGCATAGTACCATAACTGATGCCAGTTTTTATTTAACGCTGTTTCGGCAAAAAGCCTTTGTTTGTTGTCAACAAAGGCTTTTTGCCGAAGCATTGTTAAACAAAAACTGACATCAGGATAAGAGTGTGCGCTCTCCTTCATCCTCATCTGCTTTATTCCGCGACCAGCACCTCGAAAGAATACAGGTGTGCGCTGCCTTTCCTAAAAATAGTACCATGACTCACAAAATTCCATACTATCCCAATCCTACTGATTTAAACACTATATGGTATAATGAAAAAGCCCTTACTGAATGTGTTGAAAGGGTCAATTGTGAATGGTAGGCTTGAACTTTGCCTCATATAGACCATGAATATTTCTGTAAGTAAAATGCTGTTAAGCAAGTTTTGAGTCTTGAACAGAATTGTCGTCTTCACAATAATCTGTTGACCTCTCCTGCAAGAGAGGAAACATCATCTGATTATAACTTGTAAAATGTTGTCAGTAAGGAGGATATATAAAATTGTGTTTATATTAAACTGACTTGGTATGAATGAATGCTTACGTGAATTTCATGTCTGCAGTTCCCAAATAATATCCTGCTGTGCCACCAGAGGTATTGTAGACTTGAATCAACTGCACATAATAACAATAAGAACAGCATTTTCAAAATCATTCATTCCTCTGAGGCAATTGGCAGTGTGCGTGTGTGTGTGTGTGTGTGTGTGTGTGTGTGTGTGTGTGTGTGTGTGTGTGTGTGTGTGTGTGTGTGTGTGTAGACATTGACATCACACATAAAAAAAAATCTTTTGTAGTAATTGCTGCTGGGGTCGAGGAGGAGGTCACTATACGGCTGGTTGGTGATCTCTGTGGTCAATATATAAGCAGACATAGGTACTTCCCGTTCAGCCTGGATCTGTCCATTAGGTTGTGTGGCTGCAGGAGATTCAAGAAAAGATTGATTTCATAAGATCTCCATTCCTCCCCATTATCACTGGTTAACACATACAGTAGCAGGAAATAGCCCCACAACCACACAGGTCAAATGTTGGGATGTGACTGAAGTGACTAATTGAGTCAAGGCAGGTAAGCTAGCAAATACTTTTGGCAATGTAGTGTATACTGTACATTTGAAGAGTTCTGATGCAAAACCCCCTAAACAGTGCTATAGTGGTAGCAGCAGTAATTACAGCAGTCTCTTTAAAAGCACCCTCATACTTTGGTTAATTGCCCTTCACATGAACTTCAAAGCACAGAACAGACATTACAAATGTAAAGTAGGAACTCACAAGAGGCTGCAAATATCCCAGCACACACTAAACCAACACACAGGATAAGTCTTGCAGGCTGTGCCATTTTCCAAATCTTCAGAAAGACTTACTGATAAAACACACTAAAAAAATCACAATCTTGGCGATAATCTATGCTAAAATATAGGCTTATAATATTGTTATAGCCCGGAATGAGGTGGTTGGACGTTAAGCCACTCTTTATACTGTAGCCTACTGTATCTAAGAAAGGGGGTTGCTCTTGTACCATCTCAAGTGGGAGTGGCCATCAATCATGTACTGTAATTTGTTTGCGTGACCATCACACAATCATTGAACAGATACATTTGAAACATTATGCAGCCTGAGCCTGCAGATAACATTAGGCTATTAGCCTACAGCAGGTCTACATAATGTGAACTTTGTGAAATCTTGTTGCTGTGACTCTGGAGAAGAACTTGATCATCTCCCAACCTATCAAGGGGGTGGATCTGGGGCATCAGACATGTCTGCTGCTGAGTCCTCTGGAGGTGTCATGGGCCTAATGCAGTAAAACACAGATGAAGGAAGGTGCCTGCCTGAAATGCTCACAATGGCTGAACTGTTGATGTGTTTTTTTTTTTTTTCATTTTTTTTCCCATTTAGGTTCTTTGGTCAGACATTCAGGCCACTGGTTTCTGGGTACAGTATGCATTACATTTATGACTGCCATAATCTAGCGTTGTGCTGTGTAATGTGAAAGGCTTGGTTGTTGTTCACCCACTGTGGAAAATCCGCTACCTACAGCACATATAATTCCTTTCTGCACTCTGAAAATGAATGTGAACAGTTTGTGTTGTTTTCAACACATTAGTTTTAAGAGTGTGTGTGAAATTGATTTAATGAAGCATTCTAAAAGACCCCTAGGGAAAACTAAGAAAACATTGGCATAAACAAGTAATGGGCTATTAAAAGTTAACCAGCCTATATGGTTACTTATGACTATAGGAAACAACACAAAGGCTTGGCATCTCCATCTTATTCCAAAGAACCGACTCATCGATCATAGATCATCGATCATCATAGATTAGACCTTTTGTATTAATGATTTTAACTCCTTTCATCTAGTTGAAGGCTTGGTCTATTTGCTTCCATTTCACACCTGGCATTCAAGTGATATGAACAAATTCCTAGGAAAGCGAGCTGAAGGTTTGGTGGGAGGATCCAATACTGAGCGTTTTTACAAACTTCTTCATCATCTGAGAACTTCAGCAGGTGACATGACTCAGAGTTGTACTGGAAGTCTAAAGTGTACAGAATTTGTTTATGAACAGCTATCTCAAACATTCTCCTCCCACCAAGCCCTCAACTCGATTTCCTAGGATTAGTTCATATCACTAGAATGACAGGCGAAGATAGAGGCAGACTGATTGCACTTCTGTCAACATTTCTTCTGACTGGAGAGTACAGGAGGTTGTGTGTTGACCAGAGCTGTATCGTTATAACTTCTATAAATTAAATGATATATGTTTAATTAATTTGCAAAAATAAAGCAGAGTGCAACAACCAATAAGCAAAATCGCAATGAGAAAAATGTAATATTTAGCTTGCACTTAAATACACTTCCTAAATGCTGTCTTTACATGGGTCTAAGATTTCAAAGTTATCAAAATGACTTGAGCCCATATTTCAGGGTTACATGGTGACAATAAGACCATTTTTACATTGAAATACATAGTGAATTGCCTTGTTTAGTACAGCTTTTGAATCTTCCATAAATGTGGATATACTGTACACTGTAGTGAGAAGATTGGGAAGCAACAAAGGCAGAGGAGGTGGAGGAGGGCATTTTCTGCACGGACGGACGGACGGACAGACAGACAGACTCTAAAAAGTGATGTGTTAAAAATGACATACTTTATATATTGTTTAGTATCAGAATCAGCTTTAGTGGGATTGCGTAAACAAACAAGGAATTTGACTCCAGTAGTATAGTATCTGGCAATCTCTGAATAGTCAGTATTGATTCTAGTGTCTTCATTTTTCTGATGCAATGGTACTTGTACATCCTTTGCAAATTGTGACACCCCTCTGCTCTCCCTATGGGCCACTTACCAGAGGTGGGACAAAGTCATTGTTTGGCAAGTCACAAGTTAGTCTCAATTCATTGCCCTCAAGTCCCGAGTCAAGTCCCGAGTCAAGATAGGCAAGTCCCGAGTCAAGTCCAAGTCAAAGGCCAACAAGTCTCAAGTCAAGTCCCAAGTCCTACGGTCTGACTTTCGAGTCCTTTCGAGTCTTTTTAAAAATCGAGTTAAACAGGTATTTTGTCAATTGAATGTGTGCGTGCTGGAGAGATTAGATTGAGATGCAAATCTGTCTAGCAGAAATGTCAAATGGTATCTCTAGCACATTCTCAATGAAATATAGGCCCTATGTGTTAACATATGCTCAATTTGTTAAGAAACCACTGATAGGCCTACACAAGCTGAAATAGTTTTAAAACGTGTGACCATGTTTATTACATTACAAAAATAGGCAAAGCCGTATTGCCATAAGGGGGATACAGATAACTCACAGCAGTGGCAATCCTAGTCTCTGCTCAAACCTCCAGTCCACACACACAGAAAATGGTGTGTCTTGTGTCTATTTCATATTTTGAATTCATAAACTTGACATATTTTGTTAACAATTTATAGCATTTTAGGATCTGCATAATTACTCATAGCTAAAAATATTCAGTAATTTGAATACTTCATATTGATTACACTTCTTTAATGATATTACAGGGTGGTGTGTAGGTCTAATTGAGTGCCTGTCACTTTAAGAAGTACGTGAACGTAATTAGGTTTCATTCGGTTAGAAAAATAGTCACATAGTTCAAGGATATATGTTTTCATTAAATAAAATGAATGTTAAAAAAAACTGACAAGGTAAAGAAAATATTTCTGATGTCATAGAAAATATCTTGCAATGTTAACTTCTATGATTTAGGTAGGTTACCGTGGCATGGCATTGTTGTCCCGTTCACTTTTTCCCTTGGTCATGTTTAATTGGGTGGGTGCTTAACTTACTCTACCATGACATGGAGTTTGATATGTATCCAATGAGTAACAACCAGTGCTCAAAATAAAACGTTATAGTAGCCTATTCTCCTCCTGCTAATGTTAGTGGAATGGATTTAATGTGAATGTACACAAAAAGACGCAGTGGCTAGCCTATATGATACAGCGCATGTTTGAGGTGAAAATGTTCCACCTTTTAAAAGCCTAATCCTAATCGTGGTTAAATCCATCAATTAGACACCAGAATCAGTAGGGTAGGCTACCAGTTTTGTTTCATAGTAGCCTACCAAGCATGTCAAAAGCAGGCTAGGATGAAGCTGGGAGGAATTTAACAACTTCGACACAGTCAGTCGTTTCTTGTTGGTCACGTAATTTTTGTAGGCAAACGAATTAACGAAATAATCTTAAGTATCATTTTGCTGGCGCATTCACGTTGTCTGGCCCTGCGTGTTGTCTATCTTGTTCCGCGTGGTTGGCCGGTGTCGAATCAAAACAATCTACAGTAAGTGATTTGATTGGATTTTGTGCCGAATACGCGCATTGTCTCACGCACAGGCGCACACACATAAATATATCAGTCCGTGTCTACATTTTATCTTTTTGTCTTTCGTTTTTTTTATGGGAAGTAGCAAGTCTTTACAAGTCAATAGGCGCAAGTCCAAGTGAAAGTCCGAGTCATTGATGTTAAAGTCCAAGTCGAGTTGCAAGTCTTTTTATATTTTGTCAAGTCGAGTCTAAAGTCATCAAATTCATGACTCGAGTCTGACTCGAGTCCAAGTCACATGACTCGAGTCCACACCTCTGCCACTTACTGTTCTGGTGGCCACACTGGTCGGTTGCCAGCTTGCAGTGGGGAGACTAATTAAGGGAGATAGGCCTCACCTGGTGCCGGTGTAGACATAAGCCATCGCCATCCCTTGCACCACTCTCTCTCTCTCTCTCTATCCAAGACACATTTTTGACACAGCACATTACAAACCACCTCTACTCACTTACATATGACTGACACACATACATACACCTACTTTTCCACCCCTTAGACATTTTCTTTATTGTAGTTTATTTTCAGTTCATATAATTTATGATTGAAATCTGTTGTCAGCCTCGTTTATGTTGTGTCGTGAGCCGGAACCACAAATTGGGGGCTCGTCTGGGATATTTTTCTCCGGTTATGTGGTTTCAGTGATCCTGCTGTTGTATGTTCTATTGTTGTTGTACTGTTGTATGTTGTACTGTACTTGTCTCATTGCTGTCCTGTTGCTATGTGTTATCCAAGGTAGCAAACTATAATACAATTATGTTTATCTGTGATGATGCAAACCTTTTAACCTGGAAAAAGATTGCATTTATCCAGTTATCTAACAAAGAGTTTCAGAGAACGATAAGGCTTATTAACCTGTTTGAACATGCAGATAAAAGAAAACAATGTGTGTGTATAATCTTAGTCAGACATTTGAATGTTATAAATCATTTTGAATTCTCTCCTTTTGCCATGCCCATTAATTGGAAATAAAATGAAAGGCTTGGTGGGTGGAGATCTTTTGATAAAATGAATTAATTTGATGAATGTTGGTATCTAACATGGTGCAACCAATCGCATAACAGGATAGCTCAGACCATTCCACCTCTTATGACAAATCAAAACGGCATTTATGCTTGTTTCTCTCTAGAATCAACTGGCTGTTGAAGACTGACCACTGTAGGAAGTGGGGGAATTAAAAAGAATAAAATCAAGGAATTAAATAAATGGTTTATCCTTTGATCTTATAACACAACATGATATAACTAATACAAGATAGTGGTGAAGTTATACAGAATATCAGATGAGATTTGACATAACCTACCAGAAGAGTAGTTTATTCCCTTAATGATTTGTAGCTTTGCTTATTCCTGATTTTACCAGTTGACTAAGAGGAGAACTTGATGATTTGTAGACTACCCTACAAGATGATCCTATCACTGGAAGTGCTTTTGCCACTTTTGGGAGTTATAGGCTAGTTTCTGACCACCTCAATGAACTAGTGTGTAGCATTGTATTGAAATGCAATGCAAGTCAATGCAAGACAAGTTAAATCAAGTCAATGCAATGCAATGCAATGCAATGCAAGTCAATGAAGTACCATGGCTGTGATGAAGACAACTCGAAGCCTATAGAATTCTACATATAAGCTTTAAAGGGATATTCCGCCATTTTTGGAAATAAGCTCATTTTCCACCTCCCCTCGAGCAAAACAATTGATATTTACCTTTTTCCCGTTCATCCAGCCATTCTGTGAGTCTGGCGATACAACTTTTAGCTTCAGCGTAGCATAGATCATCGAAACGAATTAGACCAGTAGCATCTCGCCTGCTAGCATCATGTTTAAAAGTGATTTCCTGTCATTTTCCCATTTAAATGTGTCTCTTCTCAAGCTAGAAAGTGCAATAAGACCAACTGAAAATGAAACCGGGTGTTTTTCTAGACTGATTTGACATGGAACTACACTCTCATCTGCCGTAATAATCAAGGCAACTTGCAACGTACCATGGGCTCAGTGATATCACGCAGCATCTGAAAATAGTCCCCATAGACAACAAGCAGTAGTAGTGCCAGTAGTTTGCAAGTCAAATTTGTATCCTTATGTTATATTTATTCTTAATTGTGGATACAAATTAAGAAGTAAACAGTGTGCATGTGTGTATCTGTGCATGTGAATCTGTGGATGTGTGTGTGTGTGTGTGTGTGTGTGTGTGTGTGTGTGTGTGTGTTTTGTGTGTGCCCACCAAGTTTCATGTGCCCCGGTGTTACCGTGTCCCGGGAATCGTTGACCAAAAATTCAGGAAGCAGATGACGGGAGGGGAAAAAAAAGCAAGCGAGAATTCAGATGCATGAGAGCGATCCAGGCTAAGCACTCTTGACAGAGGTAGAGCTGTATGAAATTAAAAGCCAGCCCTGGCGTCTGTACACTATACAAGCTCTAGTCTCCATAGAATCAATTGATCACATCAGCTTCCTCCACAAGCAGTTTACTTTGCTAGCTAGTTCTACATTCTTGTAGGTAATAGTCCCACAAATCCCCGAAGGCAGATGAGTTTATAATACATTATCGTAAAAGCACCAACTAGGCTACCTACAGTCCCGCCCCTTTTATTCGGAAATTATAAAACAACAGCTAACATGCTAGGTGGCGCTATAGAGTCCCTAAGCCACACCCTAGGCCAGAGCTCAGTCTCTGCCTAGCGGTAGCAATAACACAACAGTCCACCAAATTTGGTTCATTTTTGTGAATGTATGTCAACCACAACAACAGACAATGAAAGCGTCTAGTCAGGTCCTACATAATACACACAGAGGAAGGTCAGGTTTGGAGAAATCGCACACAGTTGCATGCAGTACACAGCCCTCAACCTCAGGTAACACACAACATACCTGTCACAACCACTGACACGGGTCCAGCCGATACACACATGCACACTACTCAGGACATAACAGTCTACAAACAGTCTGTTACGAAGGACAGACCTTATTTGACCTCATCAGGCCGAGCATCGCGCCCACCAGAGTGTATGAACTTCAACAATGGTTCTGCACATGTTCTGTGAAGTGTGGGGTGAATTTAGTTTAGAGACATTGAGTTTAGTTGCATATGGACATGGATTTAGTTTAGTTTTGCAATGAGACATTGAAAAATGATATCTTCCTCCATAAAGATTTTGAATGTAAACGAAGTTCTCACCTAAAAGAAGGAGGTCTTCTGTAAACAGGTCTACATGTGTGTACTGATCCCTGTTGGGGGCGCTCATGAGTTTCCGGGGGTTGCTACAGTAAAGACAACTTAAGCATCAACCTTGTGTGTCATTATCACCTGTTAGAGTTATTCCTAACGTAACACTCTCCACCTGTTCCTGCCTGCTATATACTACAACCTGTGATGATGCTCTGTGTGCACTTTTACGGCTAGATTATGCATACTTATTCATTTATTTTGGAATAATGAATTGTGCTAAAGGTCTGCATCTCATTCACTTGAATATTAGGAGCTTGCTATCCAAAATGGATGTATTGAGAGCCTGGCTGACCTATAATAAACAGAATATAATATATTATCCCCATATTAATCAGGTTTTCGACCCATACATTCAACAACCACTGCTCTTTTAAAATTTACAGCAGCTGCAGTAATATGCCTACTGGTGCTATATTTATTGATCTTTCAAAAGCATTTGATATGGTTGATCATTATCTTCTTTTGGACAAGTTGTATGCTATTGGCCTTTCTACTAAGTCTTTACATTTATTTTACATTTAATTTCTTCATCGCAGAAGTCAGTGTGTCTCCTTTCTCGGAAGTCAATCCGATTTCAAGATTGATAAAGTGTTCCACAGGGCTCATCCCTAGGTCCTCTTTTGTTTTCAATCTTTGTTAATGATCTTTCTCAAATCTGTTCTGACTGTCAAATACATTTATATGCATACGATACTGTATTATACTTTTCCAGCTCTGACATTTCTCAAATCCAACACTCTCTACAATCTGATTTCAATCTGGTTCAAAGATGGTTCTTCAAACAAGCTTCTTTTGAATAAGATTAATTAACGTCAGTTACTTTTCTGAGTAACTAATTACTTTTACAGTGTGGTAACTGAGTTACTAACTCAATTACTTTTTGGCAGAAGTCATTTGTAACGGTAACTAATTACTTTTTAAAAGTAAGATGACCAACACTGTGTGTACAAATGTCATCCATATTTACTTTTATTATTATTATTATTGTAGAGTGATCTTTTTGATGGTATTCTGTCTGTGTGATGCAGGCCGGTGGGGGGTGGGATGATGGGGGGCTAACTTTGGGTAGCACTGTTGGAGAGTGTGTTGGTGTGTGAGCGTGTGGGTGTCCTTGTTCTTGTGTGTCTTAAAAAGTATACATTTATGTCATAATCTAAACTAATACTTTGTATACAAAAGAGATGGTGTTGACATGTTACGGTTGTGACAGTAGCATTGTCCAAAAATATGAACAAGTAGAAAATATAGCAAACTTATGAGAGCTTGAGTGCAGCAGAGCTGAAGGTTTGAAGATGGGGCCCTCAGGAAAGTAGTTGTCTGATTTCATTGTTTTTTTTTAATAAGTATCTGATGGTGGTGATGATGAGTATGTGGGACACATTTTGAGCAACCACAAAATAATAGTAGGCCTAAATATTGCTTAAAACTCACTGTTTGTAGTTTTAAATATTAACATATTACAATCTATTCTTTCATGTGGTAAATATATTATTAAATCAAATTATTGTAAATTATTATCTCCTATCCAAGGACAACTGATTATAATCATTCAATTATGATGAACCTTACACAAGTGAGAAGGACACCCTGATTGTAATCTTGATTATTTTTATTCATGAAAATGTTAGTAATTTCCAACAGAATTAGCAGGTTTTTTTAGTGGGACATGTTTTTTGCCCAAGTTTCAACAATTAGTGTGTACATACATAGACTGTATAGAGGGCACTGTAGGCACACAGAGCCTATCAGAGGGGTTGTAAAAAGGCATTTTTGGCAAGGCATTTGTTTTTGACACAGTGCAATAAGAATAAGTGCGTCAGTGCATGCTGTTTTTAAACAGTCAAATGTCAGTTCTAGTCAGGTGGTAAGTTTAGGAACCGCATGGCTAGTTGTAACTAGTGCTCCTAGAGGAGATGCTCTCTAAAGAGCTGAGTCTTCAGAAGTTTTTTTGAAGATGGAGAGGGATGTCCTTGCTCTAGTAGGAACAGTGTTGTATAGAGTACTGGAAAATCAAACTCAAGTAGAAGTATGGGTACCCTACCAAAAAATTACTTTAAAGTAAAAGGTAAAAGTTCAAGTCGCCGACTGAAATGTTACTTGAGTTAAAGTCTTAAAGTATCTGACATTTCTTGCACTTAAGTATGACAAGTAATGTTCAATTAAACGTGCTCAAGTAATGAAAGTAAAAGTACAAGTAAATGTTAATAATAATCAAAGACAGTCTGAAATTTTAATATTTTAAAGTTTATCCAGCATTTTTAAACCTGGAAAAAGACAAGTCAGAAGACTGACAGTTCCTCAATGTGCTTCTTTAAATTGGAGGGGGAGTTTTTGTAAGATAGAATTGCAACGTTTTTTGGGGAGGTATAAGAGGCACTTCATTCGATAGGATGAGTCTTTCACATCAACATAAGAGAACATTGTGTTTAAACATGGCCAGGGATCCCCTTCATTTGTAGCCAACGTAGCTGCTGTTTCCATCTCGTCTTCTTCCATTGCGAAGCTTTCTATTCTGCCTTCTGCTGAGCTATTCATGTGAAGCTGACAGGTGGAGTACCGTCATGCGCAAGTGCAAACATGCCTAGACAAGTCATTCCTGACTTCATTGAAGTCACCGGTAGGGTCATTTTATCATTGTAACGAGTAACTATATGGCACATTGAAAATGTATCGGAGTAAAAGTATGCAATTAAGTTTGGAAATATAGTGAAGTAAAAGTGAAAGTAATCTAAATTTAAAAAAATCAAGTAAAGTACAAAGTCTCCCAAAATACAAAGTACAAAGTCTCCCAAAATATGGTATGGTAGTGAAGTATTATTACTTCGTTACTATACAACACTGAACTGGTAGTGTGTTCCGCCAACGAGGAACAACTGATGAAAAAAGTTAGGATTGGTCTGAGTGTACCGGCGGCAGAGCTAGCAGAGCATTGGTCGTCTGAGGAGTGCAATGATGATGTCTGTATGAGCGCATTCAAGTAGGTGGGAGCAGAGCCGGAGATTGATTTGTAGGCAAGCGCTAGAGACTTGAATTTGATGCGGGCAGGCTGGATTAGCAGCAGGGTAACGTGCCATTTTGGGTTGGTTGTAGATCAGGCAAGCCGTCGCATTTTGGATCATCTGAAGTGGAAGAGGGCATTACAGTAGTCAAGACCCGAGATGACTATTGCCTGTACCAGGAGTTGGGAAGCATCTCATAAGCCCTGATTGTGCATATGTTTGAGTTCGATCCAGCAGGCCAGGCGGCCGAGGCAACATGGTCAGAGAAGGTTAATTGAACATGAAAAAGAAGGATAGCAGTGTCTGGTAGTTTTTCAGGTCATTAGTCATTTTAGATTTGTGGCCGTTCCTATCCGCGGTTCTGAGTTTGGTGCTCTGCTCCTTGAGGGGTATCACTTAGCCATGGATGAGTGTGTTTTGGATTGAGCTGGCCTTGTAGTAAGAGGGCAGTTTGTCCAGACACAATAGGGCTCGGGCACACGCCTTGCATTCTAGTAATATAGCCGCCATGTTGGTAGCGCACCGAACGTAATATCCATTCATTCAGATGCAGAAGACAAGAAGCAGAAATATAGTATTAGCGATTCTTTTCCTCTTACGATCGTGGGTTGCGCTGTTACACCCCACTACACAGCAACATACGACCAAGAGGGCAAAAACTAAGTAAGAGGAACACACTAATAGGCGGGAGTAAATCCATAGTAATCCATAGTAAACTAAGGAGTGAGGCTGCCAACATGGCTGTGCCCGCGAAGTTTTCACGTCATGATCCCGAGCCCTATTGCTCCACATGGAGCAGAGAGAGTCTGTGGCGTCATTAACCTCCAGAGAGGAGAAGGTGCTGAGTGGAGGTAGACTAGAGGCGACCTTCCCATCTTAAAAGATTGAGCTTAGTCTGGTGATAGCCAGACTAGAATAGCACTAGATGGGCCCCCTCAAAGTTGCAAGCGGGCTTAAATGATGCGTAAGACTAGACATTTCATCCATGTGCAAACCATGTACGTGATAAAATCAAGTAAATCCACCGATTCTTCTTTTTCAGCGCGGGTCTGGATTGTTGCCTGTTGTCCATTTCCCTGCAAAAAGGAAAGAAAGACACAAAGACTCCAATAACCACTCCACCACTGAAAATATAATGCCAAATTCTGTTATTTTTCTCTGTTACTACTCTTTGTACAGTATTTGAAACCACCATTGTACTCTCTGTGAGAGAAATGCACAGAGGATACTGCAATCACTACATAACGTGCCGTGTCCACTTTGTCTTGCAATTAACAAACTATACTGAATCTGCTATCAGTTTCAGTCATGTGGAGAAGAACTTACCGAAAACGCCTTTTCTATGAGCAATGAACATCAAGATCCCCATTAGTATCAGCACTGTCAGTACCCCAAATACCGCTCCAATCAAGAATGAGGAGGTACCATCACACATTTCTCCATCTGCAACAAAAGGTAAATATACAACTTATAGAACATTATTGCTGCTCAAGCCATATTGTACTAACAGGTCAAACCCAACTAGAGGACTGTCATAGCCAAGACATTTCTAGCATTTCCTTCCATGAAATTATCCTCTACTGGTACTGCTTGTTGACACTGAGAGATATGAATATAAATGCAATTCATGTTGTTTATGTATGGTACAGTCAAACACATCAAAAGGACTTGACCAAACAAAAAATCAGTAAGGATTCAAATAAACAATGTAATCTTACCCAAGGTCCAAACTTTCGTAATTGGTTCTTCCAGGCCTATGTGGTACATCTCACAGCTATAATCATCAATGTCTGACCTTTGGGCCTCCACATTCAATTTGATCTGATGGGTTCCATCGCCATTGGGCAAGACATCCTTAATATCACCTTCCTTTATGACCTCCTTCCCTTTCAGAATGGTGATGTCAATTTCTTTGGGGTAGAAACCTGTGGCCATGCAAGTCAACTGGAGTGTATTTGAAGATCTGGTTTCTTTAGCAAAAAGACGAACATTTGGTGGAGCTGATGAATCAAGAAAACATGATACATGTTTACATTTTACTAAAAGTTTAATTTAGTGAAACATCACTAAACAAAAGTGCTTGATCCTAAGTTAATAGTACTCACAAACTCTTGTTTGTTGTTCTAATTCTTTGTCCCCATATTCTCTGAATTTTTCCAGCCAGTCCACACACTCCTTCTCCAGGTACCCCTTGGTGTACTGATTGAGGATGGCAACCCCATCCCACTTCTGTTTTGTGGGTACAGCTTCAGGAACTGGGGCAACCCACTGCATTGATGCATCATCAAAGGAAAGGAAATCATTGCCATCATAGCTGTATGCATCAACACCGCGAACAAACTTGACAGAACCATCTGGCATTTTGTCTACCTCACAGCCATGTTTCCACATAAGGACATGAATATCTGAGGAAAGGATAACAACAGGTCAGAATAAGCACTAATGAAACTGTGTCGGTTGCTGATATAACTATGCAGTCAGGATGTGTTGGGGCTCACCAGATTGATTCTGTCTCATGCGGTCCATCAGAATGTTCACATTGACTTTGAACCATTGCTCTTTGCTTTTACGTGACTGGGTGCCCTTTTCCCAGTAGTCCGCTGGAAGCTTTTCTTTCATCCAGTCCTGTTGAGGAATCTTGACTTGGTGTTTGCTGTCATAGTAATCAATCTTTCTGTTGTCCAGTAGGCCCATGGCAGTGAATTCAAAGATGCCTAGTGCATTGACAGGCTTTGACAGGGCTGTGTACACATAGTACAGCGAGTGCCGTTCTGGGTCACTTTGTCCAGCTTTTCAGGAAAAATGGATAAGAAGAACATCAGTCTACAGTGATGAAGAATCATCTTTAAATAGCAGAAAACACCATAATAATAACACAAAACACAACAACACATATGACAATAACCTAGTGTGGGGATCGCTGGTCCAAAGTAAAATAAAATACTTTTATTAATTAACAGAGTGCCTCGGATCTCTTCATGCATTCCTTTTGATCCTGACGAGCACCTGATTCTGGAAGTTTACTTTGTCA
The DNA here is from genome assembly GCF_963854185.1 of Sardina pilchardus. Lineage (NCBI taxonomy): Eukaryota > Metazoa > Chordata > Actinopteri > Clupeiformes > Clupeidae > Sardina > Sardina pilchardus. The sequence continues at coordinate 7,684,325 of NC_085017.1, forward strand.
CCCTGCTTACCTAAAACCTAAAACTTCAGAATGTTCTTTTCAGTGAGTGTTGTTGAGGGTAGTGTAGGTCATGTAATGTCTGTCTATGATCTCCACTGGTGTGGTGAGAGGTCCCAAAACAAATCAAGAAAGTAGCAGAATTGTTCGACATATTATCGGTATCAAACCAATAATTTTGGCATTGTGACATATGCTTAGGCTCCTGACTGATGCATAAGATAGATAGAAAGAAAGAAAGAAAGAAAGATAGATAGATAGATAGATAGATAGATAGATAGATAGATAGATAGATAGATAGATCACCAGCAGCACTCAGTAGAGCACATATGCATTTAGTAGTACTCAAATATTTGTCTTTGTTTTAAACTGTGTCATTGTTGGTAAGCAAGTTAAAGATGATTCTGCAGTTTCAATACATTATTATATTATATTACCATCCTGGTAACCTAAATGCTTGGCTATGTTGAATAGGTTGAATAGCTTTCTTTAACCAACATGAACTTATAAGTGTCGAGAATAGCAACGCCATCTCCCCGTCCTGGTTGCCTATAATTTCCATGTAACTTTCTTATAGGGAACGCGCGCGCGCGCGCGCGCTCACTCTCTCACACACACACACACACACACACACACACCTCGTAATTTCTTTATATAGGCCTCTACCGCGGTCTAGCCTACTAAGATACTGTACAAAGCAATGCTTGACACTTTTGTAGCCCATTTGTGTTAAATCTCGGCGATTATGTCACATTCGCGAACTTTGAGCCTATCCCGTCTTTGTTTGCGCATGTTGGCTTTCTCGATTTCAAATCCTTTCATGAGCTCAGATTTTAGGTGGGTGGAGTGGAGTAGCCTAGCCTTCTCGAAAGAAACCGGCACTGTTGAAGAGGCATATGTCTATCCCAGTTTATCATGTAGGCTAACCGCGTGATTGCATTAGAAACCGGGTGTGCCAATAGCTGGCTGTATGTGAATAAGTTTATTTAGATTAGGCTACATGCGCACGTGTCCCGGTGAGGCTGTCCCGTTGCTACTCCGGTTATGATCAAGCTATCAAAAACTGCGACACGTTTGATTCATTTTCAGTTTATACAATTTCACGTTTTCAAAATAACTCACGTCTTACCCAAACATATCGGTAGAATGGCACAGGTCGTCAATAATTCCACAAAACCCATGATCCGGGTTAGTTAACGTTGAGTAGGCTATCGAATTTCGCCAGAATGTGAGAAATGGTCCGTTTTTGTAGTCTAGCAGGGATAGGCAGTTTTGATGATAGGGAGGGCTTTACATTATTTTGTCGCTGTCAGAGGACCAGATGTGACCGCACACCCACCAGTGTGACGAACTAGGGCATGAAACAGGGCAGGGGAGTATATTGTAGTAACATGTGTGTCTTTAGTTATAAAATATCAAGCATTCATTCTATTGTAAACCACTAATAGTTTGCATGCTCAATAACGCATTCACGGTGATAAAGCATGACTCATCTCAAAGCATCACATGCCGAATCGGTGCCTTTGTGACCCCAAAAAAGTAATCAGTTCTATTGCTTTAACAATAAATAGGCCTACATGTAAAAACCTAACGTTACTATAGATTGTAGGCCTATGCATATAATACCAAGTAAAGCAAAACATGAGTTTAACTAATTAAAATCACATATGCTATGGCCGGGTATGGATTTTGAGGGATTTCTGGCCTGTCCCACGCTAGATTTGTATTTTTCAACAGCACTTCTCAGTTGTAAAATGTTGGTAAAATGATTTTTTCACAGTTTTATATTGTTATAAATTCAATCTCATTGTTAAGCAATGATTTTGCATAAATATATGTTTTCTTAGAAATTATCAGTAATTTATCATTGTCCTAAATTTCATCTCAGTCCTATTACTTTCATCAAAACACTCTATAAAATAGTGGTAATTAAAACATAATTTCAAGTCAGGTACATTATTTAGAAGCAGCAGATTCCACAGTGCAAGAAAGGGTAAGTTTCTCTCTTCTTAAATGTCCTATTTTCATGTTTTAACAGGGTTGTGAGAGAGGGACAAGCATACAACATCAGTCCTGTTACCAATTTTTAAGGCGTATATAAACAAGTATTTATGAATTCTTATATTACCAATATCTAGAAGCAATAACCTTTCAGATTACATACCATGTGCCTTTCTAACCTTGACCTGTTAGCTAGAAATGAGTATATTAGCATGAAATCATCAGTCCTGTTACTATTGCGCAATATTCTTATGTATGAAGTTAAATTAAGAAAAACATTTCAGATTACATACCATGTGCCTTTCTAACCTTGTTTAATTTGATTTGTGGTTTAGTAAATGTGAGCCCACCTCGGAATTGACCAGTCCCCATCCCCAGGTAGTTAGACTGGACCTTCAACCAGCAAGCCCTGACTCCTGCTTTTTACAAGTCAATACTGTCTCTGTGCCCGTCTCTCTCTGTCCCTGTTTGTATCTCTGTTTTCAGTCAATTTCCTGTCCCAGTCACCATTCCTGTTACTGTCGAAGTCACTGTCTCCATTACTGTCCCTGTTACTGTGTTTTTGTTCCCACCACTTCCCTTGCTCCTTAACTCGTGTCTGAGTCTGTTTCTGAATCTGTCATGTCTGAATAAGAATTGTTGCATCCAAGTCTGTTGTTTGAATGTGAGTCTGCGCTGCTGTATGAGTAGCCGGCTTCACACCGTCGGGCCAGCTTGGGCCGGGCTAACTTCGGGCCAAACTGGTGCTAATAGCCCGGGTCCACAAGCCTCACCTTTGTGTTCAGACTGTCAGGCCATTAGCCTCTCCGCATTACATCTCGGCACGCCCTCGCTTGTGAAAACGTCACCATTACCACCCATTTCAAGCAGGATAAGCAGAAAGTCCCGTATCTCTGTCCTATGCTGTGCAGTCAATCACCATTTAGGCTATTGTCCGTTAGTGTCACTTATTCATTTCTACAGCCTACTAATTAGAGGGAACCCAGGGACATCCCTTAGAACCAATAGGACACACAGCTTCGTTGGTGAGGAGGCAGAGATGTGGTTTCCCATTACATATATTTTTATTACATAACGGCTAGACAACATGTACACAGACATACAGAAATCAGGACACTAATCAGGCTGTGACTGTAACCCTGCTAACGGGCGCTGTACCGCAAAAGGGCAATCCAAAGTGCTTCACATAGGCACGACCACAAGGTGGACTAACAGTAGTGCTAGCTACATTCAACACAGCACACGAAAAGGGGAGTGGCGGACACCACACTGAGCTCCCCCAAACAAACAGCCCAATATAGCCTAATTATCACACATATACAAGGACAAAACTAAATACTACACAGGCCATTGGCAAATGGCAAACAAAAGACAAACCTACACTTACACCTATACATACATACATACACACACGCACACGCACACACACACACACACACACACACACAGGAATGCCATCAGCAGACGACAACGGGGCCAAACAGGAAGCTGGAGCCACCCGAACAGACTTCACTGGCTGCCGCTGGGATGTCGCCGGGAGTGTGGAGAGCACAGGACAGCACATGCAACATGTGTGCGCACACCTATGGCGCACACGCACAAACACACAGTGTTGATAAAAAGCGCAGAAACAGAGCAGCCTCGCTTGTCGGCTTCCATCCGAGCTCAGGCCACTTTGGTCAACATTGAGTACAAATGGCGAGGGAGCAGACACCATGGGGCAAGGTGCTTCCAGCAGTCCTTGACGGACCAGAGCAGATCCAGTGCACAGGGCGAGTGAATCTAAACGCTGGCTTGCTGCAAAACAGCCATAGTGCTGACCAAATGCTAGGGACAGAGCCCATGGAGCTGGGGTGAGAGCCATCCGGGGATCATCACGCATGCAACAGACCCTTTCCAACACGGCCGCCCTAGTGGTCTGTAGCGGTAGAACCACGCTTGCAATTTCAGTAGCCCTGGGGCACGCACCCATGGTCTACTCCAGGAAGTGTCATGTGAAGTCTCATGAAAAGGCACGGCTGACTGACGTTTTGTAAAATATACACGCTAAAGCTGTAGGGGGAGCTCTGCAGAGAAATATGCTAGCATAAAACGAGCGAAAACGAAAAGCGAAACCGGCGATGAAATCACCAATCCTGCAGTTTCCCTTGAACACTGTAATTTGCAGACTTTGATGCCCAAAAGAGTAGGTTTGAACTGCTCATTAATCCGTTTGCAGTAGAATCCCAAACATTGATGAATTGTGTAAAGATGACATGTCAAGTCAGGCAGGGAACATCACGTTGCAGTGAACTAAGCTTTAATGTAGCACACATGTGACGGGTCACTCCATTCTACTGTTTGCTTCTTACACACCACGGACAACCGCTTGGATCAGGTTTTTCTTTATTGCTGCAATAAAATATGACAGTGTGGATTTGGGTTCGCTGTACATAGAGTAGATCTCGGGACAACAATCCATTATCTATTAATCTCAGTCTGGGTAAATATTTGTACTAGTTACAAATGTGTAATACTGTTAATCAGTCGAATAATGCAATAACATAAATGCATAACTTGTATGTATGTGAAACAAAATAAATCTGTGTGTGATCGTATAGTGGTTAATTTCTAGAATATCTGCTTAGTACAATCTCTACACATAGCATACAATACATTTCAGCATTACAATAGGGAAATGACTTGATCCATTTTACATTATATTGAAATAACACAATAAGGAACGAATATCATCACTAACTCAGCACAAGTGTTGCAAACGCAGCACTCGAGCACATGTGGCTAATCTCCAGACTACCACGCTGGTCTGCAAGATAGCTAAACGTGCACAGGCTGCTTATCTAAATATAGGAAACGTATAAAGCAGATTGCGCATATAAAACAACATGACGGTAAAACCATTTACACAAAAACAAGGATATTTCAAAATATTAACTGCAATAAAATATGACAGTGTGGATTTGGGTTCGCTGTACATAGAGTAGATCTCGGGACAACAATCTGGATAACATGCAACGCAAGTGAACATTAGCACGCTAGTTCACATAGAAATGCTTTGTTGCAAGTCTCTAAAACGTCACTTTACAAAAGCTAGGTCAAAAACTAAACTCAAAATAGTTAACTGAAATCATAATAAGTAGGCCTACATTGCATGACAAAATACGAGGCATATGTACTTAAAATTACAAGAAAACATTGTTTATCCCGGACCTCCCAAGTTGCTTGACTTAGGCCTACCCATTATCTATTAATCTCAGTCTGGGTAAAAGCAACGCGATTACGCAAACCCCACTGTCACATCGAATGTACTTGCCGCTAGATGGCGCAGTTGCATCATTTTTAATAGTTTAACTAGCCAACTCTTTTTACTCCGTTACACACAGGTAGATTAACTTTATGGACTTTCCTCCAGGTAATGCTTGGACTGTTAGTAGTTGGATTTTCATTGAAGAAAATTAGTGTCTTGTTGGCCTGTCAAAACAAATCTATGGATTTTCTGGAAAAGTTGTAACAAGTGTAAAAGTCATAAGAAATAAAGTGCTTTTTATTGGCCTATTGGCAGGCCTAACAGAACAGCAAATAGGCCATAGTTTTAGGCCACTTTCAGATTCAATATGTGTAAAACTGAAGTTCTTGAATTGAAATAAATATTGAATATGTCCGGCCCCTGGATTTGCTCCTTTGTGCAAGACGGAACAGTAGGAGCCCTGCTAGAGCCCTACAGAATGACCTCCAGCCGGTGTGAATGTCTCAGACCACTCTGTCCTGTTTTGGAGGTCGTCTCATACTTTTCTAAAACGGTTACTACGTCGATCTAGCAAGATTTCATGAAACGAAGGCACAGCAACGACAATGTAACGATGTATCCATAGATCTTTCTTCCGCCAAGAAATATATTCCCTCCTTATGAATGGTTGCCATGCAACAACAAGACGCAGCCACTGCTAGTTTTGTGCTAACGCATTAGGCCGAAATGCGGTCAAGGTGTGAGTTTATCATGATATTTACAACGGCATCGAACGCAATTCAGCCAATCACAATCAAGGACCGGAACTATCCGTTTTAGAATTGGCCCTCTAGTACGCCTGTAGTAAATTTCGTTGATATCAAAGCAGGTGAATCTGATTCACAACCACCTCTGTTACATAACTAGCCAGGAATAATGTCACACATCTTAAACATTTTAAATGCATACTTTCACAAACAAATCGTAAATCCAAAATCCATGCTACCCAATACCTGCACCAACAGTAGGCCTACAGTGAAATGACTCGTAAACTAACTTCATGGACAAGTGAAAAAGAAGCATTCTACCCAAATCAAGTTTTTTTTATAACTTGTGATCATTCAAGAACATTTTGGACAATAGCTTGAAGGGTGCATTCTTAATCTTCATCCTAGAAATAGAAAGACAGAGTTCTTATTTTAAAATCACAGTCGGTGGTAGTGTAGGCCTATTGGTTAATGAGATATAGGCTATTCAACATAAAGGTTACTGCCCCCATGCAGGGGTAGACATGCTAACAGCACACAGTGGGGGAGTCAATGGGAGAAATCATTTGGTAATTGAGCTCGTCTCTGAACAAAATGGTTTCAAGGAATTGTGTTCACATAATTGTCCAATGTATGGTATCAACTTAATTCACCCTCGATGTCTCCATATTGTCGACAAAATTCTCTTGTAGCTAACATTCTTTGTAACTTCACTTTATATTGGCCTCGTTTCCCAAACACGTTAAGAAGCTCTTAACGCCAAGATTTTCTTTGGAGCGCTCTTAAGAACGCTGTGAAAGAAAAACGTGTTTCCCGAAGTCGCTCTTAGCTTAAGAAGATCTTTCACTAAGAAGGAAACGTAAGATCGAGCTGACCCACTCTTAACAGCCTTCTTAGCGATCAAATGCTCAGTGATCATAGCCTGCCGCTAGGGGCACCTAGATTTCTGGCTTTAATGATCAAGCTGCGTCAGGGAAATGTAGGCTATACTCCACTTTTTTAAACAATAAAACAATTTTCAATGTTGCAATGCACTCGTGGCTGTGGACCACTGGCGCAAGAAACATAGACTTAAAAAAAATAATATTGAATTACACGTTGTCAACATATCTGCATATGAGTTTATAATACTTCACATACAAAAAACATATATGAGTTTATAATACTTACAAAAACATACAATACTTCACATACAAAAAACATCAACAACCCTGTGACATTCCACGGATATCAAGGAAACAGATGTAATTGAACTAAGAACCTAATCCAATGAGGCTTCACCTGCTACAGTAGCCTACTCTAGGCGTTGCCAAAGTCTGCGATGTAAAAGTCCGGTTTACATTCATGCATATGCACCCCACTCGCAGGCCACATGGGCTGGAGGGTTACATCTTCTCGGATATTAATAAAGTAGACTAGCCTACATCACATGCCTACTACCACACTATCTATAAGACAGATGGGATGCGTCTTGCATGAGTTAATATATGAATGGCCTGAGCTAATAAAAAATAGACCTAGGCTATATTGATAATCACCCTGTTTTATCAGTTAGTTTGAGTTTTTTGGCAGACGCAAGGAGCTGCGACCGCACGGCCCAGGCTGCAGAAGGGCGCAGCAAATTATCTTCAGAAACAATATTTTTAAGCTCACGATATTCACACCGGCCCAAAATAACGGCCCACCGGTAATCCTCCCGAATCTCCCGATTAGCCACCCGGGCCTGCACACACACACACACACACAAACACGCACGCACACACGATACATGCGTAGCCTAATTGCACCTGTAGGGGGAACACGGGGCACTGTGTGACTTGTGCGCTTATAAAGGGGTGGGTGATCGATTTGCCTGGCATCGATTGATTCAGTTTCAGCACCACCGAGGTGAACAGCTCTCGTTAAGAGCTTCTTTCGAAGCTTCTTTGGTTTGATCTTAAGGTTCTCCTAAGAAGGCAGTTAAGAACGCTTTTGGGAAACACCCGTATCTTAGCGCTCCTTCTTAGCGATTCCTTCTTTGGAGCCTTCTTAAGTCCTTAAAGCCTACCTTACATTGCCAGACTTTGCAAAGATTTGGAAAAGATTTTTGAAAGACTACAGTCTCAGACCCTCTCACATCTAAAGACAATTCATTGAGGTTTTAGTCACAGACTAGTCACAGGCCAGTCTCAGATTAGGATTTTGCAAAGACTGTGGTCACTATTTACAAGACTGCTGCTAGATTCCTTCAAATTATTTCCATCGTGCACTAGGCTATACGTCATCATCAACAGGAACTTACATGATAGGCTACTCATATCAAAGTAATTTTTTCGCGTTTCTGCAGCATTGTTTGATAGTGTGACATCACTAACAGATATAGAGTTGTTCTGTCACGTAGAATAGCCGACTAATAAATTATAAGAAATGAAATAACAAATAATCATACAGGCTACAGCTGTCGCCTATTTTGCCCCTTCCGTTTTCGTGTTCGTCGACCGAGGTCACTATTGGTTTTTAATGTTCACGTCACTATTTGCATGAGCCACGACTGAAAAGACTTACGATAATATCAAACATGTTTGATATTGTCGTAACGGCAAAACTAGAAAAAGACTGTCTCCGACGGACTTAAAACCGCTAAGATTGGCACCTTACACTTAACGATTTAGATGACGGGAGCGCGCCGAGATTCTAGTACAACTGGCAAGATTTGCGCCTGATTTTGGAAAAGTAGTCGGCGACTGTTAAAACAGACCAAAATCGTGCAATGTAAGCCAGCCTTAAGAAAGATCGCGTTTGGGAAACGCGGCCATTGTTAGTAGGCTAAAACATAATCAACTAGTAGCCTACGCATTAATTGTTCAAACTATTCATATGGACAATCATGTGAGAATAAATTGAAGTGCAACTTATGAGTAGGCCCTATGTGGTGTTATACCAAAAGGTTTAACCTGCTAAACCAAGTTAAACAGTCTGGCCATTGAAAAAGAGTTCTGGCAGTGTAGCTGGAATTTCCAAAATTAACTTAATGCTACCCTTAACCAAGGTTGCTAGGTGACGGGTACACTGGTGAATCTCACTGCTCTGTATTCGTCTACGTTAGCAACACTGGTAACACTTTACTTGAAGGCATCTACATAAGAGTGAAGTATCTTTGGTGACGTGACACTGTCATGAACACTTGACCCTGTCACACATGAACCCAAACCTTAACCTAACATGACAAAAACTGAAAGACACTTAATGACAGAAATTTTATGTCATAAACATATTTGACTTGTTTATAATGTTTTTGTTCACGACTGTGTTGTAGTAGACATATTTTATCATTTGCTTTAGTCATGACCACCATCCTTTGAAAATATGTAGATTACTTTCACTGACTGCTTATACTATATATTGTAGCGTTTTGCAATATAGAGCGGGAATGATTTCTTCAGAGTGTTTTTATTAGGTCTCCTTTACACTGAATACACACACATAGGGACAGACCCGGCCCTAATGCCCCAGGACTGTACCTCTGTATAAGGCTGTGCTAGAAGCACACACCAGTAATAAGCACTCTAGTGACTACAGAACACAGCCACAACATTCAAGATAATGCATTACCGTAAACAACATTGTAGTACTCAACAGTTATCAACATTAACATTCACATATGCTTCGCACAGCATTGTGGGAACTCATAACTAGGGACTGCCTATGCTGGCACGCTACATAGCCCCCACTAAGGCTGGTCAGTGTCCTCATCAACCCAAGCCTTCAACACAAAATCCTGCAGGCGTGCCGGCACCCGGTGTGGCCGCTGTGAGCGCCCAGCTGATGCTGCTGGTGGAGACGGCGCAGGTGTTGGGATAGTGGCCGCTGCCTCGCAGTCATTTTGCACCTCAGCTTGTGCTTGTGGCCGGTATGGGGCCAGCCGGTCCCGATGGAGAGCCACAGACCTCCGACGCCCCACTATCTGGACTCGGTAGACCACGTCTGACAGTCTCTCCAATACACCACACGGTCCTACCCACTGGCTTGACAGCTTAGGGGATATGCCCTTTTTCCTGTCTGGGCAGAATACCCAGACCTGGTCACCGGCCTGGAACTCCTGGCCGCAGCAACGTGTGTCATAAGCCCGCTTTTGCTTCATGCCAGCAGCACCCATGGCTCGTCTGGCCATCTCGTGCACCTCTCTCAGCCTCTCGCGCAATTGTCTGTAATAGTCCATACCAGGCTTGCCTCCAATTTCGGGCTCGGGGGGTGCACCGAACACCAAGTCAATGGGTGTGCGCAACTCCCGTCCAAACATTAGGGCTGCGGGAGTACACTTAGTTGATTCCTGTACCGCAGTCCGGTATGCCCAAAGGACCAGGGGCAAATGACGGTCCCAGTCCTGCTGCCGGCGGTCTGTCAAGATGGCCAACTGTACGGCAAGTGTCCGAAAGGTAACACTCGGAACTGCCATAACCCCTGGCCTATCGTAAACGCAGTCTTAGGGCGGGCTTCAGGGGCGAGTTCAATCTGCCAATACCCGCTACGTAGGTCAAGCGAACTAAACCAGCTGGAGCCCGAGATACTATCCAAAGCGTCATCGATGCGAGGCAGGGGATATGAGTCTTTTTTTGTTACCTGATAGCCTCCATGCAGCGAGAATTGTGACGTATTTCCTACTGTATTTCCTACTACGCCCCCATCTTCCGGTTAATTTCCTTATTTACATACCGCTGCCCTCATCAGCCGAGCGATGTCTAGCTCTTCCACCAGCACGGTCTGGCCAATCCAAACTTTTCTCACCTGTCATCCTTCGTTGGTGAACACACTACCTGTTCCGATTAGAGTTGGGACATCCCTCGCCATCTTAAATAACTGTCTGAAAACACAGCTGTTCAGAGAACATCCCCTATAGCACTAGGCTAGGCTACTACAGACACTCGTTGATGCACTCATTGTGATTTTTTATAATATATATTTTTTTTAATTATTGTTAAAATTGGCCTTACAATCTTTAAATGTTTTAATCATGTTTGCATGTCACTTTGATTAAAAAGCGTCAGCCAAATGTAATGTAATGTACATCTGACGCTAACCCACGCGATAATAATATGAGTAGCCTACGGCGCCAAACAGCGACAAACATTTCTGGTTCTTTACAAGGCTAGTGTTTCTAGTTTTTGCCAGCTTAAGAATGGAAAAGGTTTTCCGGTATCAAAAGTTAATGCGACCCAGTTCACAACATTGCTGTGTGCCGTTGTGTGTTGTGTCGGCAAGGTACAACTCGGCTGTAAGCTTTCATTCATTTCCAGTGGAAGAAGGTCTTAGGAAAAAGTGGATCGTTCAGATCAGGAGGGATGACTTCCAAGTAACAAAAAACACAAAAGTGTGTAGCGTTCATTTCAGAGCGGATGACTTTATGGAAGGGACTCGTCTGAGATGTCTCAGAAAAGGTGTTTTCCCTACTCTGTTTGAGTGGAACCACTTCCAGGAGCAGCCGCCGAGGCTGAGTGTTTGGGAACGTCGAGAGAGACCGCTGACCCCTGATCCTGACTCGGACGTAGACGAAGTTATGGACTTTGATGTGGAGAGGACTGGGCATGATTACTGTTCGGTACCCGAAGCTGCAGCTGTGGACATGGTGCTACATGAAAACTCGGAGTTAAAGAGTCAGGTTGAAGACCTACGGAAGCAATTGGCGCAGTCAAAGATCATACACCGCTTTGGTCTTCAGCGATTTGCTGGGTCCGATGACGACATACGCTTTTATACAAGGTAAGATAATGTGGTAAGCATTTGTTATAGTGTTGCATTGTCCTACTGCAAAGCTATGTGTAAGTCTTTTATGCCATGTAAGAAACCAGTGCATGTTTCTGTAACAGCTAGGGTTTCAGGCACTTTGAGGCAGTCAGCTTGAGATTTTTAAGTTTTTTATCTAACTAAAAGCATCTATGCAAAAAGTGGCACATATGGCTATATTCTAGAGGTCCTCCACAATAATTATGTGAGAGTAAAGTGGATGTAATGAAATTACTTTTTATTATAATTCTGTATAAACACAACTATTTAAAAACATATTTTCAAAGGTCAGAGGTCAAAGGTAAAAAACACACTATAATAAATATATTGAGCAAAGATTTTTGAAGTTTGAACCTGGAAAACAATGGTGTTGGCTCCATAAGTAACAAGAACATTCATAGGTGTTAAGTAGTTTTACAACAAATTGGGAAAAAGTCAGACTAAATGGGTCATTTAGTGAGTGGCTCTTTCAAATGCAAATTCAGGTGAATGGGCCTTTTGAATGGGCCTGTTGCAGGTGAGAGAACTGAAATCCTAGGAATTTATTTTATTGTTTTTACAAAGTGCCATTGATACATTCTCTTCTAAAACATATATATTTGGAAACTAGTTGATTAAAGGTTTCTAATGGTGTCACTTATATGTTTCTAAGACAAACATAGGCAGAGATTGAGAGGTGTGTTTGGAACAGTTTTTCAAATCCCCAGGGGGGGATTTAGACTACAGAGGGTTAATATAGGCCTACTGAATTGTGAAAAGTATTTGGTTATAAGTTATTCTTGTTAATTTAGTAAGGACCCCTTTTTCAGGTCTGTCTTAGCCTACCATAGTAACTGAAGGGTGCTACATTTCTTTCTTGACAGATTTGCAACATATAACCACCTGATGGCCTTCTGGAAGCTGATTGAGCCGGCAACTCACAGGATGATTCGGTCAAATTCCAAAGTTTTCAAGGAGCCTGGAAACACTCGGGCACTTCCTGCAGTCGATGAGCTCTTCATGTTCTTGGTATATCTCTCCTTAGGCCTCAAGCAAAAGGACCTTGGTCATCGTTTTCAAGTACATCAGACCACCGTAAGCCGCATCATAACAACTTGGGTCAACTTCCTGTACTTTGTCCTAGGGTCAGTGTGCATTTGGATGCCGAAAGAGCAAGTACGAGCCCATCTGCCAGAAGAATTTCATAAATTTCGAGACACACAAGTTATTCTAGACTGTACAGAGATCCGCTGCCAAACACCTTCCTCTTTGCTACTGCAAAGTGAGGTCTTTTCAAATTATAAGTCGCACTGCACCTTCAAAGCTTTAAACGGAATGGCACCTCATGGTGCAATAACATTTGTGAGTGCACTTTATGCAGGGTCTATTAGTGACCGGGAGCTGTTCAAACAGTCAGGGATCATTGACCTTCTTACCCCCGACATGGCCATCATGGTGGATAAGGGCTTCTTAATTGATAGACTAGTGCCATGCAAAATCCACCGACCTGTTTTCTTGACTAAGGGGAAACAAATGTCAGTTGATGAAGTGACACACACTCAGTCTGTGGCTAGGCTCAGGGTACATGTTGAGCGTCTTATCCGTCGAGTTAAGGAGCACAAGTTGTTTGACACAGTCATCCCCATGTCCATTTCTGGTAGCATAAACCAACTGTTCACAGTGGCATGTTTGCTTGTGAACTACCAATGTGGACCACTTGTTAAGGCATGGAGCCACTGAGTACACACTCTGTTCTGTGTTCATACCTCTAATCAACAGAAAGACAGTGATTCCTTACACACATTTTATTATAATTTCACACGATACACAACACAAAAAACTATAAGAATCTAAATATATGTATATACATGTGTTGTAATATAATGTAAATAATTCTGAATATTTCAATAATGCTGTATAAAGATATATATATATAGCCTATGTGTATTGTAATATATATATATATATATATATATATATAGTACTATTATAGGGATAGATGGGTATATTGTATATGAATGTATGTGTGTACACACACAAGTGTATATGTTCATATTGTTTACAAGAATGATACAATAAATGTAATTAAATGAAGCAACATCTGAAATGACTTATACATTCAAACACTTCTGTAGGTAGTGGTAAAAAAAAAACAGATCTCCTTGGTCCCTAATGGTGCTCATTACATCTAGATTTTTGTGTATGCGCTCAACAAGCATGTCCTCCTGCGCACATACCACAAAATCACACCACTCTAAACCTGTTAGGAGGATCTGACCTTGTACTTGCCAATAGTACTTGTGCTGCCTCCTAAGCTGCAAAGAACCTTCCGACATCTTCAGGTACGGACAGTCAACATAACTCTTGATGTTTGGGCATTTAATTTCCAGCAGACCGAATGGTGGGATTTCAGAAGGATCGAACACAACTCCATCAGGGGAGCATCCCAGCCATGGAGCATCAGGGTGTATAATGAACCCGCAGGGTGAATAGTTGACATTTTTTAAACTGCAGTACTCTTTCACAGCAACTGGCTCCATGTCAATTCCTCTCCTCATGTCCTTCGTCAAGACGGTCCCCCTCAAAATTCTGTGTGCCAGATTTTCAGCTGATGTATGACAGCGAACATGGCATGCCTCGTGAAAGCGTGTAGATGTAACTCGCATCTTTCTCAGTCGATGCCATTCCTGGCATGAGCTCTGCTCCCGTGTTGCAGCTTCAATCCTGTGGGCCATGTGGAATGACACTTGTAGCGATTTCATATGTACATGTTCCTCCTCTGACAACACATAGGCGCATGTGGTTGGCTCAAGCCTATAGCCTTGGATGGGAAGGGAAGGTTGGGCAGAGGAGTCTGGGATGTTGATGATTTCCCGCATTTCTGGTGGTTTTTGCTGAAATGCCAGCACACTCCCTGCCTGGACAGCCCCAAAAGCTGTCTGAACTAATGGGACTTCCGCTGATATGCCCATGGTGGTCACCAGAGGTGCAAGCAAATGGGGGAAGTCTTTATATGCTTCTGCAACTCTCAATGTGGCAAGATCTGGCATTTCCCCGTCAAGTGCTTTGTAGAGAGAACTTCTGAAAATGTTAAAGAGAAAAAATGAAAAAAAAAAAAACTGCAGCATGTACATATTAACCACATCAACACATAGCTTAAACTAAAGGTAATATGATCTCACCTCACACATACAGCCGTAGAATTTTGAGGTTTGCGGACCTCCATGTCTCCCACAGGACCTGGCCTAACACCCTGACAGCAATGACAGCAATGACATATTTTGACATGGCATCACAATAGCTACACGTGCATAGGTACAATTCACATGACCAACAGATGACTTACCATGGTCCTTGGCTTATGCCAGCTCTGCTCAGTTTCTGTGCAACTGTGCACTGGGGGTACAGCAGGGATGCCTAGTTGTGATAGGTGTGCTGTTTGATACAGTAGTGCAACCAAATGGTTGCATAAGGCACACCCCGCCACACATGAGCAGTGGGTGCTCACCAAAATGACAGGCTTTGAGTCTTTTAACACCATCTAGGAAGAAATTGAAGCTTAGATGAGAAACACCTCAACAAGAGATACATATATAAGCATTGTTTTGTAGATGAGAGCCACATAGGCCTACCCATTCACATCCACAAACAGTAGACTGTATCATATACATTTAGATAATGTTACTTATCAGCTGGGCAACTTATCAGCAGGCCTAACCATTACTGTACCCTAACATTGACCCTAGTCACCCTACTCTCAATTCGTGTGGCTTTTCATTTTTCCTCATCGATCTATGACAGACTGCCCTCACGCTGACCTCTCCTGTCAACTTGTTTTTCATCGACACTGTTAGGGAAAAAGATGAACATGCATTTTGAAACTGGGTTACACTCGTTCTTACACTGTGCTAGTTTGTCTGTTTTTGTTAATAGCAGTTTTCAGACAGATTTCAGACAGGAAATACACGTATGTCTAAAACGAAAACGGCTAAACAGTATCTTTAAACAAAATAGCGGACGTTAACAAGATTAGCTGCTAGTCACGTCAGTTTGTGTTTACATCAGCATGATAACGTTAGGTACTTACCTTCATAGTTGTCGATGTAACTGCTTATGTACATCTTAAATCCTTTTTCTCTCTTGCTGTTGGGAGCGGCACATGATTTGCTTATGAGTCGGTGTATGTCGTTTACTGTTATACGGGGTAAATCCTGAAGACAACGAGTGTAAAAAAGCGCCATGGCTGTCAGTGTCAGTCTCACTCGTCAGTGTCTCTCGGAGGCGGGCCGCGGGAGTCACGTCAGTGAAGCTAACAGGAAGTTGCTAGCATAGTAGTCTCGAACCCGGAATTGTGACGTGCATGGAGGCTATTGAGGCGCCTGTAGTCAACGCAGAATCGCCAAGAATTGTCTTTTTTTTCGAACGAGTACTGCAGGTGCCGCCCATGGGCTATTGCTCGGTTCAATCACACCCGACTCAGCCATCTCCTTTATCTTCTCCTCTGCTGCCGTTCTCTTGGCAAGCGGTAGTCGGCGGGGGCGAAGTCGAATGGGCCGGGCGTCTCCAGTGTCGATCTCGTGCTGAACCAAACTTGTGCGGGTGCAGTCCTCATCCCTCGCGGCGAAGATATCGGCATAACGTTCAAGTAGATCCCGTACCTGGTTGCGCTGGTGGTCCTCCAGCCCCTCAGAGCTGCGCAAGCACAAGTCCTCGATAGCCAGTCTCGTCTCTGCAGAGCGGGCAATGCCCCGGCTCGGTTGAGGTTGGCTAAAAGTCCCAGACGTTGTTGCGCTCGGGCCGGTTGAGATAGCACGCCACGCTGTTTGCTTTCGTTTTCGCCCTCGGTGACGTCTCTTTCTAGTGGGCGAAGCCTGTTTGGGTGAAAACTCGACAGGCGGACCTTGTTGAAAACTTCGAGTGAGAAGGGGAGTGGCCTCAGGCCCTTGAAGCGGGAAATGGTCAACCCGCTCCATTGCCACTGCAGTTGCCGTGCTGATTCTGCTGGCTTTCAGCTCCTTCTCTCCCGCCGTGTGGAGCATTACAGTGTCCGAGCCCAGGTGGAGCGTTGCTTGGGAGATATCCACCACGGCCCCCCATCTCTCCAAAAAATCCAGGCCAAGGATACACTCGTCTTGTATTCGGGCCAGCCAAAGCTGGTGGCGAACCATCCTCCCGTTAATGCACACATTCACCGCTTTCTTCCCATACAGTTCAGCCTGTTCGCCAGTGACGGTGGTGATACGTGTCTTCGTTTCCTCCCAACCTGGAGGTTTCGTGGTCGCAGTGTCTGGCAGAATGCCCGGTTTCACAAGCGATATGGTCGAGCCCGTGTCAATCAATGCGTGACTCCGGACCCCATCTAGCACACAGCTCACATACAGTCCTTTAGCCTGCCCCAACCGGCCAAGCCGTATATAGTCTTGATTTAGGGAGGTGGGCGATATTGAAGATGACATCCCCCCCGTCGTGTCATCCTCCTTTAGTTTGACTGCGGGACGGGCGGGCGAGGCGCAGGAGCAGGAGCAGGACAGTTCCTGGCAATGTGTCCCACCTCCCCACAACGATAACACCCGTCGTTCCTCGCCGCCCTCCTCGAGTCTCGTTGGCTGCGTCGTGGTCGGTTAGTCGTTGTGGTGGCTTGTCGTGTCATCTCCAGTTCTTCCTCCTCTTCTCTCACTTCCACTTGGCGTACCCGATGTTTCGGTTCGGTTGGGCACAAAATGTGCTCCACTCGCTCGGCCTCATCCAGTGCTGCGACCAGCGAGCTGGGGGTGGTCAGGCGGATGTGCTCCCTCAGCCGCTCCGGCTGCACTCCTCGCACGAATGCCTGCAGTGCCAACTCCTCCTGTTGGCTGGGGCTGAACGCCGGATAGCCTCGCCGTGCATACAGACGAAGGTCTGCTGCGAACGCGCCCAAACTTTCCTTCTCGCTCCTACGCCTGGAGGCCAGTTGGTCTCGGGCGTCATCTGTGAAGACTCGCCGGCCATATCTTCGCTGTAAGGCCGCTTCGATCCCGGGCCAACTAGCTTGTTCTTCAGGGGGAAGGTCCTCTAGCACCTGCAGGGCCTTTCCCTCCAGCGCCAACGCCACCTGGACACCAGTCTCCTCTGCTGACCAGCTGTTTAACCTGGCTGCCAGCCTAACTTGGATTAAGTACGTCTCCAGCGGACTGTCGCCGTTGTATCGTGGCAACTTCGTGCTGGGTCGGCGACTGATCTCCGTCGTTCTCGCGTTGGGCCGGTGCTCGATGTTCCCAAGGAGGGCGGGTTGTGGCCAGCGAGGCACTCCGCGAGGTTCTCCGTCAGTTTGGCTTGACGGTTCCAGAGGTGGCTGATGGAACTCTTCGCTGACACAGCGCGGCATGCTGGCTCCATCTGCCGGGCCCAGCAGATGGCCTTTAGGTTGGACCCTGTCGTACAACCGTCTCGGCAAGAGGCTCTTCAGGGTCGGGGTTTCGGGATGTCCAGTTGAAATGCCATCCATGACTGAAGGGGTCGACATCCCACTTCTGACACCAATGTAGCGTTTTGCAATATAGAGCGGGAATGATTTCTTCAGAGTGTTTTTATTAGGTCTCCTTTACACTGAATACACACACATAGGGACAGACCCGGCCCTAATGCCCCAGGACTGTACCTCTGTATAAGGCTGTGCTAGAAGCACACACCAGTAATAAGCACTCTAGTGACTACAGAACACAGCCACAACATTCAAGATAATGCATTACCGTAAACAACATTGTAGTACTCAACAGTTATCAACATTAACATTCACATATGCTTCGCACAGCATTGTGGGAACTCATAACTAGGGACTGCCTATGCTGGCACTCTACAATATATATAGCCCACCCTGCTTTTATTTTTTATTCCAATGCAACTTTAAACAGGTCTAAGGAGATTGTTGTTTTCATGTAGCCCTGGCAACTAGCCGGTCTGAATAATGTGCACATGAAATGAAACTTCACTCACCTCAACATGTCTTTTACAATCATCATGGGCAATACATGGGCCACTGTTACAAACTGTACAGCGTGCAAGACTGTTATGTTTTACTTTTATAAGACAGGGCAGACGCCAATCAGGATGCTTCATGAGACACACTCGCACAAAGACCTCTGAAGTTCGCCTACAAAAAAGCCACCATCTTTGCCCAAATAAGGAGATCCGGTATCTTGAGATTTTTTCTATGGGAAAATAACATGGGGATTTTCAATTATCGCACCTGTTAAACTCTCGCGGGGATGATGACATTGGAAATGCAGACGTTTTTCACTACATAGTTTTGTCCACAGCCGTCTAGTGGATACTGTGATCTTCGGTAGGTGAAGACGGCACACTTTGATCTTTGCTACCCCAGAGCTAACTTACCATGCAACTTGCCATAGGCAGTTAGCTTCAATTAACTCCCGGATCTCCTTATATGGGCAAAGATGGCAGCTTTGGATCCTTTTTGTAGGCGAACTCAAAGATCATTAAGGGGCGGAGCCCTACACAGATGCTGACGCAAATTGGAGCACAGACTGTGTTGTGTGTGCGCGATCTTGCCCACTCCCTCTAGATTCCGGGAGATTTTAAAGAGTCACTTCACCCCATAACTCCACCCACTTCACATTTCTGAAAACGGCTTTCAAAAGGGGCGAGACGTTCTGAAATTTGGAGAGAGAGTGCAGCACTGCTGCAACCAATCAACCATGGTGATTTCGTGTCAATCTGGGAATGAGTGCTGCAGACATGGCTTATCACAGGTAGGCTAATCAGGGCAGCAGGTGTTGGGGCGTTTCAGTCCTAATTTGTAACGACCCGGTGACGTAGTGTCGGACTAGAAGTGCAGGACAACGTCATCATTCCAATAGTATTTTGGACCAACATGCCATGGCATGTTTTCAAACGGTAGTATGCGCGAGAGAGCAATATCTCCAATACAAAATCAGACGAAATATTACGTTTGTCAAGAAACACGATTTTTGTCAATATTAACCCTGGTAATAGTACAGTTCACCACTTATGAGTATTTTCAATCAATCAACAGCTCAAAAAACCTATTTTAGGGTGCAGTGACCCTTTAATTAGTTTGCGGGCATCAGGGAGCCGCTATCAAAATGCGGGAGACTCCAGGAACTTCCGGGAGACTTGGGATGTCTGATTTGTTGATGAGGCCTTTCCTCTTGATACAATCAAGAGGGGGCGAGGCCATAAATGCAGAGAGCTCGTAGTTTTGAAACTGTTGTAAACACATAAATAAATCTTATAAATCTTACTGTGTTTTTCAGTCTTTAAACCTGCCTATGTCTGCTTGCATTGATTTTGTCTTACTCTTACAGTATGTAGACACCTTTAAGTAAATTGTAACCATTTTATGGGCCTTTTGTAATCAGCCAGGGTCTATTGGGCTGATGTCTGACAGATCTGAGACATCTGTTGCTAACGTTAACATTAACGTTGCAGTCTTGAGAAACTGCTGATGTGAAAGCAAGTGCCATGGTCAGAGGGGCCAGAGCCTACAGGCTTGATAACCAAATAGACGAGCTGTCCACTGAGCTGCTGCTATCTTTGTCTGTTGTTCTGTGAACAATAGTGCAGTCACAGAGCTTTGATCAAATCTGTAAAAATGTTTACCGTTCATGTTTTCAGCACTGTTGGTTGTTGGTTGATCCTTCAGGACTTCCTCTACCTGAAACAACAGGTACAAGATGGTATCTTTGCATAAGTTCTGAAAGTGCGGTAAGCTGCAATGTAATGTTACCAAAAAGTCATATTAACAGAATCAGCATTAACACCTTCCTTCACTGCAACATGAACGTGATAAATTAATTAAAAAATTGAACAAACAATAACTTACACAATGCAGGCACAACACAGAATTGATCATCACTACACGTCAGGAGATTACACTTTGTGTTTGTAAGACCGAGAAGAACATCTGACAACACTGCAAAGTCGGGCATTTTCTACAGCGGATGACTCATCGATAAAAATATTTGAATGTGTATAATTAAACAGCCACAGAGATCTAATCAAATCTGTAAAAAATGTCCGTACCATCTGCAGAAACATTTTCACCACTACTTCTGGAACATCCATCTGATGAATTACCTGAAAGAACAGTACAACTTTGTTGTAGCATAGGTTATAGGCCTTGTTCAGACAGCAGCTCAACTCCGTCCTCCCCACCGTCCTCTGTATGTGGTTTGAATCAGGGGTCAATTTTCCAAAAGCATAATTGCTACGATAGCAACTACCTTGGCAGTGTCGCTGACAAATATGAGTCTGTGGATTTGAGTTACACATGCACCCTTAATCTTCATTTTGTCACATATATCATGTTTTTAATTTGGGAAAACATAGCATATTTGCATATATAAGCATATTTGTTAGGTCTTACTAAAAATGTGACGGACATACGACATACAGAATATCGTAGTTCTGTATCGTTAATATTCTATGTAACGTGTGACTCAGATACTGTCAACTCACATTTGGCTGTAATGTAAGGCTTTAGTGCTGTAACATGCAATCTTACAAAAAAGTCATCTTACCAGAATCAGTGTATTCCTCCACTGCAACATGAAAGTGAGAAATGATTGAAAAACAAAACCTTACCAAATGTACAATAATGATACTCAAAGAATAATTAGAAGTAAATCATTTACATTTTCCATTTCCGTCCTGCAGTGTGGTTTCCAGCCCAATCACTGTTGATGCCTTGTCATCTTGTCCAGTGGACCCATTTACTTTGTAATAACATAACATAGCGTGAGGTAACATAGCAATAACATAACCAAAAGTAATGATAAACAAAGACTTAAAGCACCAAATTGTGTTACCTTGTCCATTGCGCAGCAAAGGTGTGTTCACGTGACCCATCACTGTTGCAACCTCCACTGGTGGGAATTTTTAAAAGATTCAGTATTCACAGTGCATACACACAAACTGTACAGACGATGCTGCAAGCACACACAGTATATCAGAGGTGTTATAAATAAAATATAAGGCAACTCTCATCACTGAAGCATTTTGATAATAGTGCTAAAACCAACTCATTTTGGTCGTTGCTATGGGTAATTATGTATGTGTTTATTTGCTATAGAACACGGAAGTGAGATCCAGTAATGACTTATAGGGAATATTGCCTTTTAATGTTCGCAAGCAAGTCCTTTGTGACCACATTCACGCTGTCTTTGTCTTCACGTCAATCACCATAGCAAAATGCAAAAAAATCTAAAAGTGATATTACCCAGGTCCGGATTTTTGACCGTCCGTTTCCCTGCAAAAAGGAAAGAACGGCAAAGACTCAAATAACCACTCCATCACTGAAAATATTATGAAAAATTCTGTTATTTTTCTTTCTGCCTAATGTTTTATATTATGTATATTTAACACTACATATCCCTACATCCCAAGTTCAGTAATGTGGAGAAGAACCTACCAAAAACGCCTCTTCTATAAGCAATGAATGCCAAGATCCCCAAGATTGTCGGCACTACCAGTCCCCCCACTACCGCTCCAAGAATGAAGAATAAGGCGGTATCACCACACATTTCTCCATCTGTAAAAAAGGATAAATATGTAAGGGATAATGGACGACACGCCGTTCGGTTATACAAAGTTAATGCACGTTCTAGATGGTGATTCGGCCCGTCGCGAAGCAGAGGGATGTTCCATCTAGAAAGGTGCATTAACTTTGTATAACCGAACGGTGTGAAGTCCATTAACCCGCTTATTCCACTGTTGCCACTTGCGTTGCCACTTCCTTCACTGTTGCCACTTGCTTCAAGTCTGATAGCCTACGCCCAACAAAATGGAGCTACCTCATAGCCGTGCGTATATCGAAAGTTAGTGCACGTTCCAAATAGCGCATCACAATAGGAAATTCAACCAAACAGTGGAACGAAGAACTTACAGGACTGTCAGAGCCAAGACAGTTCTAGCATTTCCTTCTCTGGAATTATCCACTACTGGCACTGCTTGTTGGCAGATATGAATATAAAATGCAATTCATTTGTTTATGTAATGGTAGAAAGCCAAACATATTAAAAGGATGCAAATCAGACAATGTAATCTTACCCAAGGTCCAAACTTTCATAATTGGTTCCTCCAGGCCTACGTGGTTCACCTCACATCTATAATCATCAATGTCAGACCTTTGGGTGTCCACAGTCAATTTGATCTGATGGGTTCCATCGCCATTGGGCAAGACATCCCTTAAATCACCTTTCTTTACAACCTTATTTCCTTTCAGGATGGTGATGTCGATTTCTTTGGGGTAGAAACCTGTGGCCATGCAGGTCAACTTGAGTGTATTTGAAGACTCGGCTGCTTTAGCAAAAAGACGAACCTTTGGTGGAGCTGATGCATCAGGAAAAAGTAATGCATGTTTATACATTTTGCTCAAGTTTAGTTTAGTAAACTATCACTGAACAAAAGTGCTTGATCTTATGTTAACAGTACTCACAAACTCTTGTTTGTTGTTCTAATTCTTTGTCCCCATATTCTCTGAATCTTTCCAGCCATTCCACACACTCCTTCTCCAGGTAGCCCTTGGTGTACTGATTGAGGATGGGAACCCCATCCCACTTCTGTTTTGTGGGCACAGCTTCAGTAACTGGGGCAACCCATTGCATTGATGCATCATCAAAGGAAAGGAAATCATGGCCATCATAGCTGTATGCATCAACACCGCGAACAAACTTGAATGAACCATCTACCATTTTGTCAATCTCACAGCCATGTTTCCACATAAGGACATGAATATCTGAGGAAAAGATAACAACAGGTCAGAATATAATAATAATAATTACTAATCAAGTTGTGTCTGTTGCGGACAACTATGCAGTCAGGATGTGTTGGGACTCACCAGAGTTATTCTGTCTCATGCGTTCCATCAGAATGTTCACATTGACTTTGAACCATTGCTCTTTGCTTTTACGTGACTGGGTGCCCTTTTCCCAGTAGTCCGCTGGAAGCCTTTCTTTCATCCAGTCCTGTTGAGGAATCTTGACTTGGTGTTTGCTGTCATAGTAATCAATCTTTCTGTTGTCCAGTAGGCCCATGGCAGTGAATTCAAAGATGCCTGGTGCATTGACAGCCTTTGACAGGGCTGTGTACACATAGTAGAGCGAGTGCCGTTGTGGGTCACTTTGTCCAGCTTTTCAGGAAAAATGGATTAGAAAAACATCAGTGTACAGTGAAGAGGCGTCTTTAAATAATGGAAAACAGCATAATAATGACACAAAACACAACACATACTGGATGACTAGATGTACCACATAGTGGTAGCCTACAAAATATGACCGCAGCTCAGTTCTGCACATTCTGTCCACAAAAATAAATGACGTTTGTCAACTTGTCCTATTTGTGCAATTTATGCATACTATATCTCCAACTATTGCAGCTCATGTATAGGCTAAATGAGTGTGTGAATGTGTGAGAACTACTGGCTGAGACTATGGGTGCCTCTCAACATGCCTCCTCGATCCTCGAGGGGTGTTCTCACTGATCTATAACTAACACTGGATAGACTTTGTCCAATCCCAATAGCCAGCTCGTGATTACGTGCTATTTATCCCCAGTTAACGTCCATAGAGATCATATAGGCCTATATCAGCTTATGGATAAAGAAATCCCCGGTTATTAATATCCCTGTCTACCATAGTATTCCGGTTACACGTTTGTCTGTGTTGTAGGCTATATCCTGATCAAAATCGGGATAGACCTCACAATCGGGATAGGCCTACTAAAATGATCAACTTGAGTCTATAGCTCATATGTTATCAAAGCTCCGGTTATGTCTAAATGAATAATAATAAACAACAACAACAAAAAACTGCGACACACGTTTGATTCAGTTACATTGACCTTACGCTTACCCAAACATATCGGTAGAATGGCACAGACCGTCAATAATTCCACAAAACGCATGTTCCAGCGTAACTTTGTAGGCTATAGCCTACTGAAAGCCGAAATTCTGTGAGTGTTTTTATCGGTTTATGTGTTAAAGGCAACACATTTCGACAGGTCGTGTTGGCGCTCCGTCAGTGCGTCAGTACAGCTAAATTCACGGAGCGCACTCTAGTGGCAACAAATTTCGGGTAAAAGAAATTGGTGGAACACGTCATACAATTAAATGGTGGTATGAGCATTCATTGAATGCATGCTTATGCGCGTTTGCGTGACAGAAACTGAAACTACACGATAACCTTGGTGGCAAAGTTCCGCTTCAACCTGTCGGAATAGTTAGGCTATTTAATTAGCATCCAGGGGGCACCCAGGTTGTGATCCTGGGACATCCTAGATTTTATTTTTGCATGACAACTTTTTACAGCAGCCCATGTCTGTAAAACCCCCTTTGCCCCCTGGGTATAGGCCTATTTCACATTTAATAGAACGTGGATTGTAGCAACTTCCATACTCAGAGAGACTGTGCAATACATTATTTAGCGTTGAGTATATTGTTTAGTCAAATTTGAATACTGTATAACATGGTCAGAACAGATTGTAGCCTTAGTCTTTCATTTGAAGATCTCCAGATTTACGCCTACTGTAGGCCTATACCTTACATTCAGGCATTCAAATGAAATATCAAAAAGCACACCATATAGATGCACAGAAGGATGTGTCACCAGACTCTGTCATGCGAAGGCTATCAAGGCGCAAGAAAGGCCAGCATTGTGATGTTTCAGAGGTATCAGAGGTCATGCCCTCCACCTGATAGAATTCATCGCCCTCACTCTCATCACTCCCATTGTTCCCTTCTGTCCTATCAAGAATATCAACAAGCTCAACTGGCATGACGTCAGCAGTCTATTTAGGCACCATCACTGCTTTTTATCAAGCATCCAACCACGCCCTTGCACTAGGTCTGGTATGTCAGCCGTAACAACATGAGCCTGTTTCCATGAGCTAGAGGCCCGATTTGGGCCGATGGGTGAAAAATGAGGGCACCAAAAATAATATGAAATATGTGTGAAATACATGTGATATTACCAAGATATTTGGGAATATAGCCTACCTAGACAGGTCTATTCTACCCTTTTTATATTTTAAATACCCTAATTCATAAAAGTAGCCGATTAGACTTTAATTAGAAATTAAATCTAGGACTACATGATCGAAAATCGAAAAAGGCTCAAAAGGCATTGCAACCCAGTGTGGGAGATGTGGTCACCCTGAACAGTGAGAGTGTGGATGAGGAGAGGTTAAGGGCAGCACAAATGACATGCACAAATGACATGACATCAAACATCATCGTTGACAGTCACTCAGAGGTCCTCCACGCACGAATGCGCACCATAGTCTACTCATAATCATAATCATTCAACAATGAATTCTGTGATCACAGTGAGGTGGTGTCTGACTTTTATAGCTAATGTTTATAACAATACCAGTGGTATTTAATGGTTCCTAGCCTTTTTGAATAATACAAGTTGCAGTTGGTGAATTAAACATTTTAAGTGAATAGACTCGGATAAAATCTTAAATGCCAGAGCTGGATCAATTGTGTTTAGACTACTTGCGTTTAGCCTCCACTTCAGCCCTGATGACGGTTGAATGCCTAGTGCAGTTCTCAAACTGGTGGTACGCGGACGCTCTGTTGTGGTAGCCTACTCTGGGAGTCTCCAAGATGTTTTATTTCATGAAGACAAAGTAATAACTTCAAATGCTGTAAAAATATGTATAATATATGTATAATACGTTTTATCTTTCTTGAAACAAGGCAAAACAGTATGCACAATGTAAAATGTATTTAAATTGGCCTACCCTGTATTTTAATGCTGGTCATACAAGTTTGAGAACCACTGGCCCTAATGAATAGACTATGAAGTGGGGACTTTTTTTCAACCAGCAGCGTATGAACTGAAACAGAAGAAACTTGTAGTTTTAGCTGTAGCCACATGATGGCACTACATTCGTAGAAATTTGACCGGGGTTACTCTAGTAACAAGAAACCAAACAAATGACGGGTGAAACCGAACCATAACTTTTTAAACAAAGTTGCAATTTGACTATTCGATCATGGCACAAGTAAATCTCGAGGATTATTTTCGAGTAATTTTTGAGGAGGATATTTTAAATCTGCCTGTGCAGCGACAAAATCTGAAGACCAGCGCCATGAGATTTTTAGAAAAAAGAAACGAAATGGGTCATGTGGATGCGTCTTTAAAATCAAAGCGATATGAGTTTGAGGTGGCCTGTGAAAAAATCGCAGAAAAGAGAGAAGACTTGTGGAAGAAAGAAGAGGGAATGAAAACAGCTCTTCACAAATTTGACAGGTTCATCAAAGAAAATGATGCCAAACGCTCACGAGGTGTCCGAAAAGCAGAAATCCAGAGGGTGTTGGTGGCGCAGAAAGAGAAGGAACTAGAGGACTTGAAAAAGGAATACTGCATTTTGCTCTCCGAAAGAGAGAAACTTCATGACAGAGTAATGCGCGCAACTGTCTATCCTCTTTTCCTGACCGCAGTTGTTAAGAAGTCTCAAAAGTTTGACGACATCAGTCATTTAATTAGTCGGTTTGACACTCTTCTCGTGACCCGTGACCAATTGCTAGATCAAGGAAGAGGTGCGGACATCAAAACCGAGCAAGAGCGCACGGAATTAAGGCGTTATGCCAATGAACAGACTTCTGTCGTCCTTCAACTAAACAATACTCTATCAGAGCTGCAAACCGAACTGGACAACGTGCTCTCACAAGCGTGCAGGTGGGAGTATGCCTGGAATCACATCCAGTCCACTGCAGCCAAGGAGACCCTGATGCTGGGCCAGATTAAGTATGCTACGTTAAACCTGTATCACATCATCGGTGCAGTTACTGGCGATGAGGAGGGTGTACAGGTAGAGGACTCCATGACTCAGCTGGAGAGAATACACCATTTCATCCAAGACTTAGTCGACATCACTAGTGACATCTAATTGTAAACTGGCTAAGGCTACTTCATCGTCTGTATGCCCAGAGGCTACATCTTTTTTGTTTGTTTGTTTGTTTTTGACAGTGCCATACAATTGAATATGGTGACATCATGTCATGCTGTATTCAAACTACACAAATGTAGGCCTACAGTATATAGGTTATTGCTAGCTCCAGGCAATGTCGGTAAAGGAGCTATGTTCAAAGAGTCATTCGCTGAAAACCACGTTTGAGCTGTCTGTGAGTAGGCCTATGGGACAGAGGACAGACACTATTTTCAATAGTGGGCACCACCTAAGACTGAGTGACCTGGGTGTTCTGCTTGGTGAAAAGGCTTTTGGTGATGGACCTCTTCTTGAAGGAGGAGAACAACCCCTACAGCACAACAGCCACAAAGTGGATTGAACACAGGCTCTGACATCCTCCTTTTGATTTAGTTTTCCCTGTCGGGTTGTCTTTTATTCACTGTCCCTCTCACATTCAAAATGTAGACAGAAATGTGTCTTTCAGTGCTACTCGCACGACTCAAGAGTCCTCGGCAATACCAGCGGGTCTCTTCCCCTCTCCCCCAGCAGCTTTGAGTTCTGTTTATTTTATTTGGAAAGAAATCAAGCAACACCATATGGCTACGTCTGCCTTCAAATATTCAGAGCTAAACACTTTTTAGATAAAAGGGAGGCTAAGCATTACTGATTTTGTAGAACAATGATGAGCATAGGCTTCCCCTACACTCACATGCACTCCATGATTTTATGTGTGTGTTCGGGCTGTGCAATTAATTGAATTAATCAATTAATCGTGATTATGACTTTCAACAGAAAATAACATAATCGAAATATAATGATTATTTTGCTACATTCAGTTTCATAACAATGCTCGCCTTTTGTCTTCAGTTGTCATGTGCATGATCTTTTAACATGTATTTTTTTCTGTTGTATTATATTTAAAATTCAATTAAAAAAAAAAAGGTAAAGTTTGAATATGGATGATATAGTTCCAAAATAACTGAGTAATCATGATTAATAATCGTAATCTCAATATTGAAAACAATAATCGTGATAATGATTTTTACCATAATCAAGCAGCCCTAGTGTATAACATGTGTGTTTGTGTGTACAGGAGATGGTACTCACATATTAGTTTGTGTGAATTGGTGAGATATTTACTCTGTATACCCCATGGAACAACAACAAAAATTAAAGTCACTTTCTTCAAGCTTCAGACCATCTTATGTTATACTGAGCACTCAGACATCTCACGTCTTCTTAATGTTTATCATCATCTTCTCCCAACTCTGGTGAGTGATTTGACAAATCTTCTCTAGAGGAAGTAAATAAGGGTATTCACTCTATCTTTAGGCCAGCCATCTAGAGACATTTTGATCATTAATTCTGTTTACTAACTGACCTCAAAAATAGTAGACATGCATATATCTATGAAATCTATGAAATCTCTTAGACTCTGGAGCTGAAACCAGATAGCCCAGTGCACAATGATCTGAACTGTGAATGAGGCCTGCATGAGAAGAGGACCTGAAAGGGAACTTGACAAAGCACCATTCAAAAATCTGACCTCCTCAGCTAACTTTACTGCCATCTACATCATTTGTATTCTCACACATCCACCTTTCTTTTCTTTTTTTGGCGGCGGCGGGGGGGGGGGGGGGGGTTATGCCTTTAATCAGGTAGGATAGTAGAGTGAGAGGAAGTGAGTGGGAGAGAGAGTTGGGGTGGGAGCTGGAAAGGACCACGGGGCGGGATTCGAACCCGGGTCGCCGGTGTGCGGCGCAGGTGCCCCAGCCAGTTGCGCCACGGCTGGTGCCCATTGCTCTTTTCTTTCCCACTTCTTCCACTCTGCCTCTTCTCATGCGTGTTCTTCTCCTCTTCCCATCTGCTGTCTCCCAGTGCCTCTTCTGCCCTCCCCCCCCCGGCCAGCGCCTCTTCTGCCCCACCCCCTTCTGCCATCTCCTGCTCTGTGTTCTCTGATCTCTCCTGGGCGCTCTGTCTGGTGAGCAGGACAGAGCAGGTCAGGGCTTGCAGGCTTGTGTGTTGTTATTATTATATAGTATCAATAATGCAGCAGCGTGCATCTCCCCTGGCTCCCCTCTACCTGCGGGGGAAACCAGATTTTCAAACTCTGCTGCTGTGATCTAATTTGACCTGTGGTATGGCCTTTCCTCCTCCCTCTCTCTCTCTCTCTCACACTCTCTCTTATTTTTAAAATGTCATGTTGGCCAGACTATGTGATCTATCGAATGATTAATAAAGCACTATTTGTGACATTTGTGCTGTCTACACACATTTGCATAATGGTCAAAAAATTGGCTCAGTGTTATGAAGAAAACAATGGTGATTGCAACAAATAGTGAGTTAAGAAAAACTCAATTGCAAATGCTTTTGGCTGCAAATGTATTTTTTGAGAGAGAGAGAGAGAGAGAGAGAGAGAGAGAGAGAGAATGTATTACGTGTTATAAATAATGGGAAACATAAGTTTGTGTGCACAGCAGACATAAATGAACTACTAAGCGATGTCAAAAGCAGTTTAACATGTCTATTGTTGGGGCTGTGTTGCTTCCCAGGCAGACCGATGGAAATTAATTTTTAAGTGAATCCATTGCACAAACAAACTCACACTACTCTCATGCGCCTACTGTTTTTATCTCAATCAATAATGCATTGAGTTTATGTTTAATGCGGAGTTCAAATCAAAAGCTTTTAGAGTTCCCACGCAAACAGCGCTCTCACAGTCCCTTTGGCCATTTCACAGAGAAAACCCACCGCAAAACCTCTCAGACAGCCACAAATAGGACACAGTCTCAAAATTGAAAGACACAACAAGCCACGTGACCGCTTGGTAGAAGTGTGAGCAGAGGTTACGTTATGTGGAGGCCTTGGCTTTCACTGAGAGTATGGAGAGTGTACTTGAGAGATCCACAATGGATAGAGAGAGAGCTTAGTACGACAATACACGACAATATACAACATATAGCCATTTTGATTTGGCCCACCTCCATGTTCACATCAGAAGGGGCTCTCCTTTAATCCATCACCCCTTTCTCCTGCCTTTCCTGCAGCTCTTATGGAGAAAGCAGGCTGGTCATTTCTGCAGCCTAATCATTTTCATTATGATACAGTGTAGCAATGGATGATGGTGTGTGTTATAATGACTGGACAGCAAATTTAAAAATCTCGTTGAGAACTTCTGATTTCTCGTGCATACATTTATGTACATTTATTAAAGATAGGGCAAACCGAAAGTATACATTTATAGTTATCCAGGAGGGACCAGAAGGATAAATATGGAACAACCTTTTAATGATACTACTGTAATATAATCGTTTCTTTACAGTTTTATTTTATAAATAGACATGATCTTATCCCTGAATTGTCCCTTCTTCTTCTTCTTCTTCTTCTTCTTCTACTACTTAAAGATAATAATAATAATAATAATTATCATTATTATTATTACATGTATAAGTAGTAGTCGTCGTAGTAGTAGTATTAGTAGTAGTAGTAGTAGTAGTAGTAGTAGTAGTAGTAGTAGTAGTAGTATCACTCTGTTTCAAATGGGGAACAATTTGTATGCATTTCATGTCATGGCACATTGTGTAACATACAAATGAGACAAGACTGATGTTTCTTAATCATGAAATAACTTTACATGCACAAATTCTGCCACCTGGAGATTTGAAAAATCTGTGCTTGTTTTATTTTATTTTATCTAGAACAGTTTTTACTCTCATGGAATAATTTAATTGACTTAAGGGACGAATTATAATGGAAGAATTTAATTGGCACTCCAGCACTTGCACTGTCGGGTCGACTGGCAAGAGCTGCCAAGTAGCAGTGTAAATATTCAGGTAAATAACGAGACCCAATTAGATCAACCACTCCCCTCTTTATCTAAGCTATCCTGTTGAAAATGATCATTTCGATAACTAATCCCACGTAGGGGACTGCATGTGAAAGACATCAACAGACAGACGAGTACTCTCACTATTACATAACACCTCTGCCCACATCTTTTCACACAAGATCTGTGAAATCGGGAGAAGTAGGAAGGGACTGAAAGCAGCATGTTAGTGAAGCCAGTTCATCATCATCTTACTGCAGAGGGCTTCACAGGCTGGCAGGTTAGACTCTCTTCCTCCTGAGAACCAAGAGGTGCTGTGGGCCTGGGCCCCATTTCATGAATGGATACGTTCCACTATTCTATAGAATCCTCTGGAAGTATTTGGAAAAGAATTGAAAGCTCTAGAACACTGTAATGCTATGTTATGCATTCCTTGCCTTCTCCTGACCAATAGCCGGTACACTCAGTAAAGCATTATTTTGGGCTTTGAAATGATTTGTTACCTCTAGATTGTGTTAATACATCCTTTCACCTGCCCGCATGCTGTTTGGGTCACTTGTGGAGTATGTACATTGGAATTAACATTGTGAATGGTTTGTGTAAGGACTCTATCATGATGCACACATTCGGTCTGATTGATACACTCTATAAAGCGCCATGAGACATGTGTAATGTTTTGGCGCTCTATAAGTGAAATTAAATTGAATTGAAATGGAAATGGAAATGAATTAGTTTGACAAAAATTCAGCCATTGTGTGTGAATTTGAGAGATAAACAGAGACAGATGATTTATACTTGTGTGTGTGTGTGTGTGTGTGTGTGTGTATGTGTGTGTGTGTGTGTGTGTGTGTGTGTGTGTACAGTATGTGTGTGTGTGTGTGTGTGTGTGTGTGTGTGTAGCCAGGGGTCTAGAGAAGGTCCTTGTAAACAGATGAGCGTGTATCCTTTAGAGAAAGGCTGTGGGCTGACTCAGTGTGTGCTGTGTGTGTTCATATTTGAGGGGGAGTCCAAGCCCCTGTCACACACAGTAGTGATCTGCGCTGTGCTGGTTGTCAAGTGTGCACGGCTGGAATGAGATCATTGGCCATTGTGATGTGATTAGAGCATGATGGAATAGAGGCAGGACAGACTTCTCTCTCTCTCTCTCTCTCTCTCTCTCTCTCTCTCTATGGCCCTCCCCCCACATCTGTGTACAGTGTAGCCCTCCCTATCTACCCTTTCCTTTTCCTCTACTGTTATTCATCTCTCTTTCTCTCCCTCTCTCTCTCTTCCTTCCACTCCTGCTTTTCATGCACACACCCGGATACATACTGTACACTCCAGTGTGTGCGTGCAC
>NC_085017.1:7722149-7732149 GCF_963854185.1 Sardina pilchardus
ACTGCAGAAGTCTATAGGCAAGGCAGGGCACAGGAAAGACATGGGCAGCAGAGACTCTGGATTGTGGAGGGAATCAGGAGAGTGGTGCAGATCAAAGAGAACAGACTGAGTCCTTTTCCCTGCTCTGCACAGGGACATTCAGAGGTGGATATTGTGCCAAAGCCCCACTCAATAATCTCACAAAGGGAAGGCAGGAGGAGAGAATGGATGTGTTATCAACATGAGAGGCAGAGAGAGAGCGCAAGAGAGAGAGAGAGAGAGATGACTTAAAGATGGTAGAGAACAGTAGCCAGAAGCTTGCGTGGCATTGGCGCACACACACACACACACACACACACACACTCAGAAGAGAAGGAAAGAAAGAAAGACAGAGAGAGAGAGAGAAAGAAAGAAAGAAAGAAAGAGAGAGAGAGAGAGCACTGGGCTCTTCACCAGGTCAATGGCTTTAATAATTCAGTCATGGCTACCACTGCAGAATACAGGTGTGAGTGATACAGCTCCAGCCAAAGCCCAGAGGAAACATAGACAAAGATGGAGTCTCACAATATGGCCTTTGATGGAGGAAGACATCCTTTCATTCCGTGTCACAAATTGGCCACCGGATGGAAAGAGTGCAGGTCACACTGAGGTCACGCAGTAGGCTAGCCCACACTGACCTGTCCATCCATCAGGGTCATGTCTCTTTTGTCATGTGAGACAGGATAGGAAACAGAACAGAAGGGACTGACGGAACTGCGACCCCACACAGTCAAGTGGTAGTCTGGATATCACCATACTAAGCTCAATCTTTTAAGATTGAACATTAGTATAGGGAGGATGTGCTTTGTTTCTACTGCACAAGAGGCGTGATCAATGGGCATCGTTCAGATGACTCTGTACGCTTGGAGAGTCCTTCAACCAATCAGACCAATGATCCGGTGCGTCTTTTGGATAAGCTAGTTTGATTGGAGCCAAAGGTTCTAGCAGGGAACGGAGGGGATAGCTGTGCAGGTTGTCAGCCTGAGTTGCCGGGCGAAATCCAAATTCACCGGAAGTTCAGGCAGGGTTCACCCAGCCTAGTAAAGTGGACTAACTGAACTGCAACCCAAAACACAGTGAAGTGGTAGACAGAGCTGAACATCCCGGGTTCAGAAAGTGAAAGTCCTGCGAAGTATTTGATCCAACCATTTAGTAAACCAGATCACCGTAATTAGCAGAGGACAAGTAGAAAGAATATATGGCAGCCAGGACTTTTACTCTCTAGAACTGGGACGTCCGCCTCTGGTGGTAGATGGTTCTGGTCAGCTGGTTCCATGGGTGATTTTGTCAGCCGATACTTTTTCCGTCCCCGTGTCTGACTGCTATAGAGTGAATGGTCCTTCAGGGTCCTTTATATCATTCTCATCAGGCGCATATAGCCAAAACTGCTGGGAGACATCACCCCAGTCCAAGACCTTTGCAATTATTATCAAAGTAATTAACGAGCATTACACAGCTGAGCTAATAAAGTCTTGTTTCTTCTGTTTTGAATTGCACCATTACCTCATATGCATGCAACTCCCTCTGCTCCTTTCAAAACTTGAGTAAATGCTGGCTGACTCACTAGATAGCACCAAGGTTAAAATAATTCAAAAGGGAATTGGTTCAAGAACCTTATCTCTGTTGGCCAAACAACTATCACAGGGGCTTGGGATGCTATGTCCAATGCAATTACACTTACATGAATGTAGCTTTACTTTGAGTGGCACTTCAAGGAGTCAATGGAAAGAAGCAAGGCCAAATGGTCTATGGGAGGGATTGAATGGCTGATGGATGTCCTTGTTTTGCCACATCTGTCTGCCAGATGAAGGACAGGGCTAGAGGTTACAGCTAAAGGCTCCAACCTCCTCTCCACCAACTGCCTAATGTATAGCAATATAACTTGTGTTGCCTATAGCTCAGAAAAAAAAGTTAAATGATTTACCTGTGACATGACATCACCACCATTTAGATTTCCCATATGAAAATCTAAGATTGTTAACAGAAGTTTAACAGCTTACGTGTCGTGTGTGTGTGTGTGTGTGTGTGTGTGTGTGTGTGTGTGTGTGTGCGTGTGTGTGTGTGTGTGTGTGTGTGTGTGTGTGTTTGCACCTGTGTCTTTGTCTGTTTGTGTGTATATTTGTTATCCTTATAGACTATAATGTTTTTCTGGACCTGCATCATATCTCAGTCTTGACCCATAATCCATCCTGACGCTGTAAATTAAAACACACACGTGCACACTCACACAATAATCCTCACACGTCTCATTAAAGGGAGGCATCCTTACCCTAGCTGTTCACTGCTGTTCTGGGGATGAAATAGCTCCCAGTAGAGCTGCACACACTCACTCACTCACACACACACACACACACACACACACACACACACACACACACACACACACACACACACACACACACACACACACACACACACACACACACACACACACACACACACACACACACAATCTCAGTGGAGCTTTAATTAACCCGGTGAATTATGCATGTCATTTCCCTTTTTTTTGCCCCCTCCCCCCTTTCATTGTATCTCTATTCAGAGCAATGGCTTTTCATCCAGTAAGCATTTCCATTCTTTTCCTCTCGACCGGCCAAGGATTTGGAAGGTTAGTTTAGAGATATGTAATGCTCCTGTTGAGTATACTGTACTGTAGCTCTATTTGATGAAGAGACCAGAGTAGAGTGTTAACAAAGGGACTTATGAAAGTTAAAGCTATTATTTATCTTTAGTTGCTAATCAGGGTTTATAAGCAAGCACCATAGTATACAGTAGTTACTTAATTGAAAAGAGCACTATTATTTTGAGACTGAAAATATGAAGGGATTCTTCAGGATACGAAGAAGAGGCAAAGTTGCATGAGACGAACTGCAGAAAGATTAAATGAAGCCTACATGTTGCTGAATTCCAAGTGAGAATAGAGGACTTGTAATGCAAAGTCTGTGACCATAAAAGAAATGACCTTTTTCTCTCAGATTGTGTTGCAGGCAAACCAGCCAAAGAGGGATGATCTTCGGAGAATACTATAGATTCAGTGTTACCCCCCCATCCCCACCCCTCTTTTTCCATTTGGTAGATGAACTCCACTCAGAGATGACACTGAAAGCTTTGTGGGCTAAATGCATTGGCCTCTTGGTGGGTATTGGTTACCTGACATTGCATGGAGCCAAATTAGTATTGATAAGGCTATAAATAGAGCCTGCGCTGGCCAGACATCTGATATTCAGTCTAACACAGAGCAGTCTGGATTCCACTGTCACAGACTGTCTGGCTTGGGGATGCAGTCTGTCGCAGTTTTCATCAAATGAAAGCACACTCTAAAAAAAGAGTGTTCGGTTCGGTCCCTCTAATCTTAAATTGTCACATTCTCTTGAGTAGTATTTCTTTAATCTGTAGTAACGACCTGATTGGTCTTTCAGTGTCTTCTCCTGTGTCTCAAGTTTAGGAGCCTTAAGAGTCTAATACTTGGTTGTGAAAGAATAATTTGACACTTCTTAGACCCATGTCCCAAAGCTTTATGGCATTACAGCTATTGTTAATCAGTTGAAAGAGACTGTATGCCTACTGTATATCTCTTGTGAACTATGCTGCCTCAAGATTGGATGGATGGATTTATTTTGGATTAGACAACAACATAATCCAAAGGATAACATGTTTAAGTGTAAACACTTATTTCAAACATGGTCCTTGGTGGTTAAGACTCACATACAGTAACATAAGACCTATCTTGGTCTAACCTTGGTGGAAGACTGCAGACACTCAGGTTGCAGCACTGACTGCCTCTGACAGAATGGTGTTAATTTCAAAGTTGCTGTCAATGCTGTGTGCCGTCTTTTACATTTACATCTATTCATTTACCAGATGCTTTTATCCAAAGAAACTCAGGAAATGAGGGATAACATTCAAGCTACATTGTGAAGGAGACCTTAGGTAACAATAATAGGCTACTATAATTGCAGAGGATGACAGTGTTAAAGTTTAAGTACTAGTGAATTTGAAATGGTAAGTAGAATGAAAAGTATAAGAAGCTTGATGAACAGCTGGGGAACATACATGTGCAACATTTTGGCTGATTGAAAGTCACCCGCTGCATTCTGAAACAGCTATAATGGTTTCATAGCACAAGCCAGGAGGCCCGTTGGGAATGCGTTACAGTAGTGGAGGTCAGAGGTGACCATGGTCTGTACCAAGAACTGTGCCAGGTGACAGAGGCAACAGAGAAGATCAACTAGTCATCAAACACTGAAACCCAAGTTTTTCGCAACCTCGGTTGGAGCAAGAGATAGGAAGTCAAATTTGATGTTGATGTTGTGATGCATAGTTTGTTTAGCTGGGAAGATCAGCAGTTTGGTCTTAGAAAGGTTGAGTTGGAGTATGGTTATGTCAGAGAAACAATCCATGCAGAGACTGTGGGGTTGTTGGGTGGAAACAACAGATAGAGTTCGGTATCAACTACTAAGAACTGATATAAGAAGCAATGCAAGCAGTCACTTAAAAGAGAAGAGGCCCCAGCACAGAGCCTTGAGGCACCCCTCTGGAGAGGCAGTGAGATGCAGACGGTTGTTTTTGGCAAGACATATTGAACTAGAAAAGCACTCAGAGAGCGCAGACCTCCGCCTGCATTGTTCCTCCTAGGTTGTCATACATTTGAACCTAAATTATTCAGATCGCCACCACGTGGCCATACCATGCCATTACACCACTAAGCGAAATACATAAATGTCTCCAGAATCCCGACGGTGATACGGATCACTCCCAATTTAATTGTTTCTTCCTTGGGTAATTTCTGACCTTCCCTGAAAATTTCATCGAAATCCATCCATTACTTTTTGAGTTATCTTGCAAACAAACAGACAGACAAACAGACAGACAGACGCAGGCCCCTGATGAAAACATAACCTCCTTGGCGGAGGTAATGATCACCCAGTGAGGTAGGATTCAAACCAGGGGTGTGCGCTTTGCCTGCGTTTAAGATAATAGATATAGAATTTGGTGATTGACCATGTCAAAAATAGCTGATAAGTTGTGCAAGATGAGTCCTGAGGACCAAGCTGCTTCTCTGGCTGATTTTAAGGCCTCTGTCACAGACAACAGAGCCGTTTCAGTGGGCCAGATTGATTAGCACAAAGGAGGTCATTCTGCGAGGAGTTCTGTGACCTGCCTCGGAAACTGGAATGTTAGGAGTGAGACCAGCCAATAGTTCTGCACTTGAGTGGGAGTGAGCAATGGTGTTATCCAAGCCAGTTAAAGTCGGAAATATACCAGAATATAGTTAAGCAGAATAAGCACTAATCACATGTGTGATTGCTGGCGTGATAGTAGGAGACAAAGCTTGGAGGAGGCTTGTTGGAATGCAGTCTGGCATTTCGTAGGATGATTACATGTAGGAGTCTAGACACCTCACTCTCAGTGAGAGGGGTAGCCTAAATGAAGGAAATGATGCACCTTTAGCCAAGGGAGTCTGAGGATATGCCATAGGAATGCTGTAAAAGTTGGGTTTCTTGTTGTGCCCTTAGTTCGACGGGACAGAGAGGGACGTGTAGACGTCCCTCTCTACACGTCCCTCTCTGTAGATGAGTGGAAGGAAGGGAGACAGGTTGCAGAGGTTGTGGCGAAAGGAAACCAGAGAGTTGTTCAGAGAGGTGCACACTGAAGCAAATTAAATAATGATCAGAGAGGTGCAGAGGAGTAACCGTTATAGGGTATATGTGGCACAGTTTTGAACAAGAATGAGATCACGCTCTTTGCCAACTTTGTGAGTTGGAGGGCTGCAAATCCGTTGAATTGTCTTAGGATTGTCTGAGTGAGAGTAAGTGGATATTTATATCACCAAGGAGCAAAGGACAGTCATAATCAGGGATGGAAGACAGCAGTGTCCATTTCATCTAGGAAATTGCCCAGTTGTCCTGTTGGATTATAAATGATTCATAGATTTTGGCCAAAGCGGTCACCAAGATGGAATGGTATTCAAAGGAATCATATTTGTTTGAGGTTTGCAGAAGAGCATATTTCTATTTGTTGGACATGAACAGTCTTCTTATCGAACACTCTGTCCTATTTGGCTTTGTTCAGCCATCTCTGTTTCCCTCCAAATCTCTCACTCTCTTCATGAATTCCCAATCAAAGTCTCAAAAACATCAGGAGAAACACTCAGCATACCTTTGCATAATATGAAGACAAACGATTTTAATGCGGGACCTTGTCATCCCCACCCAGACAGATCTCCCATGTTTCTCTTTCTCTTTCCCCCCTTCACATGCTGGCAGGTCTCATCTGATCCACAATCTTGTGAAATCCTGCTCTGGTTCCAAACCTCCCTGACACTCTTCCATAGCAAATAGGCCTCATTTGGATTCAGGTGAAGAGCTGAAAAAAAAAAACTGACAGATAACTGTTTCAAAGCTCTGTGGGCTTGCTGTGAAAATGCCAGTGTAAACAGAATTAGTTTCCTTTGCCCCGGTGGCCCATGAGCAGATGACTCATCTGCAAGAATGAGACCCATATACAGTAGATGTGAATAACTCAAACTGCTTTAGTGCTTCATTTTCCTAGTCTAACTGACAATATAAGAGCAGCTCAATCACTTGTGTGGGCCCCCCTCTCCCTCGAAAACCCTGAACAGTTTCAGATCAAATTCAGACGTCTAGTAAGATTTAGAGCTGTAGAGATATAAAATATACTTTAGAGATGTTTTAGAGAGAGAGAGGGGGCAGCGGTGTGGGTGGATGGGGTGACCGTCCACAGCATACTGTATGCTGAAGCTTGTGTGCAGCCTCTGTGTTGCCCTTGAGTGGGCTATACCTCACTTGTTGCTTGGTAACAATTGTGTATGAAATGTTTGCAAGGAATCTCCAAGGTTCTCTGACTTACCTTCTCTACAGCTTGTCTCAGCAGATTG
Source organism: Sardina pilchardus (assembly GCF_963854185.1). Classification (NCBI taxonomy): domain Eukaryota; kingdom Metazoa; phylum Chordata; class Actinopteri; order Clupeiformes; family Clupeidae; genus Sardina; species Sardina pilchardus. The sequence goes on from NC_085017.1 coordinate 7,729,066, forward strand.
TGTCGAACAAGATTTCTTGACTGATCCAGATTTTATAGATATATTTTCGTTAATTCACTTTCATTATTTTTATGATAAATCCCATAGGCCTAGGCTATCAGGTTGGTCTAACATCCTTATGTGTTGGGCCTGAATAATTACATGGCTCATGGGACAGAGTTAAAGACAATATAAATGGAGACTATGGTGGTGAATAAAGACAATGATACATGTATATTTTTTTTACTCTGTTGAATGTAGAAGCAGAGTGATGAATGCACTATGTGGCCTTGAGTTCTGGAAAGATGAGGAACAGAAGAGTGGTGCCTCCGTTGCCTGGTTACCCATTGACTGTTCCATGGTCTACCTTACTTCTTACATTTCTGAGAAAAGATAAGGCATGCCATACCATATGTTCTCATGTTGCACTGAAGGAAGCTGGTGTTCTTTGGGAGTTATACTGTATCTGGTCTCTTCACTGGCAACTTTTAATGTTGCCATTTTCGGTGGGTGACACTCTTTTAGAACAATTTTGCTCATCGTTGCATATGGGGATACCAAAACATAGTTTTGGCAGCTATTGAGGAGGAGGAGCAAATCACATGTATGTCTGAACTAAATGCAGGCTTTGAGGGCAGCTATCGTGGGCAAAGTGTGTTTGTGTTTTTATATTTCATTAAAATTTAAAATGTTCTTCTGAAAAATTTAAGCATCACAGCTTCCTGCTGGCTACTTCCCATTTGCTCTCATTTTGACTTGTTGGTTTCGGCTTGGTCTGGCTTCTGAACACAATAACTACATTAAATTAACACATGCGCAGTCCATAAATGAGGATATCGTCATATGAAACTGACCACATAGCCTACACAACCACTACTGACACACAGGCAACATTTACTGCTGGGTAAATATTCCCATGTACAGTATGATTAACACACACAGTGACACAGGCCAGATATATGTACAGTATGTTGTTTATATACAAATGATGCTACCTCCATGACAAACCAGATACAGTACACGTTGAATAATCTCTCATCTAACCCTATAACCACATCAGCCAAATGCTGTTTATGTGTAATAATAGCTTGTCACACAATATTGCAACTGTTTCGTTTCGTCAAATTATAATGTTGTCACTTTGTCACTTACTCTTGAGCTCATGCATATGTCCACTACCAAGGATGAAAGCATCTTTGGTGTACTCATGCATGGGCTGATCAGAGCTTTTGACTTTCTACAGCCCTTTGAACAATTTTTAGATGTCCAAATTTAGTCCAAATGTCCAAAACTAATTTTTGAGTCCTCTCTATCAATATAACCATATTCCATATACAACCGTAGTCCACTCACAGATTTGTCTTAGTGTATGTGGTCATTAATGGGGTTTTTTTCAGCTAAATTACATTAATTTGTTTTAGATGACATTGAGAGAGACAGGAAGCTAGTTAGCCTACATGAAAAGTATTTTTTTATGACCGAAAAATGACAATCAGAGTAAATGATTGACAATCACTTCCCTCTTACAATATAGTAGACTACAACGATGGCTTCCTTTCTCAAGAGAGAAACTAACATGAGTAAGTAATGCAGCAGAAACCTGTTGATATAACTATGACCAACTGATAAAAAAAAAAAAAAAAAGAATAAAACAACTACTACTTTTGCCTTTGGTAAAGATTGGTTGTTGGTGAACGACATAAAATAAGCAAAAACACAAACATACTGTACACACACAGTACTCCTATGATTCCCCATATAAGGCATGCACACGGCCCTATAGACTATAGATCCTATTTTCTTGAAACAACAAGTGGACTGGGAAGCATAGCTGGAAGTGGTGAATTATTTACACTCCAGCTCTTTGTAACAGCATGAGGAAATTTGAGCATATGTTCTGATATGCATCACTATTTCAAATGAAGAATGGAATATCGCTATATGGAGAAAAGAAGTCAAGTGTGAATTCATTTGCTCCTGAGTCGGTAGCCTGTGCCTTTGACCCGTTTTGTCACATTGGATGCTGATTGGTTGAGACTGGGGCAGTGTGTGACTCAGGCCGCCTGCAGGTTCACACTCCCACGCACCACACAGAAGTAGAGCGTGCACACACACACACACACACACACTCTCTCTCCTCTATCACACTCACATACTCACACATACTCACACACACACACACACACACACACACACACACACACACACACACACACACACACACACACACACACACACACACACACACACACACACTCATAAAGACTAATGAGATGGGAAGGCACAGCAAATCAAGAATGCAGCTCCTAGAATGCACTCTACATGCACCCCTCCTGATTCTCTCTGTTTCATTTCTCTGTTTGTCAAACAGAATGTTAACGACCTGATCTCACGCACGCAGCTCTGATGCTGAACCAAATCAAATCTTCTCTCTCAGACAGCTTAAGCCTCCTCCTCCTGTGCACACATCATACACTGAGATCCAATGGGGCCGCCTATCTGACTGATAAGTCAATCAACTCTCACCTTGACATACAGTAATATCATCAAATCCATGGTAACCTATCTGGGCCCCCTGGTTTCTAAAATCTCATCAGCCAATCAGGTTTGGAATCAAACATACTTATAGAATGTAAAAAACTAGCACACACTTTAAAGCACCATATTATCATAATCTGATGATGATGATGCTGATGCTGCTGCTGATGATGATGATGATGATGATGATGATGATGATGATGATGATGATGATGATGATGATGATGATGATGATGATGATGATGATGATGGAGTGTCACAGGTCTATCTCCTTTTAAGTGTACTGCTCTGAGCATACAAATCTCATGATAATTGCTAGAACAGGGACATACATGATCAATACCAGCTGGTGTAGTATTTTAGATGATCAAGGTGACAAACACACATGGCCACAGACAGAGCCATAACTCACATGATTTGGATGGCAGCCTGCCGGTAATCACTCAGCCACTGTTTGGATGATGCGCAAAATAAATGAATTAAACTAATCCTCGTTAAATTGCAGAGGCAGGAGATTGTCGTCAAAGCCTGGTTAATTCTGCTGTTGTGGGATCATTTTATTTAGCA
>NC_085017.1:7734649-7773621 GCF_963854185.1 Sardina pilchardus
TGGATTGATTCAACAACAAGAACAACCACCAAGGTCAGAGAGCAGGGTTCCATTTCAGTATACCAGCCTCATTTAAAAGGAGCATCAGCTGTGTTCTGGGTTGCACAAGGAGATACTTATACAGTACAGCCAATCTGGTTCATTGTTTTGTTTGGTCAATAAAGGCTGAGTCTGAGTCATCCTCTGCATAGGAGAGAGATATTCCCCTTGTGGCGCTCTAATACAGTACAAACATCATTACCATTTTGTTTACTCTACAGATGGCCATGAGATGAATATTTAATCAGTGACATTGCTGGTTCCTCTCTGATTCCTATCGGCTCTCTGCCTGTGCTTTCGCTCCCCTTACATGTGTACCTGCTTCCGTGTCCTTCCTCCATCCCAGCGGAGCTGGACTCCGAGCATGCTCAGAGGGTCCCGGAGGCGGAGCACCCGCAGCAGGTGAAGATGAAGGACAGGCAGAAGTTCTTTGAGGAGGCGTTCCAACAGGACGTGGAGCAGTACCTGTCCACCGGCTACCTGCAGATCACCGAGAGGAGAGGTGAGGAACAACGACTGCAACGCTGCTATGGCCCCTTCTCAACCTCGATCCTGGGTCCTCGGTCCTCCGGCTCGTTCCCACTGATCTATAAAGAACACTGGATAGACTTTCCCATCGTTGCCGCCCCATCATTCTTTTATAGATCAGTGGGAACGAGCTGGAGGACCAAGGAAGGAACGAAGGGAGGATAGATAAAATTACTAATGAGAAGAGTCCAATAGGTAGTCATAGCAGAAGACCTGCAGGAAACACATGCCTCCATTCAAAGGCCCTGGAAGTACCTGCAGTACACATGAATATACATGAATGATTATGATATATAATGATATACACTTGCATCGTAGTGTAATAAAAGTGGGTTTTAAAGACCTTGCAGAAAACTGTGGTAAATATCAGAGCCTGTGAATGATCACTACAACATCATGTGTGATGTGTAGAAACTCATAGTTGTTTTTATTAATTAATTGACTAGTTTCTTACTTTAAAAAAGTGGAGAGGGTCACAGAGGTAAGGGGCCACAAACAACACCAGAATAACACATGCTCCTTTAAACTGAAGTCACACACTTAGTAAATAAAAGGCACACTGCCAATCACTCAACAATCCAAAACCCTCTAAACAGGAAGCACTGCAGACCACTTAATCAAAGCACACTGGAAGCACTGCAACCCAACCAGAACTAGAAAGCATATGAATACACTGTTAGCTAACTACCTCACTAATCGCTGTTGCCTTCCTCATGGCGATACACTCAAAAAAAGCATGCACACTTTCTCTCACACACAAGATCGAGAGAGAGACACACACACACACACACAGAGTGTCGGTCGGCAACAATCCCCCCTGGGGTCTGCGTTCGAGGGCCTATCTTAATCCTCAGGGGAAAAAAACAGAACAGCGTCATAAGAGTTGTTCACCCCATGCCAAGAATCCCCACAGTGATACCAGATGCTGCTAGTCCACTCTCCCGGCCGGGCCCTTACTCTTTACAGGAGGCAGCAACAGGCATGACTAAAGGCCGGCGCCCACCGGACACGGCATTCAGCAGTGTGGGCTTGACGCACAGGAGTTTAGAACTGTCCCCTAACCCTGTGCGACAGCCGCGCGGCAGACGTTCCTAGTGAGCTTTGCTCCGTTAAAAACAACGGAGTTCTTGCCGCGTCGCACTGCTAACATGTGCTTTAGTTCCCTTATATGATGCTCTGTCTAACTGACAATCCCTAACAATTGTGAGCGACCCTCACCTGCACCAACGGACAGTGGAGTCCTAACCATGTGCTCTCCCCCTCACATCTTCAGCGTCTCCTTTTGTGCTTCAAGCCTCAGGCGCTCCCAATCAGTCACACCTTTTCTGAATACAAATCAGTGCTATCAAATAGTCCATGCTCATTCACTTGACAATGGGTCCCACCATTCACCCACATCACAGTGGTGTCCTGTAGAGAATCCGCACCATCACATTCCAAAGGAAACACGTGACAATGAATCTTGAGGGGACACAAAAAGCATGTCCAGCAAATACCTTTGCAGAGAAAGAGCAATTTTTACACAAAATGGAAAGACTCAAAGAGTTACCTGCTTGCCCTTAGTAAAGATGAACTACTCCTGTTCTCCAAGTGACTCATTTCTAAAGTACCTTACCGTACATCTCAAATGAAAGCTATGAGTGTGACTGCGGCAGATAGATGAGGCTGTTCGCACGACATGATCTGAATGTTTGTTCCCTTCCTTTATATTCCTTCTCCTTGTTCTACCCTCGTTTCTGAAGGATGGCGTGTTGAAAACACACTGGATGAGTGAGGAGGCTCTATAGAAATAGGCATACATGTGAACATTTTAAGAGGCACAAATTGCAATCTACCAGGAATGTCATTTGTGTGCAGTAATTTGTGAAGTATACACTGATCATACATACACGAAGGCCACCAGCCCCCATTGCCCTCCTGTATATTTCTGTCTGTGAATGACTGTCATGAGAGAGTGAAGAGAACTTGTGTGTGTGTGTGTATGTGTGTGTGTGTGTAAGAGAGTGAGAGAGAGAGAGAGTGCAGGAAGGGCACTAACAGCTCCCCTCTCTTTCCTTCCTGGCCTCCCTGCTGTCCCGCTACCTTGAGGTACGATGTTCCTTCACCTCCACAGCACCCCCTTGCTCTTGGTGTGTGTGTGTGTGTGTGTGTGTGTGTGTGTGTGTGTGTGTGTGTTGGTGATGCATGCGCTTACGCATATGCACCGCTGAGCTTCTTGTCTGCAAGGTCATGATTCCAGGACACCTGAAAGGTCCCTTCCTGTATGTGGTGCAGGTCTCAGAGGGCCGAGCCTCAGTCTTAGAGAGAGAGAGAGAGAGAGATGGAGGCTGAGGAGTGACATGTTGAAACAGGTCATCTTCAGCACACACAGAGTTTTAAAGCTGAAAGGCGGATGGTTTTGTGTGGCTCTGATGAGCCTCAGTTGGAGGGCAAGAAAGGCCAATGGAATCTAAAGGCAATAAAATAGTACAGTCTGTAAAATTGAGACTCACATAAAGTGACGTTCATCACCAGAGTATTCTCTTTTTCTATTTAAAATATGCTTTAGCTAGGCAGCAGTACACATTAATCCGTCAGTGGACGAGGTGGTATTAGCTGGCTATAAGCTCACTAATAGAGAAAACATACAGTCCCATGTAGTAATATGGCACTCAGACTGACACTGATGAGCTATTTCAAGACAGATTCTGAATCCATACTCATCCTTTACATACGTACATCTGAACTTTAGATTTAGATTTATTTTCTCTCAAATAAACAAGATAGTTGTTTAAAGGAGGATAGTTATACCAATCCTTTCTATTTGGCCAAGCTTTTGTTTAGGACTTTCCTGGACTCAAATCCTTGCTGTTGCATTACAGGCTAGTCTACTGTAGCCTACATAACAGGAGCTCATACTGTGGTGTCTTCTTTGTGCTGGGCAGAGCCAATAGGAAGCATGTCCTCTATGGAGGTGAATGTGGACATGCTGGAACAGATGGACCTGATGGACATATCTGACCATGAGGCACTCGACGTGTTCCTCAACTCTGGAGGGGAGGACAACAGTGTCGCTTCACCACTGCTCGGTAGGACACAACTGAACTATAGTTCTAATCGTGGTCAGATGTGATTAGCTTACAGCATGTGATGCTATAACTTGTTCTTGCATACAGAATACCAGTTGATGATTAAACTGTATGACATGGTGTCCTTTGGCTTTTTGCATATACAGTATACTGCACCTTTAAAATGTATTTTTACTGAACCATTAATCTTCACATTTAAATTGCTTGTTTGCATCCATATTCTTACTGTATACTAAGCCCATAATCAGTGCTGATTACTTCCTCAAGCATTACACAACCTTTTACAATTTTGCTGGACCAATTACTCGTACTGTGGATATCTGATTAGTACTGTGACCATGTGATGTGAAATGTACTCTGGTCAAGATGTTTTCCCATTTTCAGTCTTGAGAAAAGATGGATTCCTGTGTTGGAATGCAGAGTATTTTTCTTAGTTCCATCAGGCTCTTGACTCACTAACTAAACTACTGTAGGTGGAATCAGTAAGTCTGTCAAGTCTACTTCGAAGTTAAGGCTTACTAGATTGTCAAAGACATACACTGGAACCTAGCCCTCTGAATTCATAACACTGCTGGAGTTGTGGTTGTAACCAATCATGGCGCAAGAGGGGTTAAAACATTACTGGAGCTGTGCTTGCCTCACACCGGTCACAGCCACCCATCTTCCCACAGTCCTATGACATGACTCTCCGCTTCTAGCCGAGTCTTCTGATTTGATTATCCCTTAGACAGGAAGACCGATCTCTGTGAAATCAGCTCTAATTCAGTTTCTGGTAAAGGAGATGCCACACATCTCTAGCTAGCAAACAACTCAGTCAAGCTACGGGACCCCTCTCTCTTACCGGCAGCAGCCAGCACACACCTCAGGCAGATGGGCTACCTACTTACGGGGACAGGAACAGGGTTTGGTGGAGTGAAGAGCTCCATGCCCCCATTTTTGTCCTCCACGATTCTACATTTGTGAATCTGAGTGAAATCAGCTACCTCAGTAGACAAGGATGTTTACTTACTGGAATGAACTAAATTAACTAAACCTAGGTGCTGGCTCGTCTGGAGAACACAATTTCGTTCCACACTGAACTTCCAGAAGCGGTTGTTTGGAACGACAATAACAAAAAAAAAAAACTCTTGACCTTGACTCAGCCTTCCTGTCCCATCTCCTCCCATGTCTTGCTGTGTCTGTTTGTGGCCTCAGATCCGGACGTGGAGTCCTTCACCACGGAGATCACGCTGCAGGTGCCCACCCAGGCCGAGCTGCGGCACAAGCTCTCCTCGCTCTCCTCCACCTGCACCGACTCGGCCAGCCAGGACACGGAGGCGGGCGAGGAGGAGGAGGAGGAGGAGGACGACGACGAGGAGGCGGAGGAGGAGGACGAGGAGGAGGAAGAGGAGCCGCAAGGAGCGGCGAGCCTGTCCGGCGCCCGGTCAGCGCAGAGGCCGCCTCGAGGAAGAGGGGGAAACAGGACCGTTGCCATGGCATCCACATCCACGTCGCTGTCAGCTAGCCAGACAGTGAAGAACGGGGAAGGGAACGGCATCCAGACCACGTAAGGGGACCAGTGAAGTGACACACACACACACACACACACACACACACACACAAACACAAAATAAGCCTATATACTTTAAGACTGCCTGACATGCACTTGTGGATCTGGGACAGACAGATGGACTTCTCCACGGGATGGCTCCCACATTTACTGATGGTGATCGTTCCTTTTAATTTTTGTAAACATTGTGTCCCATATTCTGACCGCACTCCAAACCTCTGACCCAGTGCCTGGGGATAATAAATGTCTTTTCTCCCACACTCCTCCTTATTTGTGTTTATACCAGTGTCCGCCAACCCCACTGGTGTGGATACACTATACAGTGTTCTTGGTCTCAGCCTCTGCATTGGGTAAATCATACATGTATAGCAATTTCCTGCATCGTGTATAAGCCGCAGGACAGTGTTTAATGTAAGTTAAAAGAAACAAACCCATATTAGCACCATATTAACTACCCCCCTGTATTAACCTCATAGCTGATTTTTGCAAAATCAATGTGTAAGCCCTGGCTAATAGTCGGGAAATTACGGTACACAGCTCAAGAGCAATGAGATGTGTCTATGTAGCATGTAGGGGATCACCTGTTAGGAAAGAGTAACTCTTCTGTACACAATCCTGCTAACAGTTCTGGGAGTTAACTACCGCAATGGGATCCACCTGTATACAGTGTGTGTGTGTGTGTATGTGTGTGTGTGTTTTCAAGTGAGATCACTAACGGGCATGGTTAAGGATACAATCAGCAGCAGTGATGGAAAATGAAAAACAACCACCATGTTTGGGTCTACCTACAGTATACACTCAACACAGGTTTACTTTACCCATTACAATTCAAATCAACAGGCTCAGTGAATGGTTGGAATAAATATGTGGTAGCACTTTTACTTTCTGAATCCAGAATCGTTCGCCTCTGCAAGCAAGTAAAACAGAAGATTGACTGTTTGGAGAGTGGAAGTTAAAGGGGCAACACCACAGAGAGATTTCAGTGCGGTTTCATCATCCCCCCCTCCCTGGCCACCCCCGCCCTACTCACTGTCCAATCCCTCTCCCTATCCCTGTGACACACATTCAGACACCGTATGTGAAAAGCACTGACAGTAAAATGTTTTTTTTTTTTTTTTTTTTATTAACCCTTAAGTACAAACATGAACAAAGTAAAAAAAAAAAAAAAAAAGGAAAATAAAAACACTGGCAATAAAATCCAACATGAGACCTTTCCCATATGGAGGGAAAGCTTTCAGATGCAGTGCCAATAAATTAACTTTGCCAGATCAGGAGCAACTTAAAATGTAGAGGAAAGAATCCAAACAAAAAAAAAACACAAGAACAAAATCATAAAAGGTCAAAAGACTGAATAAAATACATCATAAGGCCATAAAAGTTGGACGACCACATCTTTTTTTACGGTTGTTTGTTGCTGAAAAACACCTGACTGCTTTTTTCATTAAATAATCCTAAAACAGGTCAGTCAGCTGTGAAGGACGATCACCAACAGACAAGATCATAGGTTCTCTCCACCTCACTGGAACACTCAGTGCAACATGAGTAGCTACTAAAATTGTTGAATTTTCAGTAATGAAAATGTAAAAACCTCTTTCTCTTCTCTTCTCTTTTTTTTCTGCAGGTATTTTCCCTTTTCTTTAAAAAAGTAAAGCTAAAAAAGACAAACAAAAATAAGTGGGAGGGGGGAGGAGGAGGAGGTGAGAGAGAGAGGGAGGGGGGCATTGCTACTCTCCATGTCCTTTGTCTCAGTGATGTAAGCAGCACTTAAATTTTACACACACATTCATACACACACTTACACACGCCCGCACTTACACACACACACACACACACACACACTTACACACGCCCGCACTTACACACACACACACACACACACACGCACACACACACACACGCACACACACACACACACACATACACGCACACGCACACGCACACGCACACGCACACGCACACGCTTGTCATTGGAGCAACCCTGTAAGCGTTGGACTCGCCCAGATGAAGAGACAGAAAGGTAAGGCTTTTCTTCATCTCTCGTTTCCTTCGCACTGCTGCCCTCTCTCTTCCATCGTCCCCCCATCGCCCCCCTCCCCTACAATCCCCAACCACACCCCATCCCACACAAAAGGCTCAAGTATTTAAAGACATTTACAGAAATATGTACAAAAGTTGACTTCTTTCTTTCTATCTTTCTTTCAATCTTTCTTCTTCCTCTTGAGTTGATTTTTTTCCATAAAATCATTTGGGACGCACTCAAAAAAAGCAAAACAAAAAAGGGCAAAAATATGAAAAGCTAGACAAAAAGAAGATATAGACCTGGCCGCTCATTTCACATTTTGCACCCTTTGACTAGTGGCTCTACTTGAGAAAGTACATCAGAACACCAAACAATAAAAACAGTTGAAGAAAGAAAATGCAAAAAAAAAAAACAATAGTAATAATAATATATAATAATAATTATTGTCGACTGGAACAGGTACGAAAACTAGAGGACTGGAATTATGGAATGTTACCATGATTGCACATCTCAAGACGGAGTCTAGCCTTCCGGGAGAGGAGGCCGCCACTCCTCTTTTTTTGTTTTTCATTATTCTGTTTTTCTTTTGTATTGATATACAGTAAGTAACCAATAGCACCATCAGAAAAAAAATCTACTCCTAGCTCAGTCTTTCCTCACTACACATCAGGCACAGTTTCAACTCACTCCGTTCTATCCTGCCTCACTTGGTCACCATGGCAATGAATGACCAGGGACACTCTTTTTTGCCCTTATCTGCCAAAGGACATACAATAGAAATCATAGCAAAACTTAAAAGCAGAGATGGACAGACATCATTTCAAAAGCCTCAACATATTTAAAATAAAACCAGAAAGCAACCCCCCCAACCCCCCCCCCCCACCCACCCCCAACCTTCAAGTTTCATCTCAGCTGGCTGGAATCCTACTTTACCCAGTTCCCATTCGGCCAACTACAGCGAGGAGCTCCTCAGCGAATGGGAAAGCGAACAAGTCCAAACGTACACATCAATTCAAACAGGAAGTTTACAAAGGGAGAGGAGGAGAGAACGCGAGTGAAAGACAGACATCTGTGATTCTTTGAGTCGATTTCGGTCATACTGGAAGAGGAGGAAAAGAGCACCTTTTTCACGTGCCAAGGATCACAGTTCTGGTTGAGTGTATCTGCAGTCTATGGGGCTGGGTAAGGGTTAGGGAAGGGTTGGGGAAGGGTTAGGGAAGGGTTAGGGAAGGGTTAGGGCTGGGGGGGAGCCGGGATGGGATGTAGAACTGTGACCAGGACACTTAATGCTAAACTCATCTAAATAAAGCATCTTTAGAGAGAGAGAAAAAAAAAAAAAACTTTCCAAAAACATCTTTCACACTAGTGCAAAGAAAAGGCAGCTTGCTAATTCCAGATAAGGAAAATAAACAAACAAACGAAAAAAATAAAATCAGCAAGACTATGCCCTACTATTGGGGAGGTGTATGTGTGTCTGGGGAAGGGGGGGGGGGGGGAGTACTGTAATAAAAAACATGAGAAAAACTGAGCCATCAAAAAGGGACATTTGGATTTCAGAGTAACAGAGTGTCTTTTTTTAAATAAAAGCAACATGGCGCCTGCTCAGGACACAAGCGCGGTGCTCTTGGGGAGGTGTGTGTTGTTTTTGGGCAGGTGTGTGGCACTGGGAGGTGTGGGGGTGCTGGGGGACAGGCGCGACAGGGACACCTCGACGGTGGTGGCGCGCTTCCGAGGACCCCGCTTGGCCCCTGCCTTGCCAGACCCCGGGGGGCTGTTGCAGTTGTCGGAGCTCTTCACCATAGCCTTCCCACATACCTGATTCACCAGACTGTTGATTTGCTCCTGAGAGGAGAAGAGAGGAGGAGAGAGGAGGAGAGAGATGAGAGGAAAGGAGAGGAGAAGGGAGGAGGATGGATGAAGAGCAGAAAGAAAAACAAAAGCATGATGAGATGAATTATGAACATCATTTGTAGACAACCACAAGCAGCTACACTGCAAAAGCCCATTTATAGTTCAGGTGACAAGTGTCCCTCAGCAAAACATGTTAGGGTGTTGCAAGGCTTGTAACATACATCAAACCATTTGAAATGGTGCAGACTTTGTGGCATATTTTGACTGGAAATCAACTCAAAGTTTTACTGGAGTTTGAGTTCTATTGTGGGTTACTGTAGTCATCCGTTTACTTTTCGTTTCAATGACTTAAGAGCCAAAACGAGTCGACAACAGACAGAACTGATGCATGATTCCATACCTCATCGTAGCGGTACATCATTTTCAGGCCACGGCACGACTTGTACTTTTCCACATAGTCCAGAGCACACTCCAGACAGAAGACCACATTCTCATTCTCCTGCACCACCTGGGTGAAGGAGAGAGAGAGGGAGAAAGAAAAAAAAAATAGAGAGAGAGACAGAGATAGATAAGGCAAGGGAGAGGTTAATAAACATTACTTCAGTGCTACAAGATCCTGATTAGACATACAGTCATTTCCTGCATATTAACCACATTGTGTATAAGCCGCAGGACAGTGTTTTATGCAAGTTAAAAGAAACCAAAGCATATTAACACCATATTAACTGCCCCCCTGTATTAACCTAATAGCGGAAGAAATTTTGCTAAATCAATGTATAAGCCGCGGCTAAGAGTCGGGAAATTACGGTATGTGTAAGAAGAGCCTATGCATGCATGAATGTCCACGCGTGTGTCTGGCTCACCATGGACAGGTAGCACAGGTGCTGGCAGGTTTGGCAGCGCCGCTCTGATGACTCCAGGGCCAGCCACTTGCGGGGCTTCTTGCGGCTGTCGCCGGGCGACTGGTTGTTGTCCGGTGTACCGTAGCGGGCGGAGGACAGGAGCCCAGCCTCGTAGAGTTCCTTCCGCTGCCGCATCTCTACGTTCCTACAGGAGGGAACAACAGAGCACTTTAGAACCCCTTAGAACGGGACATGAGAACACTTGGCGTGGATCCGAGAGTGGACCCAAGCTCAATCACCAACCCTTGAGAACGCTCCATAAATCTTTAATATGTCTTTAATCTTTAATATATGTCTTTAATTCATGTATAAAAACCTCTGAGGATGCCATGCAAATGAGCCTTTTAAAGAGGAACTATGCAGGTTTGGCCAATTCTTTGCTGTTTTCTCATTTAACGCTCGCCGGTTTCGCTGCAGAGCTTCCCCTACAGCTTTAGCGTGTATATTTTACAACGCTCCTCAATCAGTCTGTCGTTTCATGAGCATGATTGCGAGGCTGGAGACTTTCTGTTTGTCAGTGTAACCGGCCCGGTGGCACAAACTTGCAAGCATGTTTTTTCTGCTCACAGGCGCTAAGGGGAAGCGAGACAGCCATCATTCAACCCCGAATAAGTCAAATAACCATTCCGATGACTCTGAAGCTGATCAGTTAAGGCAAATTAAGCTGGAGAAAACTTGCATAGTCCACCTTTAACAGACTTTTACTCAAAATAAAGGCATCATTCAACTGTGTGGGCCTGGCTGCTTTCTTTGCACACCTGAGATCTTTGAGAGGAGTGGAGATTGTACTGAGGAGAACCCCATTCTCACGCTTGGCCTCAGCTGTGGCGATCTGGTAGAGAAGCTTCTCCATGGAGAAAGGTTTGGCGATGCGCCGGCATTTCAGATCCTGACAACCAAGACAGAATGGGCTCAGGCACGAGATCAAACAGAACATATCGACAGAGCAGTGACATGTAGTCAGCAAAGACAGTTCTTCATAGATGTTTGTGTAAAACACATACATTTACACATCTACATTAACACATACATCATTTACAGTATACTGTCTAAATATATTTATGTAATAAAAATAGCCTTAAAGAATATCACCACAATGATCAGTCATTAAAGCTTTAAGTTATTTGTAGGATAAGTGTCAATAGTCTGCTCATGATGTGGTTTGTCAGAGAATGTCAATGTGTATCCAACAGATGGCAGCAGAGAATACAAATTACTGAGCAAATTACTGTTCTTTGTGGGACAAGTGCATTAATTGTGTGTGTGAGTAAGTCTGTGATGAATATGGATACTGGCTCGATCTCAAGTCTATTTACTTTACTGTCTGTGATTTTGAGAGTGTGGGTGGTTTTATTGCTTTACCTTGGCAGTCTCATATCCCAGGTTCATCCACTGGGGGGTGGCAAAGTGCACCGTTTCAGAGACACTGTAGCCACAACACACTTTGGAGACAAATGTTCCGGGGAAGCAGACGACGAACTGACCACTTTGCTGGACCGTCCGGTGCACCCGGATGCCCTCACGGGATAGCACCTCTGGAGAGATCTGGAAATAAAAGATGGCCGCCGATAAACACACAGAAAGAAAATATGCACAATCTCATAAATCGTGTGGGAGTGTTTTAGCCTTCATACTATCATTGGCACTCATGCCATCTGTATTTGTGTGTGTGTGTGTGTGTGTGTGTGTGTGTGTGTGCCTTACCATGACGTTTCTCTCCAGCATCTCTAGACCTGGAGTGCCATTGGCCTGCAGAAGTCTGTGCACCACCTTATCAAGCTTTGTCTTCTCCTCAGCAGGAACAGAATACCTGCAACCAAAAGCATCATCAGACCAAGTGTGCAAGTGTGTGTATGAAGAGACAGCATGTGTGACTGGTTTTGGTAGTGGCAGTGTAGCAAAGCAAAGCACAATTCTCTGTGTATCTGTGCATGTGTGTGTGTGTGTGTCTGTGCGTGTGTGTGTGTGTGTGTGTGTGTGTGTGTGTGTGTGTGTGTGTGTGTGTAGACCATTTTAAACAGTCTGAGGGAAGGCACCATTTGCACTGCTAGCTTCATCATCTGTGCATGTATGCTCTACTAACAGCGTTGCCAAGGCAACAGGCTGTGTTTTTGATGAGTCACGCACGTGCATGAGCGCGCACACACACACACACACACACACACACACCCACCCACACACCCACACACTCTCTCTGGCCTGTATTCTAATCCAGCACTGCCTCCTGCTGTCTGCTCTCAGTCTCCTCTACATGGTCGTCTACAGCTGGCATTATAAGGATGGCAGAGAGGGCTCCATTTGCAGTACTTACCAAATGCAGTCAGCACCAGTGTGTAAGTAATCAATGTATGGAAGGCGGTTTTGGTCTCGAGACCAGCATGAGGTAGAAAAGACCATGCCAATGTTCAGCCAGGGAATAGTCACCCCTAGAGACACAGACGAAGGGACATTCATGTTACTAAAAGCATTTTTCAAGACTGGTATGAAAGCTTTCCTTAAACTTAGGGTAAACAAATTGGTATTAAGATCAACATGTTGCGGGAGACAAACAAAACCTGTCTTTTGCAATGGCAATTCATGTCACTAAAAGCATTTTTGAAGACTGATATGAAAGCTTTCCTTAAACTTAGGGTAAACAAATTGGTATTAAGATCAACATGTTGCGGGCGGGAGACAAACAAAACCTCTCTTTTGCAATGACAACTGATTGGATTGGCAGTGCTGCACATTGTAGTTTTAGGCTGTCAGACTCACCTGGTACAGCACCTAGATGTCGCAGGATGGACCCAGAGTTATTGGGAAGGACTGTAAGGTTCCATCCATGCCTAAAAGAAAGACCAAGACAGAAAAGTTCATAACGGACACAGAGAACCAGGACACAGGAACTTTTCCACCCACATAGAACTGGCTCCATTCTGGCTCATGGTACAGACGCGGGATCGTTTGGAACATTTGACTAAATACAAATTGACTCAGAACCGGAAAAATGTTTTTTTTTCAGAGCAGGAACCAAAAAATAGTTTGCCCCCCGCCCCCCGTGAACAGGAGTGGGTGTGTCACTCTACATTTCAGGTATGCGTGCAACGCCCTCTTGTTGATAACACATCTTTAGTCCTGTTCAAAACAGGTGGAATTGCAGACTGGTTCACTAGATAACAGCAGACTTCAAAGAGCTGCATGACACTGAATGCAACTGTTAAGAAAAACCCCGGAGAAAATGACTAAACTAGAACCCACACCAACAAAGAGAGAGAAACAGATAGAGGAACATAGATTACAACTGGCAGAAAGAGAGACAACAATTCACAAAAACAAAAATGAAAAAGAGAAAGAAAGAAATGGAAAGAAAATAGGGACAAAGAAGCATGTGTAACAAAGATGGGCATTTTTAAACCCTTACGATAACTAGAGCACTAACAGGTGAGTTTATCGTTAATGTTAATGTTAACCACAGGTGAGAATACCTTATGAAGCACCTGAATATATTTTGTAATTGGTTGATTGATAAGCACATGCACACACATTCTTATCTCCACCACATAAGTGGGACTTCCTACGAGCTCATACACGCAAATCAAGTCACTTCTCCACTCTACCCTTTGATGTGGTGCCATCACACACCGCAATTATGTCACATGCATAAGCTCAGCGGCCTTTCCAGTTAGGAACCTCTGTGCTTGTGTGTGTGTGTGTGTGCATGTGTGCGTGTGTGCGTGTGTGTGTGTGTGTGTGTGTGTGTGTGTGTGAGTGAGTACACCTATGAGATGACGAGGGAGACAGGGAAAACAAAGACAAATCAATGACGGCCAGAAGACAAAGAACACATGCGGTTTGGCTGAGCGGACGTGAGAGACAGACGTGGTGAGAGAGAAAGAGGACAGGAGCGAGAGAGAGAGAGGGAGAGAGACAGAGGACAGGAGCGAGAGAGAGAGAGGGAGAGAGACAGAGGACAGGAGCGAGAGAGAGAGAGGGAGAGAGACAGAGGACAGGAGGGGAGAGAGAGTGTCTGGAGCGGAGGGGCTTAGAGCGGAGCTCTCTGCACAGCAGGCGCGTCTCTCACTTTGAAAATGGCTCTGATTTTCCCACAGGGAAGCCGCTTCCGTGGGTGTTGGTGTCCACCTTCCCATAATGCACCGCCACGTGGCAATCCCTCTGCTCCACTATCCGCCAGTACTCTTGCTGTGAGCGAGAGAGAGAGAGAGAGAGAGAGAGAGAGAGAGAAAGAGAAAAAGAGAGAAAGAGAGAGTGGGAGAAAAAGACAGCCGTGTTGATTCAGAGACACAGAGAACGGTAAAAACAACTCAGGCTATGTAAGAGGAGATTGCAATAAAACACAACACACAGAGACACCAGTCTCCAGACAGAAACCTGACCCAGGAAGTAAAAAATCTACTTTTAATAATCTCACTTCAAACAGCAGGCACCAGGAACACACACACACACACACACACACACACACACACACACACACACACACACACACACACACACACACACACACACACACACACACACACACACACACACACACACACACACACACACACACACACACACACACACACACACACACACACACACACACACACACACACACACGTTTGTAGTCTGATACTAGTACAGTCTAGCACTTCCACTCTTACCAGTCTTAAAATGTGAGAGGCTATTTTTTTTTTAAATGCACTTCGGTACCTCAAGTAATTTTAAAATGCAACATGAGGATAAAATAAAAGAGCTCCCTTCACCTACCTCCACTTCACTCGCAGCTGGCTCCTTGTTAAAGCACATGTTCATGGTGTTCCTGGCTATTCTGTAGAAGGTCGTCAACGAAACTGATTTTCCCTGTAAAGTATGCAAACAAGTGTGAGAGGCATACAGCACACACACACACACACACACACACACACACACACACACAGCTATCATAATCACACCGCCTGTTTTTTTTTTTTTTTTTTAAATGGTGAAACTGCGCACCCACTCACTCACACACACACATTACGAACACTGCTTTAACAAAAGACACATCATGTAAACAAGAAAAAAATAGACCATCTGTCCACAGTCATGGATAAACACACCCAGCCAAGCAACACAAACAAGCAGCATACACAGGCAATCACAGGACACAATGTCTATAAAACAGATACACATCCTCTATGGGAGTATACTTTTGGGCCCAAGGTGACCTTTATGTTGAGCTCATTTTCAGGAGATAGCTAGCTATGCTAGTTGTTTAATCAGCTACTCTTCCAATAGCATATTGCTTTGTCTTTCAGACATTTTGTAAACAAATCTACCAAGACCTGTGTTTGTGTATGTTTGTACCAGTGAAAGATTTCTTAATGTGAGTATGAAAGACTCACAAGGTTTCTGTGTGTTTGATGCTGCATATTCTCATCAGAAAATATCCATGGAATAGCGTTTGGAAAATGGAGGAGATTCTTGCCTTTGCTTTTTTACATAATTCTGCCTATTTCACAGTAAGGCCTCTGTTCATGATTTTCTCTACAGTGATTTAGTTATTGCAGTATGCAACACTGTGTGTGTGTGTGTGTGTGTACAGTATGCTTGTGTGTGTGTGTGTGTGTGTGTGTGTGTGTGTGTGTGTGTGTGTGTGTGTGTGTGTGTGAGAGTATGTTTGTGTGTGTGTCAGCCTACAGAAGCCTCTTTCCATTCTCTTGCCTTCTTCAATCAGCAGCACCGCAAATCATTCATTAACAACGGGGCTCAGCTGGGACTGATTACATTACATTACAGTATTGCATTACAGTCGAAAAAACTAAAATGAAAAATGAAAAATAGATAGTCAGATGTGAGCTTGTGTAAGCGTGTGTGTGTGTCTGTGTGTGACAGAGAGAGAGAGAGAGAGAGAGAGAGAGAGAGAGAGAGAGAGAGAGAGAGAGAGAGAGAGAGAGAGTGAGAGTGTGTGTGTGTGTGTGTGTGTGTGTGTGTGTGTGTGTGTGTGTGTGTGTGTGTGTGTGTGTGTGTGTGTGTGTGTGTGTGTGTGTGTGTGTGTGTGTGTTTGTTTACTATGTACTGCCGATTTGGCCAAAGGACCTGAAGAGCTGGACATGATTTAGACTAACCCTGCTCAGCAGAGAGAGAGCACAGCGAGGGCATGGCGTGTGTGTGTGTGTGTGTGTGTGTGTGTGTGTGTGTGTGTGTGTGTGTGTGTGTGTGCGTGTGCACAGCGAGGGCATGTTGGCATGTTGCAGGGCTCTGTACCACTCACTCCTCTGGCACCCTCCCTCCACATGGCAAGAATCACAAACACATCTGCAACTCATGACATGCGGAAGTGCCTTTTCTATACGCACACGAAGACCTCCAGGTGCCTTAGAATGCCTGCATACTGTACGTATGGAACAATGTACGTATGGAACAATGTGCATATGGCTCATGTTCGGACTAGCTAACTGCAACGTGTAAACCCAAGAAGAGATTGCAGACTGTCTGAGGAGGCAGGAGAAGACAGGGGGGACAGGAGAGCGACAGGTAGAGAGAGACAAACTGAACCTTATTCATTTCAGCCATGACTACATAACTCTAGACAGTCTCTCTCTTTCTCTCTCTCTCCTCTCCTCTCCTCCTCTGCCACAACGTCTCATTCCATCGGTGGGTAGAAACTGAGGCACTTCCAGATCTTCTGATGTCAGATGTCAGGGCTCTGTACTCTGCATCTCTGTCTGCTGCTCTACCAGACGAGCCTGGAGAGATCCAGGCCATTAACACCATGGAGCAATGATGAGGCTCTGCAGGCTCTCAGTACTGTGGGCGTGTACAGATGGTGTGTGTGTGTGTGTGTGTGTGTGTGTGGGAGAGAGAGAGAGAGAGAGGCAAAGAGAGAGAGAAAGTGTCTGAGTGTGTGCTTTATAAATCTAAATAAACATGGGAGCTGATCTATCGGCAGACCCAGTGAGAAGAACACTGCGCTATTAGAGACTGCAATTAAGTGTCCGTTTCCCTTTCACGACCCTGACAAAAAAATGTAATTCAAACACAGTTCCCAACCTCAGCAAGACGTCTTACATTCCTGAATCACCTCACTCTTGTATTTGTACAGAAACAAACTCTAAAACCTGAATCCTTTCCCTTTCACACAGCGACAACGGCAGCGGAGCTTCCTGATCTCGTGACCTCACCTTGTACACACACTTGTGCTGTTCGCTGAGAACTCCTTTGTTCCCCCCTTCCTCCTCCTCCTCCTCCTCCTCCTCCTCCTCCTCCTCCTGCTCTTTCTTTTCTCCGTCTGGTACGGCATCCCTTTTTTCCTGAGCAAATAGCCTCCGGCGTCCGGCCTTGACCGGGGACGAGTCCGACTCCTTGCCGGTGGCCACGCGGAAGCCGTTGCGCGGCGTGCCCATCGCCGGCAGGAGGCCGTTCTTGGGCTCGTACCGGGCCAGGGCCAGTGCCGGCGCGGGGTCCAGCTGGCCCTCCAGCGGGCCTCGCCGGCGCTCCAGCGCCTCCTTCTCGGCGAGCACGGCGCGCTCGAGGGCCAGGCGCTCGTCGGCGGCGAGCGAGTCGTAGGAGAGCAGGTACTGCAGGTAGGCCTCCTGCAGCTTGGCCAGCCGGTCCTGGGCCGAGCGCGGGATGCGCAGCAGGTCGGCCAGCCGGCTCCACTTCTTCAGGTCCATCACCTGCTGCATGCCGCCCATGTCGTTGATCAGCTGGAAGAAGCGCGCCAGGTCCACCTCACAGCCACCTGCGGGAGGGGGAGGGAGGGGGGTACAGTCAACAGGCGTCAGTTGTGTGTGAAGAAGAAGTCATGTTATTTAATTGTGCATTTCGGGTTATAGCAATAATAGCGCAGTTGTGTTGTTTTGATAGAGTAAAGAGGGGGGTACAGTCAACAGGTGTCAGTTGTGTGTGAAGAAGAAGTCATGTTATTTAATTGTGCATTTCGGGTTATAGCAATAAAAGTGCAGTTGTGTTGTTTTGATTGAGTAAAGAGGGAGGTACAGTCAACAGGTGTCAGTGTGTGCAATAGATGAAGGAGCGCTCCTCCAAAACGCTATAAATTCAATTTTTTTTTATCAATTTATACAAATTAATAAGGAAGAATTAATAAAGTCATGTTATTTAATTGTGCAATTCTGCGTAATATCAATAAAAGTGCAGTTGTGTTGTTTTGATTGAGTAAAGATAAATCAATTAACAATAACCCAATTACAGTTCTACTGAAATTACTTGGAAAACAAAATAAATTGAATAGGTAAATTGATTTATGAAAATGTATTAAAATGGTGAAGATAGCATTTTGGAGAAGAGCTCTTCATACTATATAATAATACTCCAGCAACCCAATCCACACACACATACACAGTTTCATCCCTGCAGACTAATATTCCGCCACTTAACTGTTACAAGCTCAATATAAGTGTCTGTCTGTTAAGACTTCCCTTTTGCAACACCTTTCCCCAGCTCTGAATGATTGAATGATTGAATGATTTCAATGGAGATAACGGTCGACAGGTGTCTCCTCAGAGCCGGCCTTTTCTCTCAGCGCCAAGCCAGGGAAGCTCCGCGGGTCAATCGGCCGCTAGTTTAATGCCTCCGCAGGACTGATACGGCTCCGATCCACCCCGGCTCAATAAACATTTATTTTCTCTTCCATAACCTGGAGAGAGCTCGGTGATAAGCGGCGGCGACGGGAGCGGCGTGAGGGGAGATGGCTTTAAGAGCGTCTGCTTTAGGAGCTTGTAAAGCCGCTCCAGGCAGCCGGAGTGCAAATGCACTGTGACAGCCAATTTATGGGAGACACCGAATTGGAGTCGAACGGCTATTTCCCCTCCCATTCAGTTCTGCATCAACGTGCCATAATTGGTATTTGGCAGCAACGCATGATTACATTTATTAGGACTACTTCCTCGTGTCCAATTGCAGTGCGAGATATGCCAGACAACTCTTATTTTGAAATAATTACAGTATTAGTAAACCATCATGGCAGACTGCCACCATGGAATACATTACGAGGCGAAAAGCAGGTAGGTTTTCAATGGTTGAAAAGACAATTTTTTGTTTTTGGTGAGACATAGCCTACACTCCTCAAATCAAGCTCTACCGTAATTTCCCAACTGTTAGCCATGGCTTATGCATTGATTTTGCAAAATTTCTTCAGCTATGAAGTTAATACACAGGGGGTAGTTAATATGGTATTCATATGCCTTTGTTTCTTTTACCTTGCATAAAACACTGTCCTGCGGCTTACACAATATGCGGCTAATACACAGGAAATGACTGTACAAGACAAACCCACACTCTTAAAACAAATGTGTTGGAAACAGCACAAACTGAGTTGTCCCTATCTGGACACAGAGATGTGTTGAAAAAACAGCGCAAGTTGTGTTGTTTTCATTAACAATTAACAAAAGCAGTGTGTTGGAAACAACACAAACTGTGTTGTCCCTCTCTAAACACACAATGTGTTACTTTCAACACATTCATTTGAAGAGTCAACTCTTTTAAGAGGTGGAAAGGACCATGTTGTGCGGAGGAGCAGAGGGGACGGAGTGAGTGGTCACCTATGATGGGCGGCTCGTCCATGTGGATGCCCTGAGATCGGAGGTGTCTCTTGATGCAGGCCAGCCGCTGCTCGTTGGGCCCCCAGCGCCGGCCCAGCTTGTGCACGCGCTGCACCTGCGTGACGAAGCGCATCTCGTCGTTGAGCTTGCACTCGGGCCGCCAGTCGGCCGGCGGCACCACGCGGCACAGGCCCGAGGGCTCGGCCCGCTCGCGCGCCGCGTCCAGGTACACCAGCGGGTCCTGGAACTCGCGCGGGCCCGGGCGCAAGACGGCCGCCTCGGGCAGCGCCGCCAGGCCGGCGCGGGTCCTCTCGCGCTCCCGCTCGCGTTCCCGTTCGCGCTCGCGCTCGCGCTCCTTCTCCCTCTCGCGGTCGCGGTCGCCGCGCGGGTCGCCGGCTGAGGTAGAGGTGGAGCGGTGGTGGTGGTGGGCGGCGGCTGATGCCAGCGAGGCCCGCTGCTGGGCCTGGCGCAGGAGCATCAGCTTGCCGGCGGACGCCCGCTTGGGCCGCTGGCGCTCGGGCTGGGTGCGGGGGTGCGCGGCCGGCGTGGGTGCCGTGGGGGTGGCGGTGGCGGGCGGAGGGGGCGCGGGCTGAGGGGGCTCCACCGCCTGAGGGGGCGTCACCGGGGCTGCCGTGGCCGCCGACGCGCCCCCTCCGCTGGGCAGCGCGGTCGCAGAGACGGCCTTGCGGCTGCGGGTCTCCAGCGGGCTCGGCTGCAGCTTCAGCTTCTTGGCTGTATCGGCGGACGGGGACGGGGAGAGGCCGCGCGGCTCCTCCGGCCCTAAAGAGGGCGCCGTGGCGGTCACCGACGGCGGCTCGGAGGGCACAGAGGCGCGCTCCCGTGGCGGGGGACCTCCCGACGATGCCGCGGCCTCCAGGCGCCTCTTGGAGTGGCGCAGGCCCTCGCGCCCGTGGCCCCTCTCGTCCTTGGCGCCGAGCTGCCCGTTGAGCCGGCCGTTGAGCCTGACGGCGCCGCCGCTGGCCGGAGGCTGGGACTGCAGCCCGTTGGACGCGAGCACCTGTTTCCGTGTTTTTGCATTGCTACTTTGGGCTTTTCCTGAGAGGGGGGGCTGAGGCTGATTGTTTGTGTGCAGACGCAGGGCAGCGGCGGACGAGGGCAGGGGCGAGGAGGACGACGACGATGACGACGACGAAGATGACGACGAAGATGAGTGTTTGCTGTGGTTCAGTTTGGTTTTCTTCACCAGGTCCCGCTTGGCTTTGGTGTAGGTGACGTGGCCCTTGGTCACGGTGGCTGTGTACTTCACAGTTTTGGACGGCAGTCGGAAGTCTTTCGCTTTTTTGGCACCAGCCATGTGTGCGCCCCCTTGGGCAGAGCGGGTCACCCCGTTCACTTTCGACACCTGGGAGAGGGGAGGACAGATCGAATATGGGGTCACAACAAGCTTCAAAACAGTACAGTAACATTAAAATAACATTAAAGTAACATTATAGTAACATTATAGCTTTTCAACTGTGAAAACAGCAGGATTCAGAAGGCTACAGAAAGAAACACTTCATTAAAACTAATATGTCACACTGATTCTGTTTAGGTAGCCCTGCATGTTCCACCCACACACGGCAAATGGTGAATTAAAATGTTTTGGGAATATGCCAGGGCCTCTGAAGGATTCCTTTCAATCAAAAATCAACAGACTTCCCCTCAAACATTACAATCACATTCTCAAAACAACAGACATGAAACAAAACCGCACGCTCACATGACGGATCACGACACACTAAACCAATTACGTTCGCCACCACACACTCAAAAGCTTTTCCAGGCTACAAAAAAAAAAAAAAAAAAAATCATACTACAGTACACAACAATCACGACCACAACAATGCTCCCAAAAAACCCTCCCAAACCAGAGGGACCCCGCGAGTCGTTTCATTCGGAGCCAGCTGCTTCTCCGAATGCCTTTAGAAGCCTCCAGACTCCGCTTTACGGCTTCGGAACGCTGCAGAACGGAACACAAAGTCAACTTTTATTTGTTCTGGTTTCCGAAAGCTCTTTAATTCCGCCTCTAATGCCCCCAAATAAAAGCCTTGTGCTGCACGGCACATCTGAGCACCCCCGCTGAACATCAAGAGCCAGCCGGGACGGGGCTAGGGTTTCAGCCGCGCTCCCATTGGCTCGCCGTTGCTGCGGGAACGGGCCTATCCCGTGCCTGCTGCAGACGGAGGGCCAGACTGCTCACTTCACATTGTTTTCTTGGCCCAGTTCTTTTTCTCTCCCTCTCTCTCTTTTTTTTTCTCCTCCCTCCCTCCCTCCCTCGCTCCTCTGTTGCGTCTTTCGCTCTTTCTTTTTCTTGTGGTGTTGAGAGTATGCTGGCCCCGGGCCCTCCCCCCACCAGTCCCGGCGCAGGGCTTCGCCAGAGTGTCGGGGAGCAGAGATGCGGGTTAAGCTAAGAGGAATAAAACTTTACGGCGAGGGCTTGGGGGTTTTGGAGCGCGCAGTAAAAGTGAAGTGTGGGCACGGCGTGACCTCGGAGGGTTCCATTAGTCCTGCTAGGGGTGTCTGGTTGCCGCATGTCACTAAACACACACACACACACACACACACACACACACACACACACACACACAAAGGACAAGGCACACACACATACACACACATACACACACACACACACACACACACACACACACACACAGGACAAGGCGCACACACAAACACACATACACGTGCCGGCAAAGACACACACTCCAAACGTCTCCTCAAATTACTGTCTGGGTTCAGTGTCTCCATTTGTCTCTGTCCCAGATCTGCCCAGGCAGACTGTATCAAGAGGCCTATGTGTGTGTGTGTGTGTGTGTGTGTGTGTGTGTGTGTGCCAATGCGTGAGCCCACATGCCCTTGTTTTGGGTTTTGGCTCGTCTCGCTTTCTCTCTCTTTCCCATCGGCCCCCGTTACTCCCCAGCACACTGGACTGAGTGCTACTAGGTGAAGAGCATCACACAGACCTCACAACACTCACTTCCTCTGGGCTCCATTAGAAACAGCTGCTAATGGGGTGTGTGTGTGTGTGTGTGTGTGTGTGTGTGTGGGTTGGGCGGGGGTGGGGTGGGGGGGGGGGGGAGGTGTCATGGGTGTGGGACAGAGTGTCTAGGCCTTTACACAGGATGTATGTAAATGTGTGTGTGTGTGGAGAGAGAGAGGGAAGTCTGGGCCTTTGAAGCAGAACAGGGGCTTTGTATTGTGTTGCCATCAGGTGCGGCCCAACACAAAGGGAGGCTATTAAAAGATAAGAGGAGAGAAATGTGACCTCTCCATCAATCCTTCCTCACGCCTGTCACAAAGAAGATGGAGGGAGGGGAGGCAGAATGGCTGGGGGAGAGAAAGGGAAAGATAGAGAGATAGATAGATAGATAGATAGATAGATAGATAGATAGATGGACAGAAGCCTGAACGGAGGAGATGAGAACAGCAAGCAGGAGAGGAAAAGACAGGAGAGTGGTGGAGAGAGGACGGAGGTGGAGAGGGAGGGAAAGAAAGAAAGAGTGGAAAAGAGATGGTGCAGACAGGCCCTGGCCCCTGAGGCTGTGGTGATGGATGGGCTCTGCAGGTAGTCGCCCAATGTAGCGTGATGTCTGTCTCCGCTTCCTCTGAGCCACACGCACAAACACACATGGCAAAAGACAGATGTCCAAACGACTTGTCCGACTGCCATCTTTTTCAGTTCTGAACACACGCACGCCTGCTCGGGCGAAAACATTACCGACTCGCCCTCTTTTTTTCCCCTCTCTCCTCAACCCAATGCCTCCCATACTGCCCCTCTCTTTCTCTCTCGTTCTCTTCGTCTAAAGTCTGCGAACAGCAGAGCTCCTGTTCCTTCGGCGTAGGGTCGGTCTCGGCAGGGTGCGTCTGAGCAGCCTCTCTAAGGCTGAGGCACTGCCTCCTCCGGCCACTAGGGGGCTCACTGACACTATGGCAATCGCAGCGGCGGCGGCAGCGAACGCACACATGAGCTCAATCACACTTCCACCGGAAGAGTTGGGTCTGCCACAGGAGGCAGGGGAGGAGTGGTAGCACAGAGAGAGAGAGAGAGAGAGAGAGAGAGAGAGAGAGAGAGAGAGAGGGGGAGGGAGGGTGGGAAAGAGATATAGTGCAACAACCCATGAAGCATCCCAGCCCCCACCCAATTTTAAAGAGCAGCAGGAAGCAGAGCAGAGGAACAATGACAGAGAGGGGGGAGAGAGAAGGAGAGAGAGACGAAGAGAGAAAGACAGAGAGAGAGAGAGAGGAGAGGGACAGAGAGAGAAAGAGACAGAGAGACAAAGGGAAAGAGAGAGAGAGAGAGAGAGAGAGAGAGAGAGAGAGAGAGAGAGAGAGAGAGAGAGAGAGAGATGGATGGTGGTGTGTGGGATGGTGAAGTGAGACGTGAGGTGGACCAGAGGAGGAAGTGAGAGACAGGAGAGATTTGTTCCCGACGGAACCGAGCCTCCGAGTCGTCTAGTCAGAACGTGCGCAGCAGGAGAATACAGTCATTCCAAAAGCAGCCCAAAGCAGAACTAGACGCCACACCAAACAGCAGAAATAGAACATTGTGAAAAGCCACAGTGAACGGCCGCAAATACAGAACACGCACGACACCCATACAGAGCCACACAACAAGGACACACTCTCTCTCACACACACACACACACACACACACACACACCCAGATCCACACAATAAGAGCAACAATGCACACAGCCAACCCCGGCACACTGGCCTCTGGAGAGGGCTCTGGGTGGCACAGGAGGGAGGAAGTATGTGGGCAGGGCTCTGTGTGTTTGTGTGTGTGTGTGTGTGTGTCCTGGATGACATCATGAGCTACTATAGCCCCACTGCAGAATGGCAGGAAGATTAACAGGGAACATCTGCAGCTCTGCCCATAGGTGGAACGAACGAACAGACACACACACACACACACACACACACACACACACACACACACACACACACACACACACACACACACACACACACACACACACACACACACACACACACACACACACACACACACACACACACACACACACCAGCAACAATGAACAGGAAACGTCTTTCATTTGTCATCATAATCTGCCTAATTTAAGAAAACTATATGTCTGCATTGAACACCTTCACTGGCGGTATAGAGAAAGATGAAATAAGGAAAATAGACCGTGATTAATGGGAAGAGGTATTTGGTGTGTGTGTGTATGTGTGTGTGTGTGTGTGTGTGTGTGTGTTTGAGTATGTGAGAGTGAGTGAGGGAGAGTGAGGGAGAGAGAGGGAAAGAGAGAAGCGAGTGAGTCAAAGGGATGAAGAGGGAGAGAGAGAGAGACATTTCATGAGCATAGTGATAACGCTACATATCGGGCACAAGGGCTTAGCAGTGGCTTCACTCACACAATATTCACTCTGACACACACACACACACACACACACACACACACACACACACACACTTCACGGGACCCACACATAACACTCAAACGCAGGCCACTACACACTAATCCTGCAGACAGGATGTGGCAGATAGAAAAGAGAGCGGGCAGGAAAGTCGGCGATGACAAAGGCCTGAGCCTCCAGTGAGTTTGTCTTGGCTCTAGCCTGCACTTTCACGTCCATTGTTGCTTTAATTAGGCGCAGAACAGCACTTGGAGATGACAGAGCTGGGATCACAGCAGAGAGACAGGAGGAGAGAGAGAGAGACAGGAGGAGAGAGAGAGAGACAGGAGGAGAGAGAGATAGGAGGAGAGAGAGACAGGGGGAGAGAGAGAGAGGAGGAGAGAGAGAGACAGGAGGAGAGAGAGAGATAGGAGGAGAGAGAGACAGGGGGAGAGAGAGAGACAGGGGGAGAGAGAGAGAGGAGGAGAGAGAGACAGGAGGGGAGAGAGAGAGACAGAAGGAGAGAGAGAGACAGGTATCCGATGAGACAGACACGTCAGCAACAAGGCCCTGATTATGTGTATAGGGAGACAGACAGATACTAAAGGGAATGAGAGAGAGGGAGGAGAGAAAAGGGGACCAATTTCATACAGACTTTAACAGTCAGCTGCTGTGTTAATGGTCATATAAAGTCAGCTCTATCATCTCTCATAACTAACACATACACACACACACACACAAACACAGTACTGAGAGTACTGTTTTATGAAGTACTTAAAGAGTGCCTGTAATCGAGATGAGGAGAAGGGGGCCCGTTACCCTGAGACACACACACCTTCATAACTACATAAACAAAACCTGTTCACATAGACACACACACACACACACACACACACACACACACACACACACACACACACACACACACACACACACACACACACACACACACACACTTCTCGAGCCACAGACAGAGAGGTGGGGTGAGGCGGACACGGCACCTACCTGCTTGCGGAGCTCGTCTTTGCGGTGTGCGACGCCGTTGGCGGTGGCGTTGGTGCTGGGGGTCCTGGCCGTGACGCCGACGTGCTGGGGGGTGGCGGCGGCGGCGTCCCTGTCCCTCCGCTCGGCCCTCTCGCTGCGCTCCCGTCCCCCTGAGCAGTCCCGGCCCCGCGAGCGCGCCGTGGGGGGGGCCAGCGCCTCCCTCTCCCGCTGGCTCTTGCCGTGGCCGTTGAACACTGCGGAGTAAGCAAGCAAGTGCTGTAAGTCAAACGCATTTATAAGGCACATATGAAATACAGTTCAGACTGACCACAGGTGCCGTACAGGTGCAAGTTAAAGGAGAATTCCGGTGTGATATTGACTTAAAGTGTGTTGAAATATGATACCGAGTGTGAGCGATTGTCTCAGAGCTGTTCTCCGAAACCCGGCGGTAGCTCAGCAATAGTAAACCAGGTTTTTAACGTTTGTGCCTCGGGCATCGAACTGCCGTGCAAATAAATCACTGTTTTACACCATTAATGAGGCTCAAAGTAGCTCCACACTTTATTGGTAGACTTCTGAGGGCCCTGACATTTAAAACGAGACATCGAGAACTTTGAAAAAGCACTGGTTGTTTACTTACATGACTGTTTATTCAGGCAGTCACTTTCGAAAGTTTAGCGGTAGCAGCCATCTTGAATTTAGTCACGTGACTGATTCGTGACTGGTTCACGTAATCGCTATGTCTATGCGTGCACTAGTCATGAATCAGTCACGTGACTAAATTCAAGATGGCTGCGACCGGTAAACTTTCGAAAGTGACTGCCTGAATAAACAGTCATGTAAGTAAACAACCAGTGCTTTTTCAAAGTTCTCGATGTCTCGTTTTAAATGTCAGGGCCCTCAGAAGTCTACCAATAAAGTGTGGAGCTACTTTGAGCCTCATTAATGGTGTAAAACAGTGATTTATTTGCACGGCAGTTCGATGCCCGAGGCACAAACGTTAAAAACCTGGTTTACTATTGCTGAGCTACCGCCGGGTTTCGGAGAACAGCTGACAGGTCGAGATCAGCTCTGAGACAATCGCTCACACTCGGTATCATATTTCAACACACTTTAAGTCAATATCACACCGGAATTCTCCTTTAACCAACAGCAAAAATAGATAAAGATTAAAAAGAAAAAAAATTAAATAGGTAAAATAAAATAAATAAATAAAAAAAACTAAAGAAAAAGCAATACACCGACAGGGAATGCCAGGGAGAAGAGGTGTGTTTTTAGCCTAGATTTAAAACTGGTGATAGAGGGAGCATCTCTGACAGGGGGTGGCAGCTGATTCCACAGAGAGGACAGCACAGGACAGGACGACTCTTATTAGGGTCAACTCCCATGTGGCCATGCTGCTAAAGGACTTGAAACAGCTGAAACTGAACTTGGGTGCTATGAACGCACCTGGGTGCAAACAGCAGCGGCGGACATTCCTGGTTCCAGAGAGTAAAAGTCCTGCCATATATTCTTTCTACCTGTGCACTTGACACAGGTGATATCACTAATGATCTGATCTACCTGGCTGCTAATTAGGATGAGCTGGTTTACTAAATGGATGGATCAAATACAGTACTTGGCAGGACTTCCTTCCTGGATCTAGATGGTAATACGGATCACTTTAATCGTTTCTTCCTTGGGTCATGTCAGACCTTCCCTGTAAATTTTGTTGAAAATCATCCTTAACTTTGAGTTATCTTGCTTGCAGACAGACAGACAGACAGACAGACCCCGATGAAAACATAACCTCCTTGGCAGGTAACAAAGCAGTGAGGTACAGGGAGAACCATTGTGCCTGTGCTACCTGCTAAGGCCTTTCAGTGGCAATACTGGAGCCAACTGTAAACATCATAACATTTTTAAATTTTAATACAATTGTCTCAGACTTGTCTCAGGTACAAGGGACATACAGTAACGGAGCAGAGTACTGTTTGACATTGCCTCAATGACAGTCTAAAACACTGCCTGGCAAAGAGTCAGATCGAGCAGGCCATTTAACAGTAGCCCACTGTAGAAGCAAAAAAAAAAAAACGTACACACACAAACGTTGCAGTAAATGTGCCTTTAATAAGCACTTTGGCCTTGTCAAATTCGAGCAGTGGAAACATCACTTCATTTCTGACACTGCGGCGCTATGTCCACCCGATTTCCATATTTATTTTCGACTCAAAGAAGCACAGTCCTCTTTGGCCGTCCAGAACTCTCCGAAAGAATATCTGAACTAAGCGGGCCTTAACGATTCTCATTAACGGTCATCTCCCTCCTCAACCTGTTTATGAGGCGCACGGATCCCGTCAGACTCACCTCATTCTTCTCAATGCCAACCACTGTTGACATGATACACAAATGACTGTCAGCCGAATCCAATAAAAGGTGTTTAATTTAGAAGGGTAAACATTCACTCACTCGCACACTCTCTCTCTCGTTCGCTTGCTCTCAGACACACACACACACGCTGTGGCTCATAGATCTGAACAATATCTACCCTGAGCTGTATATTAAAATGGCCTGTTTTGATTGAGGTATACTGTACTTAACATA
Organism: Sardina pilchardus; assembly: GCF_963854185.1. NCBI lineage: Eukaryota > Metazoa > Chordata > Actinopteri > Clupeiformes > Clupeidae > Sardina > Sardina pilchardus. The sequence goes on from NC_085017.1 coordinate 7,763,062, forward strand.
CATATGCTCAGCGTTGTGTGTGTGTGTGTGTGTGTGTGTGTGTGTGTGTGTGTGTGTGTGTATGCTCCATCAGCACCAAAGACTGTCTAGCCACACAGAATTCTCTGGTCTGCCAGAGACAGCAGGCCTGTTTGCCTTCAGACTGTTAGGCCAACAGCATCGCAGTCTGGGTTCAGGCTCTCCGTCTTTACATTATACATTCACACACACACACACACACACACACACACACACACACACACTATACCCTGGTATCCAGTGTTGACAGTTTGGCAAGACATTGAGGGAAAACTCTTGAGGCAGGCCTCCAGAGCTCACATGTACTGTATGGTTGGTGTGTGTGTGTGTGTGTGTGTGTCTGTGTGTGTGTGTGTGTGTGTCACTCAGCCTCCGGCTCGCCCAGTCCTGGCCTGCCTCCAAGGCCCTGTCAATCACACTGAATAATGCAACACTTTTGGGCTCACCTGTGTATCAGCTGAAGGTGTGTGTGTGTGTGTGTGTGTGGACTATATATGCATATGTGGGTGAGAGAGGGACGAGAGACGAGGGTAAGAGTATAAGGCAGGGCAGACGGCTGTGACCCCAGCCTATTCAGACGGTATGCAGTATGTGTCGGTTTCAGCACTGACGCTGCAATGCGAGTCATTCGGTTAATAATTCAGCCCAGTAAAACACAGACATAATCTCAGGCCTTTCCCTCTCGCAAGCCTCCACTCTAGGGCCACACACCATGAGGTGTGTGTGTGTGTGTGTGTGTGTGCAAGGTGTGATATGACCAAGCTTTTTCCACCCCTCTTTCTTGTCTCTCTCTCTCTCTCTCTCTCTCTCTCTCTCTCTGGGCCCCATTCCATCTCCCTCTCTTCACTCCAGTACAATTCAAATCAATTTAATCGGATTCTAATCAGTTTCATTCAATTCAAATCAATTTAATCGGATTCTAATCAGTTTCATTCAATTCAACTTGGTGATTCATTTCAGAGTACGTTCAACAAAAAGACTGAATTGAATTCATTTATTTTTTATTGATAGCCTAAATTCAATTTGGACCAGTTTCATTCAGTTCTATATTACTCCATTTGATTCATATCTATCCCCTTCAATTTGATTCAGTTTAACCTCACTGGTATGAATAACAACAAAGCTAAGTGAGGTTCCCCTACAAATACTTGATCTAATATTCTATTCTTTTGCTCGGTCTACAATCTTTTATGCAGGTCATGAATATTTTCTTCTTTCTCCACGAGTCTCCCTGTGGCCTACGCAGCCTATGCCAGATACAGTATGTATCTAACTGCTGCCTGCAGCCTACTTCCTAAACTCCAAAGCTACTGTACGGGTCAGATTTTGTTTTGAAAGTTTCACAAAACGAAATATTCCTCCGACGCCTATGTTGTACGTCATTGTTCAACTTCACGCCCGATCGCTTACATGTTTACGCCTACACCGTGGCGGCTTTTTTGAAAGGAGGAATATTGCACCTCTTTTTCACACAGACACAGCCGGCAAATTACCGCCTCCACCTTACCGCAAAGGTGCCGGCTTTCAGAGTGAAAAGGGCTTGTGCCTAGTGGAGGGAGGTTCCTAATGGCTGGGCTGTGGTCTCTTGCTCTTGACCCTGGTTTGGCGTAACCGGATGCCCCGCACACCTGGCCTGTGCAGCGGAGGCCTGAGCTGAGCTGAGCTGAGCCGCCCCGGCTGCCTCCCTCCAGGGGATTGGGTGTCCGGGCCCTCGGGGAGGGTTGTGCTGAGAGTGGAGCCTCTCGCTGGACAAGACGCGCCGCAGCTCCAGTTACAGAACACACCCCCCGCCACCTCTACACCCGCGGACACACACACACACACACACACACACACCCCACTGCCACCTCTACACCCGCGCACGCACACACACCCACACACTGCACTGGAGCGCAGCATGCACAGCACACACACATGTGTACACACACACACACGCATGCACATTAACACTACACTGAAGCACAGTATGTGTGCAGATATGTGACAGCACACCATGTATGCACCAATGCGTGAGCAGACACGCACACACACACTTTGGCACACTCCTTTATTAAATAAACACCAACAGCTGTTCATAGTGAATTGATACACACAGTGCCGTGGTAAGATTCAGATAGTAAGTATGGATATTATAAATAAATAAATAAATAAATAAATATATATATATATATATATATATATATATATATATATATATATATATATATAAAATGATTTCCCCAAGGGTTAGCATACTGTGTATGCATTCATGTGTGGGTGATCCCATCAGTGTTCCTGAAATAGCACAGGGCCTAACAGGTAGCACCTCAGATAACAGACAGACAGACAGACAGACAGACAGACAGACAGACAGACAGACAGACAGACAGACAGACAGACAGACAGACACTTAGCTAGAACGGCTTGTAGCTCATCACAAGTGACAGATTTCTTTGCGTTTAACATGACGAGTCTCTTCCAATGCTAATCTTTTAATTGTGCCCAAAGTGCACCACAGGCAAAGCGGAGAAGCTGCTTTTATCCACTATGCACCGAAGCTATGGAGCACCCTGCCTCAGTACATCAGACAGGCAAAATCTGTCCATCTTTCAAGACCTGAAAACATACCTGTAAATGAGAGCTTTTAGTTAACTCACTTTTATCTTGTAGTAGCCTATGTCCTCACATCATTTTACTTTCTACTGCTTCTAATTACAGGGTCTTCCTATTTGTGTTGTTGCAACTATCTACTTACCATCTTGTGAATTCTCATGTTTACTCCATTCTAAATCTCTGATGTTTTATTTATTGTTTTGTTTGTTTGTTTGTCTTCGTCCACACACACGCTCACACTTTACTTTGCTACACACCTCCACTCGCACTCTCCAGAGAGCTCTCTAAGCAAAGCTATCTGCAAGGTGTGTGTGTGTGTATACATGCGTAGCAGGGCTACAGGGAGCACATGTGTGTATGTGTTTGTGTGTAGTAAGCTCTATAGTGTGTGTGTGTGTGTGTGTGTGTGTGTGTGTGTGTGTGTGTGTGTGTGTGTGTGTGTGTGTGTGTGTGTGTGTGTGTGTTCCCCTAGTGTGAGCTGCATGCATAAACACCTTGTTGCTGCGTCTGGAGCTCAGTGCTAATTGGAGTTGAGGGGCAGAAACAGACAGCCCATCCAACACGTGAGTGAGGCTGCTACTGCGCAGAAAAGACATCGTCTTTCTTTCACTCTTTCTTTCTTTTAGTGCACTCTCTCATACACATCTCCATCTCTGTCTTTATCCTCCTCTCTCTCCCTCCCTCGCTCTCTCTCTCTTGTGCCACTTTTCTGATGCAGTGTATTTTATTTTCTCATTTTCATTTTGACTCTTCAATCGTTCCCTCATCCTTTATGGCCGCTGGCCTCCTTCTTGGTCTCCCTCTCTCCCCATACTGCCTCTTGCCGCTCCAGCTATACATCACTGAACACCCATCCATCACTTGTCCTACTGAGGGTGTGTGTGTGTGTGTGTGTGTGTGTGTGTGTGTGTGTGTGTGTGTGTGTGTGTGTGTGTGGGTGTCACCTTCATGGACATTCAAAGTTGTTATTTTCTATGTACGACTCGACGGTTCTCAAGTGAGTGACATAATAACAAGGCAGCCGGAGAGAGTGAGCTGTCACATAAATGTATGTTTCTTCCTGCATCGGACCTGGAAACCCGCCACCGCTACAACTGCCTAGTCATTACTTTATGCACCAGTTCACATAAATCTACAGGCTCAGACACACACCGGAAAACAGCCAAGGTGAATGTGAATAGATGGACATCCCTGGACAGCTCAGGACTGTTTGGTGTGTGTGTGTGTGTGTGTGTGTGTATGCAGCAGCAGAGTAGCATAGCACCACATTCCAGGCCTAACACACATATGTAACTGGGCATTTTGGGACCCTGGTCATGGAGTTCAGCTGTTCCCTGATGAGTGTGTGTGTGTGTGTGTGTTTGTGTGTGTGTGTGTGTGTGTGTGTGTGTGTATGCACGACTTACCATGTCCATTGAGCTTGCTCGGCAGTTTTCCCTTCCTCGGTGTCGACTGGCAGGACACGGACGCCACACAGGGGTCAAGCTCCACCTCCTCGCACTCGTCATCGCTGTCCAGATCGTCTGCCTCCTGAGAGCTCCCGAAGTACGCCATGTGACTGGGCAATGCTGGTGACCCTGGACGGGGGGGGGGGGGGGGGGGGGGGGGAAGATGGAGAGAGAGAGAGAGATGCTTTTAAAATAAAATAAAAAAAAACAGTCGCTTTGGTCAAATTTACAAAATTAAGTTATTGTGCTCACATGAACGGCCATGAACTAAGCTTTCCAATTATATGTATATCAAGCAGAGGAAGATGGAGAGACAGAGACAGAGAGAGTGAGAGAGAGAGAGAGAGAGAGAGAGAGAGATGTTTTTAAAAATATATGTGACCCTGCAAAGCGAAACCAGACACTTTGGTAAAATGTACAAAATTAACTTATTGTGCTCACATGACCGGCCATAAACTAAGCTTTCCAACAATATGTACATGAATATCAAGGGAATTCTAAAAACTATCGCTAAGATAACCGCATTTAAAGTTGACATGGTTCTCCCGTCACGACATGCAAGAAAAGGATAAATTCTCCTTTTTAAGTGGTGTGGACAATAGGAATGACTGCTAATGTGTTGAATCTTCACCGGGTTTAAGAGTCAAAACTTATGTTATCCTGTGAAACGTATTCATAATATGGAAGTGTGGACTGTATACTGTCGAATTAAGCGAAAATATGAAATTCAACATTTTAGGCTGAACGTTTGTTTATCGTGGATTTTCTCAATATACTGTAGCATCGAGCACAAAGCGACTGGTTTTGCTTTGCAGGGTCACATATAGTCCGAAGCCTGTGCTATGATGCAATATAAATGATGGATCTTCATCATGGCTGTGCCACTGAGACTGTTACTCCATAAACATAAATCACTGTCTCGACTATTGATTCTCTATTCATTCCCTTGCCATTCATTGTCCTTTACACAAATGCACCCATGTTACCATGAGCTTTCTGACAATGGTCAAGACAAGTGGACATATCTGCTGATCTTGGATCAGGATAAGCCATTTCGTCACCAACTAATGGCAGCCTGTGAGTAGTTCAAACCAGGGGGTCAGGAGGATTTGACTGATTAGCTTCGCCGATTAGCAAGGCACTTCCTCGTCGCCATTTTCCAGAAATACATCATGTCCGGTGATGTTTTCCTCATGCTGATTGGTGGCTGTTCCACTCTCAGCTCATGCACAAGCTTAGTGTAGGCAGGAGCTCTCCTTCTGTACCTTACGTCAATCAGTAACCTGGAACTTAATTGGCTAAGTAAAACGGCACCGGAAACAAGCCCCTTGAAACGCCATGTTGAAGCCTGAAAAAATCGTTCAATTTTGCCAATTTTCACTAGCCTAACATTCCCATGGAAATGAATGGGGGCGGGACTTGTTCACTTTCTCCAGTTCTTATAATACCTCCATGGTTCAAACAGTCCCACTAAAGGACTCTACAGGTCTTCCTCTTCCTCTCTCTGTGCACTCTTCCTCTTCCTCTCTCTGTGCACTCTTCCTCTTCCTCTCTCTATGCACTCTTCCTCTTCCTCTCTCTATCCACTCTTCCTCTTCCTCTCTCTATGCACTCTTCCTCTTCCTCTCTCTGTGCACTCTTCCTCTTCCTCTCTCTATGCACTCTTCCTCTTCCTCTCTCTATCCACTCTTCCTCTTCCTCTCTCTATGCACTCTTCCTCTTCCTCTCGATGCACTCTTCCTCTTCCTCTCTCTATGCACTCTTCCTCTTCCTCTCTCTATCCACTCTTCCTCTTCCTCTCTCTGTGCACTCTTCCTCTTCCTCTCTCTATGCACTCTTCCTCTTCCTCTCTCTATGCACTCTTCCTCTTCCTCTCTCTATCCATTCTTCCTCTTCCTCTCTCTATGCACTCTTCCTCTTCCTCTCTCTATCCACTCTTCCTCTTCCTCTCTCTATGCACTCTTCCTCTTCCTCTCGATGCACTCTTCCTCTTCCTCTCTCTATGCACTCTTCCTCTTCCTCTCTCTATAAACTCTATCTCCTCACTCTGTGTCCCGTTTGAGATCACAGACCCTCACATGACTTACATGCCACCATTACGGCCACAGTGGGAGCTCTGCTAATGTGTAGTCATCTTTACACAGAACTACGGCAAGGATACGAGAACACACACACTCTCACTCTCTCTCTCTCTCTCTCTCACACACACACACACACACACACACACAACTCTAGTGCTCATTAAAACCAAGAGGAGGCAAGCATGTGGGTGTGACAGACAGCACTAAAAGCACGACGGTCTTCAGGCAAGTCTTGGGAGCAGCGCTCTGACTGACTGTGCTGTAGCCGCCATCATTAGCCGCACGGGAGGGAGGGAAGGAAGGAAGAAGGGAGGGAGGAAGGGAGGGAGAGAGGGATGGAGGGAGGGAGCGGCGACACTGATCCATAAACATGAGACTCCACCGCACCGCACAACGGCGCCTAACACTCTACACTCCCACCTGACAGGAGCATCCTCATTAAGCTGCGCTTAATCTGCATCATCACACACACACACCCACACACCCACACACACACACAGCTATGGAGAGCTGAGCCAACACAGTGACGCATATACACACCGGTCAAAATTGGGCTGAAAGAATGTGCTAGAGAGAGATAGAGAAAGAGAGAGAGACAGAGAGAGAGACAGAGAGAGAGAGACAGAGAGAGAGACAATAAGTGTCTGCGAAAAGTCTGCTTCTGAGCGCTATAAGTAGTTATTGGATAACTTTGGAGAGTATTGGCCAGCGCAGATGTCCGGTCACCTCCCCCCTCCCCTACATGCCCACTGGCCATTTCATCCGCGTCCTGATGAAAGACCGCTGCTCATCTGACAATCCGTCCGCCTTGCACCAGAGGTCACAATCTCCATAGTGTTAACCTTTGACCTGTGCTCTGACCTCTGGGGCCTGACCTTGGAGCAGGTCAGTAAGGGGGGGCTGGGGTGGAGAACACAGAGCTCCTTGTGGGTGTAGCTCTCTCTGTGTGTGTGTGTGTGTGTGTGTGTGTGTGTGTGTGTGTGTGTGAGTGTGAGAGAGAGAGATAGAATGTGTGTGTGTGGTTGAGGCCACTGATACTGTGGCCTGTTGATGACAGCGCGGGTACTGTTGCGCGGCACACCTGGGGACGATAGCAGACGACCTGGCTGCCACCCGTGACCCCCGTCATGGCATCACGGCCATCACACTACCACTCTGGGGTGCGTCTCCCAAAACCATAGTTGCTAACCTGTTAGCAACTTTGTTGGTTGCAGTGCAATTTCCCATTGCCAACTAACTATGTTGCTAACTTAGTTAGGATCTATGGTTTTGATCCATAGATCAAACGAGACTGGGCCACCTCATGTCATTAAAATCACTTCAGTTAATGGAGCTTAACTACCTAAGTAGGGAGTTCTCAAAATCTCAAAAGGGCACTTTTATAAAAAAAAATGTAATTGGTGTTGGAAATTTGATGTTTTAATTTTCACAAAATTACACAAAAAATATCATGCTATCTCTTTGTAGGCTATGGCAAATTGCTAGCACTCTAAGTCACTTCAACATGAAATGAATGACAATCAGCTTGAGGTGCAGTGACGACTATTATTCTACTAACTCTAAGCACTGTGGAGAAATGTGTAAAAGCAACTAACCTTCATTTTGGCTCGTGGAGTAACCTGAAATTAAATGCAAAGCAAAACTACAATTAGTGGGACATCAAGCAAAGAAATAAAGGCAATTTCACGAGGGCAATCAATCTGAAATAAAATGTCTCAGGAAAATAAATAAATAAATAAAGTCTAAACAGTTGTGATATTATTATGACAATGCCTGGGGCTGGGAGAAACAGAGATAAATCACAGGTGGGGGGGAGGGGTGGGGGGGGGGGGGGGGTATGAAGCTGAGTCCATTTGGGGAGGTGTGCAGACCTGGCTGGCTCATTAAGGAGGTGTCCGTTACAACAACAGACAATAGAAGCTGGCACTGAATGTGCTAATGATTCTGAGCGACACTCGAGTCCGGTGGTTGTGGTCGTGTCTCGCTCTCTTTCTCTCCAGTTCTCTCTCAAGCACACACATATACACACACACACACACTCTCTGAGAGCTTAGGTTACAAAAAAAGTTTGAACACTCAATACTTTAACAGCCAGCGATGAATGAATGCAGAAATAAACTAAATGTAAACCTCAGATTACTACTTAAAAGAATATTCCCAAATGCGTGACAAAGCTAAGTGTATGCATGCATTCTTTGGACTAGACATCTTCTCCTGACTCCTATCTGGTAAAACCAGCCACCTATTCTCCCTCTCTCCCTCTCCGTGTGTGTGTGTGTGTGTGTGTGTGTGTGTGTGTGTGTGTGTGTGTGTGTGTGTGTGTGTGTGTGCGCGTACACACATCTGCAGCAGATTTTCACCTTTTTAAACAACTTAATTCCTCAAGTGAGTGGCTGGGGGTTAGTTACAGCATAAATAAACACAAGGGGCCCTCACAATCAGCTCAAACCACTGGCCTAATTAAGAAAATGGCCGCCATTAGTTCCCTCTCTTGCCATGTGTGTATATGTGATTATGTGTGTGCCTGTCTGTCTGTGTGTGTGTGTGTGTGTGTGTGTGTGTGTGTTGTTGACAGACACAAGAGACATGGCATGGCTGGACAGGAGGAAGTGGGGGCTCTGCGGCATGTCTGTGGGGACCTGTAGGTGAGTGGCCAGTGCTTACTCAAGCACCAGCCCTTCTACAGCCATAACCACCAGCACACAGGACTGGACAGTGGACACAACATCAGCCTGGGCTTAAAGCAGTCGGAGTTTCATTAGAAATACAGAGACAACAGGCATAAAGAAAAGAAAGAAAGAAAGAAAGAAAGAAAGAGAGAGAGAGAGAAAGAAAGAAAGAAAGAGAAAGAAAGAATGAATGAAAGAATGACAGAAAGACAGACAGAAAAAAAGAAAGAAAGAAAGGAGAGAGAGACAAAAAGGGACAGAAATAAAGAAAGAGAGGGACAAAAAGGGTCAGAAATAAAGAAAGAGAGAACCTGCTTGGCATCGTGTTGCATGGCTAGAATTAATAATAGAAATGCACAGTCTCACACCACCCATCAATATCCTTCCTTCCCTCCCTCCTTCCCTCTCCCCCTCCCTCCCTCTCTCCCTCCCTGTCTTTCTCTTCCTCACACTCTCCCTCTGGCACAGGAATTGGGTCTCTCCGCTTCCAGACAGAGAGAAAATAAAAGCCAGGCCTTCCCCAATCCCCAACCTCTAACCGCCCGGGTTTTTTTGGATTTTTGCATAAAAAATGCAAAAGGCCATGGCTTAAAAGTGGTCAGAGATAAAGTCCTACTGTAAATGTGAAAATCATTGAGTATGAACTAAAGTTTATAAAGGGAGTAAATTTACTCATCTAATTTGCATATTATGACGTCACAGATTGGCAATAGCGTCAAATTATGCACATTTCAGTAAATACTGATTGTTGAACACATTTGAGCAGTTTTACTTTGATTTTTGTAATTTCTCCGACATAACAAACAAACAGGACCACAGCCACATGTAAACCAACAATAGTAAACTATTAGTATTACCACAATCCCTATGTTACTATATAGGGTGATATCAGCTAAATTGGGCCACTTTTTGGTAAATCGCTTGGGACAGTAATACAATATCATCTATGCCTTTTCCAAGTGTTTTTATCATTAATAATGACTGTTTTTCATACTTTTGTGTTGAAAGTATGTAAAAAAATACAAGTATTTAGGCCCTACAGTTCTTGAAACATCAGCTGTGCCAACTTTTTTCGCATGAGCCGTTTCAGGTAAAATGGGCCAGCAGCTTCAGGTAAAATGGGCCAGTCAAATTACAAAGGGAAATGGTAGTTTATTATACATTTTAATTTTTAAAATACAATTGCTAATACAGCCACATAACATTTAGACTGCATTAAACAAACATATTCATATGTTGCATTAATAAAAGCACATCGTGGGTGCAAACCCACGAGCACTTAAAAATAGTACATTTTGGAACCTGACTGATGCCAGTGGTGTGTGTGTGTGTGTGTGTGTGTGTGTGTGTGAGTGTGTGTGTGAGATCAACACATTTAGAACAAATGTGTAAATTACAAAAATTCACATTCAAAATTGATAATTGATATATTGAAAATGGTAAACTAATATTACTAGTGCGTGTGTGATTCCTTCTCGTTTGCCATACTTCCACTGTAAATAAAATATCTACCATCATTATTACTGATGGTGGTGGGGGGGGTCATGGTAAGTGTGTGTGTGTGTGTGTGTGTGTGTGTGTGTGTGTGTGAGAGTGTGTGTGTGAGATCAACACATTTAGAACAAATGTGTAAATTACAAAAATTCACATTCAAAATTGATAATTGATATATTGAAAATGGTAAACTAATATTACTAGTGCGTGTGTGATTCCTTCTCGTTTGCCATACTTCCACTGTAAATAAAATATCTA
>NC_085017.1:7773821-7808821 GCF_963854185.1 Sardina pilchardus
CTGAACTCTTTCCTGATTCGCGTCCAGGCAGAGCGCGTTGGTCTCCGCAGCCTTGTCCAGCCCTAACACACGAGAGCATGACAGGACAGTCTCACAACACCAACACAAATACCAACACAAATACCAAGAGCACAGCTATAGCAGAAGCATGGCGGCACCATCGCCCAGTGGTCAGCATGGGCTAAAAAAGGGTCATTAGGAAATCGCTCATGTCAAAAAAAAAAAAAAAGTACTGGCGCTTAGGAGGTGGGGCAGCTGCACATGCTCACTCTTGCTCTTTCAAACACACACACACACACACACACACACACACACACACAGTCTCCTGGGCCCCGCATGGCACAGTCAGAGCAGTGGGAGGTCAGACTGATCCTGACGGAAGGAAAAGACCAAGAGGCCCAGGCACCCCCTTTCGCTCGCTCTCTCTCTCTCGCCCGCTCGCTCGTCTCTCTCTCTCTCTCTGTACAAGGTTGAACGAGGTCTCAGCGCTGACCTACTTTCCAGTCTTCGCGCTCGGAGCAAACGAGAGAGAATGGGAGAATACCTGCAGAGAGAGAGAAAAAACAAACGCAGGCACCTCCACAACCTCCAGCACTCTGGTGTTCAGTGTCAGGGCAGAAGATGGTGATGGGGGGGGGGGGGAGGGGGGGTCTCATCATTGCTCTTACTGCTCGGGGCTTTTTTACCACCCCTCCCTCTCTCTCTCTGTCCTCCCTCTCTGTCCACCCCTTTCTCTCTTTCTCTCTCTCTCTCTCTCCTCCATTTCTCTCTCCCTGGCTTTATCTCGCTCATTTCTCTCTACCTCTGTAAGAGGCAACAAAGAGAGGCCGAACAGCTGCAGAGAGAGGTGCTAACAGCCTGACAGAACACACCCATCAGGAGCCGGTGTGTGTGTGTGTGTGTGAGGAAATTTTACACTTGGTTATTCACTACCGTAGAGCAGATTTGAATATGCATCTTTCCATCTATGTGTGAATCTGTACACAACCCATATCCTTGTTACCAATTTTCCATCTCCATATTCTCATACAGAGAGAGGAGAGAGACAGAAAGAGAAAAGAAAGAGAGAGAGAAGAAAGAAAGAGAGACTCTTACACACAGAGTCTGAGGCTTTTGTCTGAAACCCTTGAGGAGTTTTTCCCTCTCTCCTCTTCATTACAACCCTGTCCATTCTTCCACGTCCTGCATCTTTATTGTCATTCACCGAAAAACAGCGACTTGGCCGCACTCGGAGGGGCAAAAGCACACATTTTACACACGACAGATGATCTCCCCCTGCCGCTCCCAAGTCCCCTAACGAGAACGACGATCACAAATTTGATTTGAGTGTGAAGTCCATTTGCGTGGGTACTCAGGACCTCGTGCTCCAGTGGTCAGGAACACGGGCGCGTTAAGTGCACGCCGGCTTGAGTGAGCGTGGCGAACGGGGAATGACTGTATGCTAATCAAATCAGACTGATATCAGTCACTCTCCGCACAAACGTGGAACTGGCCAAATTGTGCGATTCCTACATGCTAAAACACACTCAAATGCACACACATCTTGTAATAAAGACGTGTTACCATTTATACGTGCTCAAAAAGCTCTGGGTACTTTCCACAGCGGAATACAAATTGACAGAGAGACAGGTCATAATACACCTGAGAATTGGGGGCTATGTTGTAGGTGTCATTAACATATTAGTGTAGGGGTACATGCGCACCGTGTGTGTGTTGTGTGTGTGGTAGTAATCACAGGGATTTCCAAGATGAAAGGCAGGTGTGGTCACGGAGCCTGACTGCCATCCACCCTGCTCTTCCTGCGGAGATTGCGGAGCTCTTAAGTTACATGGCACAGCTCTGCTGACACACACACACACACACACACACACACACACACACACACACACACACACACACACACACACACACACACACACACACACACACACACACACACAACCTCAGCCATGGGAGACCGTCTCTCCTAGCAGCGCTGGACACACACACACACACACATTCATGTGAGTGCGAGCATATGAACACACACACACACACATCCATGTGAGTGCAAGCATATTAACACACACACACACACACACACAGTAAAGAACCACTTTCTGTGCATCTACTTTACCATGTAGAGTGAGTAAGAGGCAACACTTAGCTGGGAGAATGGAGAGCTAGAGAACTTAGTCATAAAATCAAAGAGCAAACAATAGGAGACCCCCCCCCCCCCCCCCAAACAACAGCAGCCACAACAACAAATAATCACCAAAAACAGAAAAGACAAGGCCACTCCACTTTGTTTGAATTTAAAAATAGTTAAAAAATAAATAAATAAATAAATAACTTGAGCGTAAATGGTCCTTCCTATGTAAAAGAGATGGACAGAGAAAGAGGAAGAGGAAGAAAGAGGAAGAAAGAGCAATAAAGGGAGTCCAAGAGATAGCCATCAACGTCATCCATCACAGGCCCGCCGGACAGACAGCACAGCCTGGAACAAGAGCACGACCCAGACCAGGAGCCCAGAGAGTAGAGGCAGAGGAGAGAGGGAGAAGAGCCAACCATCTGCAACAAGGCGGCCATTTACCGAGAAGCTTTCCACAAGACTTGGCACGAACGAACGAACACACACACACACACACACACACACACACACACACGGACATTCACGAAGATTTTATATAGGCACTTTTTGTCCAACAGGGAGAAACAAATTCTATTTTCTTCACATTGTGTTTCATGAGAACATTGAATTCAATAAAAAAAAAAAACACACACACACACAATGCCGTGGTGTCTGCTCTATTGAGAGGATATTGGGGAAAGGCTGCAGCACACTGAGAAGCCTTTTGGCTTCTCATTCCCATTTCTAGCCAAGGATTGCCAACGAGGACCAGTTCAGGTTTGGGCCACCTCAAATGCCGATCTTAAGAGCTCAGCGTCTGTTGAATTCTAAGTAAACAATCAAACAGCTGAAATTGCTATTAGCATGTGAAAGCTCACTTGGGAGGATATATGTAAACAAAGAAAAATATTTCTTGCGTGGGAAAGACATCATGGTTTTACCATTATTCTCCCAGAAAACATAAAATAAAATCCTCAAGACACTCACTACGCTGCACAAGAGACAGATGTTTGTGTGTGTGTGTGTGTGTGTGTGTGTGTGTGTGTGTGTGTGTGTGTGTGTGGAGAAGACAGCACCGTGATATCATCTTTAAGAGGGAGCGTCTCTACTCCAGGGCCAGAGCCGCCAGACAGACAGTGTGGGCCAATGATGACCCACAGGGCTGGACAGTGGCATTTGATGTCACTCACATTCACCAGATCAGCCTACTCTGATGAACAGACCACCAGGAGAAGCCTGAGTCACTGCCCGTCTCTATGTTGCCCAGAAACACAGCGGCATTCTACTTCGAGCGTCCGTGGCGCTCCCAAGGCAGGCCCCAGATCAGCAGGCAGCGGAATCAGTGAGCAATTCTTGCCGTGCATCTAGCACCAAATCCTTACTTCATCCCAGCGATGAAAAGACTCAACAACCGCAACAAGCCTCGTCAAAGTGTCATCCCAGCACCTTCTTAAAGCCCTAATAACCAACCACTGTAACGTATTACATTCAGTTCTTGTGGCTGCAGAAGACTTTCTGTAGGGCGAGGAAGAAGGCCAAGCAACAAGCACAAGCAGCCAGAGTTTTACAGCGAGCCGTTTACTGCCGCTCTGGCTGCAAAGATGGGTCCAGTCGGTGCAACCTCAGAGCGGCGCAGGCTCACAGACCCATAAAAAGGAGAGCTGCGGACAGGCTCCGGAGGCCGGCCAGACGCAGAGGGACTCCCGTGATTATGTTACAGTGCATTAGGCTCTCTCCCCGGGAGAAGGGGGGACAATCAGACGGGGCTTAATATTTGGCCAAAAGGAGTTAAGGATGTAAAACGATCCCCCGGTCGCTGAGAGAAGCCCGAGAGCCAGGCGCTCCTCTGGGAGAGCGGCGGCAGCGGGCACGGACGAGCTCCACCCCTCCCTCCGCCCGCCTGACGGAGGGCTAGCGATTAGCTGCACCCCACCTTAATGAGTCGTTTGGAGGCAGAGGGAGAGCGCACAAAGCCATAACTGGCGGGTGGTTTCCTACGGAGACACACCATGCAAAGGCTGGCGCCCACCGGACACGGGGGTTCAGCGGCGTGAGCTTGACACGCAGGAATTTAGAACAGTGCGGCTACAACTACGTTTCTAGTGAGCTTTGCTCCCTTAAAAACAATGGAGTTTTTTGTTGTTGTTGTTGTTGTTGTGTCGCGCCGCGTACGTGTCTGGTGGGCGCCGGCCTTAAGAGTTTCATGATGTCCTGTTGCAGGTAAGACACTGAATAACATGATCTATAGCAGTGATTGATATTAGGGAGACAGACAGCAAACACTTGGCAGCACGTCTTTTCTCACTCTGTAAATGGGGATGGATCGGCCCGAAGAGACTAGGAGTAAACAGCAAGCCTGAGGCGCACGGCTGAGTGCAAAACTAATTTGCAGACATTTGAGATGTCCAGTTAGAGCGGTGGTGAAGGACGCAGCTGCCGAGGGAAACGGTCAGTGAGCATGAGCGCATAAACCGGGGGACCGCATGATGGGAGCCAGCTTTAGGAGTCCCAAGGCCACTCCAGCTCTGAAATGGGACCACACCAGACCGAAGCAAACGCTAACATCGCTGGTTTCAGCCAAAAATTTACCAATGAGTTCAATAATCCCATAACTATAACAGGAAGAAAATAATGCAGATAATTAATCACTTGGTAATATTGCAATTATCTGCAGATGATTCTACATGAGGCCAAAGATGGTCTAGTTACTTTAGCTTTATAAAGTACTAGAGCTTTGATGAGGCCCTGTACAAACAGGGGACAGAAACTGGGCACCCATGAGAAATATTGATTGGAGATTAATAGCTGGTTTACAGGAGCACTATCTCACAGGCTTGCTTGATATGGTGAGGAAATGGTACCCATCCTAATAGGCTGATGATCCCACTACTGGCCCCCTGACCCTCTCAGAGTGGGGATCAGATTGGTGCTGGGATAATGACATGAATTGATCCTCTACAAGGGTCATTGGAGGAGCCAGGAGAGGCAAACAGAAACAATTAGCCTGGATGTGAGGAAGATTAGTACTGTAGCACACAAAAACACAAAAAGCAAAAAATCCCCTGCCGATTCTCCCTGCAGAAATCAAGTCTGATCAGGTGTAAAAAGATGGGCGCTCTCTCTATCCACATCCAAAGAGGCCTCACAGGAAATTCACAGGAAGATACCGAAGAGTTTCTGGGGCCCTACTTCTCTCACTGCCCATATTTCCAACACTAAAGCAAGGCTTCCTCCAAGCAGCTCACACTAAAATACAGTCAAACATATTGCCTGCTTTTGCCATCACATAGGTCAAAACGTGGGAAGCTATGTAACAGTGAAGTTACAATATGTGTCATTTCTCTGTTTAAGCTGAATCACACTTCCAATTAACCGAGGCCAAGCTGTAGCACCCAACGGAAACACCCTGCTGCCATAGACTATTTCAGTACTGTATTGAGTCTAAATGAATCACATGCTAAGAGATACACTGTAAAGCAAGAACTGAATTTATCACACCATCAATACAAACAACAGGGGAGCAATACAAAACACAAGAGGTCAGAGGAAGTGGTTACCAACAGATCGGTGATATTAGAGGCCAGCAGACACGCAAGGAAGGAAGACCCGAGACAAATGAAACTTTGCTCTTGGGTATAAAAAGAGAGCTCCATTTCTCTGACTGACCAGTGAAGATGTTCATAAACAGTGCAAACTCCTCAATACACATTAAGGAAGCTTTTACCACATGGTACATTGTACCCCCGGTCCTGCCATTTTAGTTCTCACTACTTGTCAGAGGTAGCCCAACTCTCCCTCTCTACTGCTCTCAAAATTTGAAAAGGCACACGTTCCGTGCGACAGACTACAGCAGTTGCTATGGAAACATAGTGTTTGCCCCACCACCAATGACTTGGCTTTAAGCGCAGTGCATATAGGCGCTGGCATGAGTGCGCCGCCACTTTAGGTCACTTGCCCACGCACACAAGCGCCAACATTTTCAACTGACAAGCATTCAACAAACAATGGGTTTTACTGAGCGCCACTGATCAACCGAAAACTACTGTAAACTGTTAACTACACAGTGGTGGCCAATGGGCTCAATGGTGGTGGTATGCTGTGTTGTAGGCTACTGAAAACAATAGAATCCCAATAATCGAAAGATGAAAGTGGAGTGGGTCTTATGCATGTCTGTGCAAAATGCGGGAGCCTTTACAGAGCACTTTTAGTCACTATGGTAACCTAGCCTTTTGGGTGCAAAAATACTGTTTACCTTCCAAAAATGGAAAATCTTCAGTGTTACAAATGTCTGCACTCCAGTCTGTATTTTCCAATTTCACAGACTATTCAAGAGCTCAGTTTATTGAATTTCATATGAAAACGTAAATTTAATTTGTTAATTAAATGAAAACCGTGGGCCTTGGGTCAGCGTGTACAGAGTGTGCATGATTATAGCTCACTAATGAAAAAGCTAATTAAAATTCAATTCCCTTCATATAGATTAGTCTATTACTGGCTACTGCAAAGGCGACAGGTCTTAATTTTATTATTTCTATCCTTTTAAGCTAGTCCTCCGCTCTCACTAGTGCTACTGTGAGTCCTAGACCAGGCCTGGGTAGACTCTGACAAGGTTGTCTCTTCCTTGGTTGTACCATACACTCTACAGGGCTGCTGTGTGGCTTTCGTGGAAGCAGATGGACTTGGCCATGCAGACGAGATACTGCAGAAAAAAAAAGGCTCAAGTGTCTTTCCTAAAACCACGCATGCAAACACACGCCCTCCTCGTGCAGCACAGCGCATGCCTGGGGCTAAATGCCTACAGCTACTAGCCAGTATCAACCTGAGAAGTGACGGATGTTAAATAGCCAGCTGGCTTTCTATAAACTGAACTATTCTTTGCCATTCTCCTCCGCTGCATAATTACATGGGCCCATTGACAGCCATACCCACAGTCATTAGATACTCCTATATTAATAAACGTTTAAAAAGCAGGCAAATGGCCAGTTAAGATCTGCAATGAATTTAGTGGGCGACTATGTGTACCTGATGAAATACGTGCACTCGTCTTTGAAAACAACAAAAACCTGTTACTAAAAAGCAATACAGCACATAATGAGCAGCGGAAGGCACTGAGGCACTATATTGTTCGAGAGATACATTTGGCACAACAACATGAAACACCAAAATGTATTTTCGACTTCAAAGCACCGCCGAGGAGGAAGAAACGTGACTATTTAAGGTTAACATTCATTGGCAGCGCATAGATTCAGAGAAGTCTGACAGAAACTGTGTCTGTGTGTGTGTCTGCGTGTGTGTGTGTGTGTCTGTGTGTGTGTCTACGCTTCACAGAGGCTGAAACGAGTTCTCTAGGCCAGAGCTCCATCTGCATGACATCCACACAGGGAACGATTCCAGAGTTTCCTTTGGCAGCTTCAAACCAAACACAAAATTGAAAAAAAAAAAAAAATACAATGATGGGGGAAAGAGAGAGAGAGGAAAAAAAAGGGGGCTAAGAAAAGTAAGCAGGCCAAGAGCGCAAATGTCTCAGTGGAGCCTGACCCACTGCCAAACAGATGATTAATTCACGAATATACACACACACACAGAGAGATACGAGGGGTGGGGGGTTTGCTCTGTGTCGGCTGGTCTTCCACTCGTCGAGCGAATGAGGTGGTCTCCCGTATGCTGTACGTCTCCCCTCTTAGGGAAACGATAAACACAGGGCCATAGGGGATCATTATTTTATGAGACATCACACTGTGCTCAAAACCTCCGCGCAGTCATCACGGACGGTGGCTCTCGCTGACCTAGGACACAAAAACTTGGTATGCGCTGGGGCTCATATGGGCGTGTGAACTGTGAGGAAGAAGAAAAACACCCTCTTCCTTCCCCATCCAGGGCCACGGCTGAGCGCCTGTACACGGCCGCGTGCAGCTAAACACCGTGGCCTCATTAGGCCTTTGGGCCGAGAGGGAACTGCCACGCAGCATTAGGAGACGCACACACACACACACACACACACTCCGTGTTTGCATATAAGCAATAATGATAACAGCGAAAGCTGGGGCTTCGTGAATGGCAGTTTGTGCAGCACACACACGCAAGATGGAAGGATAGGAAACTCACTTTAGAGCCTGACGGTAGTCTCTCGGGTTACAAAGCAATGCCATATATGGCAGGCAGCAAACATTTACAAAACTTATTTCAGGAAGGCTTATATAGTGCCAAAACTTATTTCAGGAAGGCTTATATAGTGCAGTGATGCTTAAATATGCCAATTTGGGGGGGGGAGAAATTACATTTAAAGTAATCAAAGTCAAAGGAGAAGCGGGAGTTCTGCGATGGATGTCGAGTACATCTGAAACACATGTTGCGGATCGGCACCACCCCGCTGCATTGGCTGTGTAATGGGATCAATAGATCCAGCCCCGCTATTATGTCTGCTCATCCCCAGGGCTTAACACTCAGGGGCTGAAAAAGACTACATGGCAGAGGAGAGGATAATACTGGATCTGAGGAAGTGAAAAGAAAATAATAACGACACAATACTTTAAGCAGGGCGCGTTATATGCTCGGGGAAGGGGAGGCACCGTCCCCGCACCACATCAAATTCTCCATTTTTTTCTTTTGTTAGGAGTAGAATATAAAGGCTGTTCTGTAGGACAATCCACCTTTTGAAGTGATAGCACAGTCGCAGTAATTCAATTCAGATTCAACATTTAACTGCATCAGCTTCACTTGTCTGGTAGCCCTCAGGACACAGACAGACATATATAAAATGTAACTTATGTCTAGAAACAACCATGTGAGAATTACAGGCAGGTCTAAATGTGCAATTGGAATAATCTCAAAACAGAAAATGTTATGAAGGTGGAGCTGAAAATAGCTCTGCATATTCAACAACAAAGAAATGACAAGGCAATCGGTGCTAATCCTGCTCATTCTCTCCAGGGCTCGGTGTGCTTACGCCTGTCTCGTCTGGTTACGCTGCGCTAAAATGTGCTAATGACTTCTCCTGTAGCACTTTTCTTAAGTTGTAGCATTTAGCTCCGCAGTGCTGCTGAGAGGCGGCAGTCCTATACGGAGGCACGTGTTGTGCGGAGGCTACAGGCCAGCCTGGGGTGTGTGTGTGTGTGTGGGAGGGGGGGGGAGGGGCGGGGAAAGGACGCACGACAGGACCAGAATAGGATCCCTCATGCTGCCGGAACTGCACCTCACTGCACACTTTTGGAAGAGCAAGATAATTACAGGCTGTCCGTAGCAACAGATCAGAAGAGGTGCACCACAGGCACACACAATGTATTTTATTTCCCCTTTCATAACCTTGAGTCAAACAGCTTTATTTTTTTTGTACTCGTCACAGAACATGGCAAACTATTACAACACACAAGCAAACAACCTTCCTCTAATGATATGTTCCATATCTACCCCCCCCCCCAGTCTAACACAGACATGACAAAAAAAACAGTCAACCAAACCACTCACATACATGTTCCACCAAGACCACAGCCTTTGACATACTTCCCCCCTCCTCGCCCACACACACACACACACACACACAACACACACCAAGCCTTATCTCTGGTCATTACACAGCACATGGGAGGGGAAAGAGAAGAAGAAGAAGGAAAAAAAAAAAGATTCCTTCCCTCAGCACTAAACCCATTACACCTCACTTCAAAGCGGTGGCTGCACCCGTTTTGTGTCACGGGAGCAAAATCCCGTTTCGTGCGTGTGTGGGCGAGAGTATGTGGGTACGAACGCGAACGTCTATCTAACTCTGCTCGTGTTGCTCATGCCTTGGCACAGTTCAGCAGAATGTCCTCGGCAATCTGTTAACACACACACACACACACACACACACACAGGGAGAGAGATAGGACCTGTGCATTGGCGAGAGTGTGGGCATTGGGCACATGACTCTACCCGGCAGAGAGATCACATTGCATAAGGTGCAGCCGTGTGATGCAACAGTTAAGGAATAGCAACAGTCCGCAGCGATAAGAGAAATGGCAGCGCAGTTCATAGCGCAGACACACACACACACACACAAACAAACTCACACACACACACACACACACATTTGAATACACAGTTTCTACTGTGTCTGTTGAACCGTAGGTCACGCAGAGAGCGAGAATGGGAGTGAGTGAGAGTGAGAGTCAGAGACGGACGGAGCGAGTGAGCCGTCTATGGGGATTGCCCGACTGGATTTCCTTCAGGGCCCCAAATTGGACTCGGCAGTTAGGCGAGCTCCTGTAATGATGATGCTGTAAAGCGGAACATCATTTGCTGGCAGCTGGCTACTCGCAGACACACAAACACAACACAACACACGCCGAGAGACATAAAAGTTTCTCTTTCATCAGAGAGACTGCTGAAGAAAAAGAATTTATTTGACAGCCGTCCTCTGGTCTGCCTCTAAACTACTGTCCAGCTGATCGGTCTGCACTAGGACCCCAATAGTTGGACTATAGACCACTTGGAATCAGATCTGACCAAAAAAATATATGGCAAGTAGAAAAGCAAAACAGCTATTCTGAAACAAAGACGCTGCTGGTGTGCATGTATATTTGGTTTTCTTCCATCCCAACTTGTTTTTGACCACTCAAAACTTCACAGCAAAAAATCCATGACTCCACAACTCAAGGAAATGCGATTGATAGATCAGATGTCTTAAGGGTTTGTAACAGGCCACTGGTGGACAGAACAACTCTAATCCCTAAGGATGTGTGGCTTCCATGTTTCTTGAAAAATAATTTGATATAAAGAGAACATTTGTACTAAAACAGAATGAAATTAAGTGCACTGAAGTGCCCCCCCCCCCCCCCCCCCCCCCCCCAACACACACACACACACACACACACACACTTTCACTCACAGGAACCTCCCCAGAGAAAATGCCAGACTGCAGCTCCTTTCTCCCGATGGACCCAGGGAGCACATTTCTATTGTAAAGCCATGTGGCTCTGTGTGTGTGTATGTGTGTGTGTGTGTGTGTGTGTGTGTGTGTGTGTGTGTGTGTGTGTGTGTGTGTAGGCGGGGGGGTTGTAGGCTCTGGCCCCCATTTTTGTTTCCTCTATAAGAGCGGCGGACACACACTGAAGCACTGCAGTTGCAACTCAGCCCTGATGAAACACACACTGACAGCTCCTTTACATTTGTAAAGGCCCCTGCAGCAGCTGTGCTGTGCCTACCACACAAGTCCAACACAGGAGCCCAGCCAGCTGGGTGTGAGAGAGAGAGAGAGAGAGAGAGAGAGAGAGAGAGAGAGAGAGAGAGAGAGAGAGAGAGAGAGAGAGCAAATATGTGTAAGAGAAACAGTCAGGTGAAAAAAGAAAGGGGAAAAAACTAAGAATGAAAGAAAGACTAACTACTGAGCTCAAACTGACCCCCTTTCCACCTTTTGGCTCTCGTCAATGAACAAGCGAGAACGGAGGGGGGGGGGATCTCTGCTGCATTCATTACTCACATGTCCATCTTCATATTTACACCAGCTGCTATCTACTGAAATATCTTTTGCTCATAATTCCAGGCCTTGCCTCAGTCTGTCTGTGAAAGTGTGTAAGACATGCAGGCAGCATCAGAGGAAACTAAGCCTGTTAACATCACCATGAACCTGAGATCCTGTCAAGGAAATTTTACACCGCTTACATCTATCTGTCAAGCAAGGAATTGTTAGCCTCTTATTAACCTTTATTGACATTTTTAGCAGATAAACTCATTTAATAACTCAGGGTACATGTGAGGGATTGAGGGGGGGAGCAGGAGACTGGGAGACAAAAACAACTCGCACTGGTGTTTCAAGGGAAATGGTTAAGCCAAGCATGTATAATTGTCTTACGTTAATTAAGGGGAGGTTAAATCAGAGGAGGCAAGAGTTCTGCTTCAGGGTGGGGGGGGGGGGGGGCATTGTTTGGGGGGTGGGGAAGAGAGGCCCAGGGGAAGATCTCTCCTGCTTGTTTTTGTTGTTGCCCTGGTTTGGTCCTGACCAGATTTCACTCATAGCTGCCAAAATTTAGCAGATGTAATGGGCTCAGCCACATTACACACAATACAGTACTTGCACAGTGCACACATATTCTGGCAACATCAAGCTGATGCATACAGTAGGCCAGGCTACATACACGTAAACCAATGTATGGGTCTTTAGCAACCACACATGCACGTGTGCGCGCGCACACACACACACACACACACTTCTGCAGCAAGGCTAGGCAGAGTTGAGTTTCAAAGATCATTTCAACTTTATGGCTGCAGACACAAGGAAAAGAGCATTGCAATAAGGCAACCACTGGACACACTGATAAAATAGCTACATTAAGCAAAAGAAGCACCCCCAGGTTCACACTAGTTTTGCTATAGGCCTACTCAGCTTTGATAAAAGTCTTCGCGATTGAATTTAATTGTTCACTTAATGCCCTGGAAATTTGTCAAAGACAACAAGCACTTGTTTAATGACGATTGTTAAAATCCTTTTAAGGACTATCCACTTTAACAAATAGGCAGTTTGGCTGAATCAGCAGTGAGCTCGGGTCAAATGATTCGAGAATTAACTTCTAAGAAATGTGGACGATGAGCGCAATTATCCTGAATACTGGCAAGGCTGATTCTGAACTCTTTCCAGTTTGTCATGAGCAAACATGCATGTGACGTAATGCAGAAAGAAAACATTGACTATTCCTTTTATAATATCAACCTGTTGATCGTTAAAATATAAACTCTGCCTAAAAGACAGCCCCTTGAAGCGAAGAGTCTAGAAGCAAAACGCCTGTATCCCGTTTGATTTGATAAAAATCAACTTTGCAGGAAAAAAAACTTCATGAAGAGCACGTGATCGCTTTCTGCAGCAGCCAAAAATCGAGGTAACCCTTTCAAGACAAGGGCCTCCCAGTTCCTCCTACAATCTGCGATAAACTGCGTGGAGATATAATGGTTCTTTTAAAACGCAGTTAAAGCCCTCTAGTCATTCATGTTAGCTGTAGCCTACATCATCTAAGAAAGACACAAAATATTCTTCTCTAAAGACTTCCAGTCTTTTCAGGGTTAAATGTTCTAATTCGGTTCAGCTGTCTCGCAAATGTGTAAGCAAGCCTACACGTATGATTGTTTATAGGCCTATAGGCCAAGGCTAGCTTATAGTGTGTTATATTAGGCCACTTGCATATTAAAGTCAATACTGTTAACTGCATTGAGAGGAACGGCCAATGTGTTCAAAAATCCTGTTTACACAAATTCGCCGGCCGCGACACTAAAATGGTCGCTGTTCTTTCTCACATGCACCTCTGCAATGCGACTGAAATTCTGCCTCCCGTTCCATCCAAACAACCATGCGCTTCATCAAGTCAAACCAGTAACGAGGCAAGCATTCAGTATTGTGAAGCTTTCACGTGCTTAAAAGATTAACTGCTCAGACACCCGGCGCCCGAAGTCGGACAGGAGTAGCAGCCGATCGCGGAACTCTGAATTATGCCTCGCTTCCCCTGCTGCAATATCTTCCATTCGCTCAGAGGTCAAACGCACTCAGAGACACGGAGAAACACTCGTACCCTTCATTTATCAAGTCACACGACAGTAAAACGGTTTAATCTAAAATGCATGGTGCAACTATTCGAAGGAAATTAAAGGGAAACGAATTGTGGGACCCCCCTCATCCATCTCGTTTCGCTGAGAAAATTAAAGAGCTCTTGTCCACGCACTTGGCCATATACTCCAGCCGACGATTTCGGCAAATATGCAGTAGCCTAGGCTATCCTATTCGGGCGCAACAAATTATCAGCCTAGTCAATCATTTTGTAACAATGTAGCGAACATTGTAAAAGGGTGTTCGTGTAGCATAGCCTACGCATGTGACATCTGGACAGTTTGTAAAAGACGATTCATTGTAGGAAGGATATATCCCTGAGCACAGAGCCATGGGCGATATGGCTGGCTTTGAATACGCGAGCTATGAAGAACAAACAAAGCCGTTCTGGTAACTATTGGATAGCAACAAGAATTGCGTTTAACAATCAATGATCAGAACGTCGAAATTGCACAGTGTTTCGCAGAGCCACAGATCAATCCGACATTAGACGAAGATGGCAATCAACCAAATCAAATAAATTAGATCTGATGTAGCTCAAGCTACAGTAAACCAAGCGAGGCAGGCACCAAATAAAAATCAATGCCTATTAAAACGTAGTTAAGTTATGACAAGCAAAACAGTCGACTCTTATAGGAGACATAAAACCTTATTTAATCTATCGATTGTTCTTTAAATCAACCTCGTCACCCGAGAAGCCCGTGATGAAAGTTTATGCATTTCCATCTAAACAAACATATCGGATGTACCAACTTGAAAAGGTCATTTCCCACATTCCTCGCATGATCAAATGCTGAATAAACCAACTTACGTATCTCTTTTGGATGATATTCCTTTTAGGTCTTTCTTTGCTCATTCTGCGATCCAACCGTTTTCGCTAAAGAGAGAATTGCCACATGAATTTCTTTCCCCCTTTCTTTTTTTCCTGGGGCAAGCCAAAACGATTTAAATCCCCGGTCCGTAGTTAGCTCGCTTGATAGACAGAATCCACTCTTCAGTTCTCCTTTCGAGGGCTTGTCGGTCAGTACATGTAGGCTAGTCAATAAATTCCAAACCACTTGTCCACGAAGAACGCAGAAAGGCGAAATAAAATGTTACTTCGCCATAGCATAGTCATAAACAATTCACAACAATAACTTCCATCCGTAGAAGACCACGTCCTTACGCATGCTCGACCCTCTGAAAAAACTCATGTATTTTGAGTGAATGTTCATGTTCTGACGTAAGCTACATCTTGCTCAAAAAGCATAACATGTTGGAACGGAATAAATAAAATAAAAAACGCTCGCGGTCACGTTTTGGCTGGAGCTAGCAAACGATGAGTGAACTCTCCAGCGGCACTGCTAATCTGAACAAGGCAAGCTCCTTTCTTCGTCAGCCTCAGCCTATCACAAGCAACACCATGCTCAGCGCTAACTTTAAAAGGACTGCCGTGGCGAAGGGACCGGGGTAAATAATTGTTCTAGTGAGGAACTGAATAAGCAAGAGTTTAGAAGAACCGATGCGCTTTCCACTCATATTTTGCCCATATGAGCTCTTATTTCCATTGGAAATAAAAATGCTTTAAATATGATTAGACATAATTAGGCTAAGTGATGAATATGTTTTTCAGACTGACTTCGCTATTTCATATGAATATAAAACACAACCAGCAGGGCGCCCTCTGCAAGTCTATTCTTTTGCATGCTGTCGTCAGGAGCACACATTCTGTTTGTTGTGAAAAGCAGACTTCGGACAGCCATGCCTTCATGGGCAACGTTGAAGCAGCCTATAATTTATTGCAATCCATCATGGTAGGCTAATATGTTACATCTCACGGTGTTTTATGTAACACTTCTCTATTTCAATTCTTCTAATTGTGACTCGTGCTTTAAAATGAGCACACGTCTCAATTTCCTCCTAAAACATTCCCTTGACTTAGGACGGGCCTATTTAGCCAGCCAACACCACCGACACCATTTGTAATGTTGTAGCCCATTTGTTTGATGTAGTTGCACTTGGCCTAGACTTAAAATAAATTGTTTTGAAGGGAAGTTTCGCAAATGCATTGAAAACTAGAAATGGTGAGCATGAGAGCATTTTGGTGGACTGTGGCCTCAAATGAAACGGTTAATTTGATTTTACCCCAAAAATGACTCGATTTTAGGCCGCAGTGTAATTCTTCGTTTGTCACTGATATGGTAAATAAATTAAGTGTGTCGGCTCACTTTCGCACTTCTGCATGTCAGCATGTGTGTGGGGGAGGATGTCTGGAGAGGACCGCTGACTGAGTTCTCAGAAAGCATTGTAACCGCTCGGAGCAGGAAGTAGACTATGCAGAGCTGTAGCATTAAGGTATATTTGCATGTTCATCAAACTGTCACTGAAAGTTTGGCTAGATAGTATGAGGTGCTTCATGAGATAGGCTGTTCTGTCTTCCTTTACGTCCACTGGTCTTGTGCAGTCGCTGAGTAAAAAAACCTTTGGTCTTTCCTCCAAAAAAATCCGCAGGCCTTCATCAAGCTCTTCACAGGCGTGCGTAAATTAAAGTGAAGGTGGTGACCCCCCACCCAGATAGAGCTGTTTCATATAGATTAATGTAGGTCATGGTTATGATGAAAGTCCTGAACTTAACCTATGAAGGAAACGGATCATCAGACTCAGCAGATCACTTAAATAGATATGATATAATTACAAATGGGTGATATCACGTAGGCGTAATCACTGAATACCTTTTTCTGACAAGCCTCCAATCAGATAATCACACATTCAACCGTTATGACGGTAAGTTGCTTTGACTGATAAGTTATAGGCCTCTATAAAAGTTCCCCCCACAAGAGGACTTGCGGTTTCATCTTTATTTTGTGGATTCCTGAAGGAGACATCTAGCAGAAATGAAAAGAGCATGCAGGCCTTGCAGCTATGGTCACACCCGAGTTCTTCTCTTGTTGGTAGTTTATCGGGTTTTGCCACAATTTCTACTTCTTATGGCTTTAATAAAACATTAATTAAATAGAATTAGGCCTACGTGTATTTTATAATTCACTTGATAATATGAGCAGCCTTAGAGTGTAGGTACATATTTATCTCCACCTGACCAACATGGAGGAAGAGCAACACCATTCTCGACTTTTTCTGTTTATTGTGAGGGAGAGCGTGTGTGTGGGGCGCAAGGCAAAGACTGATTAAACCCTTCAGCTTTAATAGAGCTAATTGGTGACTGAGGCAGAACAGAATGCGTAATTCAGGTTGATGTGTGTGCCTGTGTGTGTGGGAGAAGGAGGAGGGAGTTTGAAGGCCAAATCAAAATGTAACCTATTTGCAGATAGTTATTTGCAAAATACACATGATTCTGTGAAGATTTAAATGAAACAAAATGAAAATGTTACGCAGCATTTCCTTTAAGCAAGCTTTTGTCCTTTTCCAGAAAGTGGAATTTGACAGCAATGTTAATTGTTACACTAAATTCCACTAACTCTAAATAATTAAATAGTTTTGTCTGATTTAGTAATAAATGAGAAGGCAAACTGTTGCTTTGAACAACACATTTAATATTCAAAGCTCAGAAGGAGCATCTGTCTGCAGGGCCGTGCTCTGAGACGATACAGCAAGATGGCAATTAGCAGGAAGAAAAGCTTGAGCTGACTGGGGGATTAGTTTGTGCATGTGTGTGTGTGTGTGTGTGTGTGTGTGTGTGTGTGCGTGTGTGCGTGCGCAGAGGAGGCACAGCAATGAGAGTGAGGCACATGTGATCCTCCTCTAGCATGTTTTAATATTAACACTAATAAAAAAGACAGTGTAACAAGAGAGAATGGAGATTAAAATTGGAACAAAGAGGATTTTTTTTAGGGGGGGAAAAAAGCATTTGTCGAGCACACAGGGTTATAGTGGCATTAGATGACTGTTGAAATTTAAATGGTGCAACTCGTCTCATTAAAGTGGTGTTAACCCTTCCCCCTCTCACTGCCTCTGCGCCCTCCAGCCCACGGGGACCAGTCGGAATCACAAACACATTTGATTTTACGACTTACCCCCAGTGGAGATGACTGAGGCCCAGTCTACCACCACTTATAATTGGACTCTGGGAGTTCAAAATTCCCTCTGCCCAGACCAAAATGTACTCTTGGGTCATTGCATCAGGTAGACTTCCATAAGTAAACACCAATAGCATCAAAGGGAGTCAGTCTATTTCAGGAGGATGACGAAAAGATAGAAAGGCCATAAGGATTTATTGCCTGACCTTGAGTGTTTTTATGGCATGGTCACTGTGGCAAGACTTTTCCTTATCCAAACATGTTGAACTGTCACCTTCTAATCTCGTTCAGCACGGTTGCTCTTTTAACTCCTTTGTTTTGCTTTTATGACAGGTAGATTGTTGATGTAGTTGGTTTTGCGTGATAGGAATGTTGAGAATATGTAGCTAGAAGTAGTTCAGAAGTAGTTCCTCACTTTTCCTTCCGTATGATAACCACAAGTATTCTGATAGAAAAGAAGTGTCAAGTAGTCTGATAGAAAAGAAGTGTCAGAATGCTGCGGACGTTCTTTGCCTTAAGAACTAAAACAAAACTACTGATCAGGGGCACTCATTAACCCTAAAAGTAATCTCATACTTTTCAACGCTCATCTTGTTTTGCCATGGTAGAGCAAGATGCTAACAATGCCAGAGTGTCTCTATTGTTTTGCCTTCAAAATAATTGTTATTGATGAAAATAAATGATAAATCTCACTTGATTTTGAATAGCGTCCTGATGGCAAGGCAAATTTGATACTCATATTTAAAAATAAAATGTTAAATTCTGAATGGAAATTGTATTTCATTGCCTATCTCTTCTCAATAGACAGAAGTATTTTTCCCTAAATATTTCTACTGAGGTCTGTCTTATTGATGCAGGCTTCTCCTACACACTATTGCAGATGTGTTATGATGGAACAATCAGTCCCAGCCAAGCGCTGCATCCTTGAAATCCCCATTTGAACTCACTTCAAGAACTCATCAGGTAATTAGCTGATTAAACATTATCATTGTGATTAGCTCTGAAATCACAAAATTGTGGTGATTGATGTTCAATACAGCATGTAGCCTGACAGAATTACAGGGACCAGTAATTAGTTAAGTAATGCTTAAAACAGATTGAAATAATGAAATATGTTAGAAGGTTTTCCATTTCAGATAAAAGAGAATTACCCTGCAATATATTCAGATTCTTGAATGAGCTGAACCATATGAGGGCTAACACTAAAAAATCAACCCAACAGCATTCCGTCATGTATTCATTTCTTTATGGGTGTTTCAAAGTTTTTCAATATATTTTTAATGGAACTGGTTTGCAACCACAAAACAGAAAATAGTTGGGGATTTTGTTTAAAAATGCAAATGAAAACAGATCTCATAAACCCATATTTAGTTGTAAAAATAACAACATATAAATGTTGAAAATAACAAATTTGACTATTTTATGGAAGATTTAGGTTAATTTTGAATTTGATACCAGCAACATGTTTACCACTGTGCTGCTTCACCTTTTCATTGAAAAACATTCTGTAAATGTTTGTAAACTGAGGAGACCAGATGCTAGAGTTTTGATAATTAAATGTTGCCTCTTTCCTGCATGATATTTCAAATGCAACAGTCTGAGGTCTTCTTAACCATGTTTTTCATTCCATGATACACTCAATTTTACAGGTCTGGACTCCAGACAGGCCATTTTAGTACCTGGACTTTTACTCTATATGGAGAAATGATATTTGAATATGTGCCAAATTAATTTTGGCATTTGTTTTCCTGAAAAATGTAAGGTCTTCCTCCTAGAAAGACATCGTCTAGATGGCAGTATGTTGCTCAAAACCTCTGTACATCATTTAGAATGTGCAAGATGCCCATGCCATGTACTAATGCTTCTCCACACTGCCATATGCTGAGGTTTTGAACTGAGCACTATAACAGTCCATCATTTCTAAAAAGAATTGGACATTTTGGTTGGTCTAACCACAAGACCCTTTACCACTTTACCTCGATTTCAAATGAACTCAGGCCAAGATAAGACGGTGGCATTTCTGTATCATGTCTACGATACAATTTCTTCTTTTGCATGGTAAAGTGTACACCAGCATTTATGTCCTGAGTATCAAACTGGGCTGATAGACAACGGTTATTGGAAGTTTTCCTGAGCCCATACCATTATTTCTTTTACAGAAACAAGTCTGGTTTTAATGCAGTGCCATCTGAGGTCCAAAAGACCACCGCTATCATAACTATATTGTTATGCTCGCATTTTATGTAGTGTTATACTAGTTTATACTTGCAAAGCAGTCAGGATCTTATCCCTGCTTGGACTGGTGTGTGTGTGTGTGTGTGTGTGTGTGTGTGTGTGTGTGTGTGTGTGTGTGTGTGTGTGTGTGTGTGTGTGTGTGTGTGTGTGTGTGTGTGTGTGTGTGTGTGTGTGTGTGTGTGTGTGTGTGTGTGTGTGTGTGTGTGTGTGTGTGTGTGTGTGTGTGTGTGCGCGTGTGCGTGTGTGCGTGCGTGTGTGCGTGCATGCGTGGAACTTGTGAATAAGGGCTTGAGTGTCACAGGTTGTTGTGAGCCTGGATCCAGCTGAATGGCGTCCTCGGGGGACAGCATAGCAAGTTGGCTCTGAGCCTCTTCCTGGGTAGGACACCTGCACCAGACACAAAGGAGGGAGAGAGAAATGGGAAGAGTGAAAGAGCGAGCGAGTGAGACGGTGATAGGGAGCTTGGAGAGCGAAAGCGCCGGCTTCCAGGGACCCCAGTCAAACGGAAACAAAGTAGCACAAACAGGCTCTGGCCCTGAAACAGCTGGAGCAGGTCCTGATAGACAGCAGACTGGGTGGTCCACGGGGCAGAGAGAGGAAGAGAGAGAGAAAGAGAGAGAGAGAGTGTGTGCACTGGAGTGGTCAAAAAGAAAGGCCAATTACTCAGAGAGGATCCACCGGCGTCTGAAAGGCCTAGTGAGTGAGTGAGGCAGACAGGCGGGCAGGGGAGATTTAGATTATCCTGTAGGTTAATGCCTCATTTCGCTCCATTAATATGTCAGCCAAATGGGCCATATGCATTAAAGTCAATTAATGGCAACATGATGGGAAAACATTATTGATTTAAGCCATGCTTCAAGCATCAGATACGGTTCTTTTTTGCTTTTGGAGTTGTGAGGGCATTTTTAGGTAGCCTATGGCAAGTTTGGTAACATGAGTGTGTATGGTAGGGGCATGTGTGTGGTAAGAAAAATAAGGGTCACTGGTTGTACTCCATATAAGCTCTTAGCTGGCACTTCTTTGTAATGTTCACACTATGTTGATGGCTTGATGCACTCTGGTGTATTAACTTGCTTTGAGCTTTGATCTTTTATTTACCTGCATTGCGTGTTCTTTTTTTTTTTGTTGCAGAAAGCAGCAAAGCGTTTCGTGCTCTATTTCTATATTTGGAGTGGAACTGCCTGGAATCGGGCAGCCATGTTGTCTGCGGCGGCCATGTGGGAAGATAGAGAAGTGTGTTAACATCTGTCTGAGCTTCTTCCTCACTCCCACAGGTCTTTTGCCAAAAGGCTTTCTAATTCCACTCTCGTGCCTAAGCATTCGGCGCCACTATTTTTAATTAATAATTCAACGATATCAGTGGGGCGAGGAGCAGTGAAGCAGTCTTTTTAAGAATAATACTTAATGGCCTTCTTAAAGAACAGAGGCATTCATACGGACTCATATTCATTTTGTGTCTCTTTTCTAAATATTTTTTCCCTCTCCTTTCTTTTTTTTTCTTTTTTACTTGACAGAGCTTATCAGAAAGCTAGGTTTTGCATGATTAAGCAGAAGGTGATTCTTGAGGGAGGTCTGGGCCATTTGCATCTCCCCTGGGCCCTTGTAATTTAGCTACATATGTCCTGCTTCTAATGGGCTGGGAGGACGAGGTGGGGGCAGCAGGTTTTTTTTTTTTCCTTCGTTTTTTTCCCTTCAGTAGGCCTGCTTTTTTGCCGCCGCTGTGCTAGCCTGGTTTGATTTGCAACTGAAAAGCTACGATTGTGCTTGAAGCGAACTGAATGAGCGCGGGGTTGTCTTGAGAACAGGGCGAGCAGAGAAAGGTGTTTTTATGTGTTGGTCTAAAAGCATGTCATTCTCGGGCCCTCCACGCCCCTTAGCCGTGGCCTTTAGTGGCCATTGTGGCTGCGGAGAGACACGGCGAGAGCAAATGCCCGAATATGGGCCCCAGGTGTCAGCCTGATGGCTGGGCCTCGACAGACTATGCACCGCCTCTCTGCTTTCAAATTTATTTAGAGTAGAATGGCTGGATTAACTGCAGTTGTGTTGAGTGAGGTGAATAAAAATGAGAGAGGGGTGAATAAAATCCCTCATTATCAATGTGAAATCATATTGAAATATTACTTCCACTATTGCAACTTCCACTGCCACTGCTACTAATTGTACTATTACTGCCTTCCTGACAACAATGAGCTAATTAGCATTATTTTGTTGTATTAGTTGCATTAATATGGTGAAAAATTGCTACTTGGCTGATGGCAAGTTAGTAATAACCATAGTCATAATCTTCAGCATAAAATGCTGAACTGGAGACTTCCTGTCCACACAGGCTCTCCCCCCCACGCCCGTCGGGGCTATTTGCCAGTCAAATGCCGCTCTCGTCGTTTGCTATCTCTGCTTTGTGGAGGAGTGTAAACGGATATGCCGGGGCCTCGTAGCGACAGCCTCGAGCGCACATTTTACACACACACGCTAATCCTTATTTATGATTCTCGGAATCCCAGACAGATTCATTAGGATTTATTTAAGGTTAACAAACTGCTGAAGACGAGGCTTAAATGAGCACAGCACAGAATGCAAATGAGCGCCTTGGTGCGCTGATGGGTGCTCATGAAAACACAGAGTCGAGTTGTCTATGTTATCAGTGTTACCAGAGGAGATTAGATTGAGGAAATTAAATGTTTAAACTGATATTGATAAGCCATACAGTGGTAATTATATTTATATGTAGGAGGTTTTTTTGTAATATAGTATAATATTTGTTACTAGGGCTGGATTTGGAATATAGTCAATCTGAGACGGTGTTCTGGACAGAGAGCTCAATTTTTGATGGAATCTATTGAAGTCAGCGTCTCCCTCCACCTCTCCTTCACCTTCTCCCTGTCTCCTCATTCTGTCAGTCTCACTGCTAACTGACAACATTTGGAGTGTCAAAAATATGAATGTATTGTTATAAACCACAGTAGCCGGATCTGTTCCTCATGGGCTCTCTCTGTTTGTTTTAACACTCTGTAAAGCGCCATGAGACATGTGTAATGTTTTGGCGCTCTATTAGTGAAATTAAATTTGAATTGAATATGTGCTTTAAAGTCTGAGAATGAAGATGAGCCTAATTCTTACTAATGGTCTGATCTCCCAAGGGCCTCACATCTGCCCTTATCCCTCACTGTGTCTCTGTCTGTTCCCTGGTTCTTTTCCTCTCAGTCTCTATTCTCCATGGCAGCTTGATAGATCCATTCTTCCACATGAAAAATTGAGGGCTCATGAATTGTTTACTGATCAGCCACACAAATGGACAGATAGCCATTGGAGCATTGCATGACATTTGTGTATGTGTGACTGTGTGTGTGTGTGTGTGTGTGTGTGTGTGTGTGTGTGTGTGTGTGTGTGTGTGTGTGTGTGTGTGTGTGTGTGTGTGTGTGTGTGTGTGTGTGTGTGTGTGTGTGCGTGTGTGTGTGTGTGTGTGTGTGTGTGTGTGTGTGTGTGCATGTGTGGGTGTCTCTCTGGTATATGACTGTGTGTGTGTGTGTGTGTGTGTGTGTGTGTGTGTGTGTGTGTGTGTATGTGTGTGTGTGTGTGTGTGTGTGTGTGTGTGTGTGTGTGTGTGTGTGTGTCAGCACAAAGGGAGGTGAGAGGGAGCTGTTATCTGGGAGCGGCTCCATGTGCCCATGGGGGCCCATGGTCTCTCAGTGGAGCTCTGTGCTGGGCCTCAGTGGAGTTATGTGCTGGTCTCTCAGTGCAGCTCTGTGCTGGTCTCTCAGCGCAGCTCTGTGTTGGGCCTCAGTGCAGCTCTGTGCTGGGCCTCAGTGGAGCTCTGTGCTGGGCCTCAGTGGAGCTCTGTGCTGGGCCTCAGTGCTGCTCTGTGCTGGGCGCCCTCCAGTCCCAGCCTGTTGGAGCACACATCTCTTATTATTACTCTTTGCCCATCTATGCTTTCATCTGCTATTAGGCTACTGTTTGTTTTTTGTTTATGTAAAGCACATTGAATGACCTCTGTGTATGAAATGTGCTATATTAATAAGCTTGACTTGACGTCTCTTACTCAGCATGGTAAGCATGGGTGAGTGACTTCATCGTCAATAGGCAACATTAGTTTTGAGCTGGATTTTTGGGGTAGTTTGCAAAAATGTGATTTCGGTGAGCATGCTGCGACTTCTGTTTGGTTCTGCAGTTGGACTGTGGATCTGTGGTGTCATTAGGTCACACTGTAGGTCTATCCCTGTTAGTTAATCTATTGCATAGTATTATCACCTGTAGGATAATTGGGTTGATTGCGATTTTCATGTGACCGTGTTGTATGAACATATTAGCCTACTGTGTTAGAAGTCATTGCTCCCACTCTTTTAACATCGTAGGCACATGTTCACATGCCACAGTGAGCTGTTTCCAGCAGTAGGCTATGTAAGATATATATTTTTTATGTTAGTCATTGTATAAAGAACATACAACAACAAAATCAACTTGGCCTCTTTACATGAGTAGCCTTTCGCTGTTCGCTGTTGTGGAATAGGCCTAGTCCTGCTTACTTACTTGTAGGGATTAGCTTTATCAACAAAAGACAAACAAATAAAAAAAATACTCTACCTCATGTGAGTGAAATTATAGAACCTTACACAATGTTTGTAATGACCCAGAGGGATTAATTTGTCACATACACAGTTACAGGCTATATCAAAAAATGTAAAATACAACATCTCTAAGTATAAAGGTGCTTACGCGATGTTGCACGGTTTCCCAGCTAAACCATTTTTGTCACATACAGCAGACCTCACCTCACCATAGCTGCCTGTGACCTGAATACACTGTAAAAAAAAAACCTGTGGTCTCTGTGGGCAGCCCAGGCTCCAAAAACGGTAGCAAAAACAACTTGGTCCAGCCTGGACCATAAAGACATAACAACCTGTTCCATCACCAATGAGATGCATGTTTAGGGGAGTTTCAATTACACGGGAGAGAGGGGGAGGTAGTAGCAAGCTATTCTTCTGTTTGGTTGAACGTCAACAGAAGTGACATTACCCGACATCGCTTAGAGCACCTTTAAGTTGTATAGCCTATAATCCAATGCCTTTCATTGTAGGCTGTCAAAGGAATAAATGTTTACGTCTTGAAAAGCAGCATTAGCATCATTAAGTGAAATTTGCACAATGAATCAGGGAAGGGAACATGGGCTTGCACGTAATCTCTTTTCAGATGATTCTGCAACACACTACACCTGTTACAGGTCAACTCCTTTTGGTTGTTTATCCCTAATCACGTATTCAACAAAATTAGTGGTTCTTGCTTGGAAAAGATGTTACATTCACAACTTTTCAACTCCCAAAAATCTTTCTCTGCTTTTACCTTAGAGTTGACTCACTTATTGCATCGTTTTGTTTGGTTCGTAACCATAATCATAATCGTAATCGTAACCAAAAACTTCTTTGTCTCATACAATTTTGAATAGATAAACGATGCTTTCCTCTGACTATACTTTATTTACATTCATTGCAGGGTTTATTTGTTGTTGTTATTTTTATTTTAACATTTAAATTTCTATTGTATGTCAGTGTATGTCATTTGTGTTGTAACTTTGAACTGCTGTATTTTTGTTGTAATTAGTGTACTGTGTGTTGTTGAGCATTAATAATAATAATAATAATAATAATAATAACAATAATAATATTAACAGTAATGAAAAAATCAGTAAATAAAACACACTGCTGACACACCGTTCACATTCGTCCAATACGGAAAGTAAGATCTGTGTCCCCCGCAGACCCAAACCACTCTGCTCCAGGGATGCGAACACGATGGTGGACATTACAGGGGCAAATCGTAGCAAAAGTGTGTCGGATACAAATGAATCCAACATAATGTTCGCATAATAAGTGTGTCAAAAGGGAGCTTTGAATTAACCCTTTCATGCGCAACGTCCACATGCGTGGACAGTAACTTTAACTCTGTTTTCTACTTATTTATCATGTTGATATACACCAATCCACTTCAGGGCAGTTTTAGTAGGTCCTTGGCAATATATTAACAATATGTATCATCTTATATTTGGAATATTGACTGCTTGATGACATCATCAATTCAACATGAGTGACAGTAATGGCCATATGCTGAATGCTCCAGGCATATCTGTAAAAAGCTAGTACTCAAGAAGGCAAAATCATGTAAAAAAAAATATTATGCTGTACAGGAGAGTGTGTTGAACAACTCTATGTTTTCAGAAATTAAATCAGATGTAAAATAGAGTTTGTAGACCCTAAAAAGTATGTGGACGTTGCGCAACAGAGGAGTTAAATGGCCAAAAATTAGAGTTTGTAACTAGGACTTTTTTTTTTTTTTTTTTTTTCAAATATGATTTTTATTGTTTTAAATTACAAAGAAACAAACATTTGGTAAACATATTTATAAATAATGACCTAATTACATGTGGTAATGCAAAGGTGGTATGGTAATATGGGGGTAGTAGAGGGGTGGGTGGGTAGTAGAGGGGTGGGTATGAGAGTACTAGAGGGGTGGGTGGGTTAGTAGTAGAGGGGTGGGTAGTAGGGATGTAGTAGAGGGGTGGTTGGGTAGTGGTGGTAGTAGAGGTGGGTAAAATGGGGGTAGTAGAGGGGTGGGTGAGGGTCGGTGAGCAATAATGGGGGTAGTAGAGGGGTTGGCCGGGTAGTATGGAGGTAGTAGAGAGGTGGGTGGGTAGTATGGGGGTAGTAGAGGGCTGGGTGGGTAGTATGGAGGAAGTAGAGGGCCATAGTTTCCACATTTTCTGTCATTACATTTTATTCTTTTTTACCCCTTTGTTGCGCACTGTCCACATACAGCGCCCTCCACAATTATTGGCACCCCTGGTTAAGATGTGTTCTTCAGCTTCTAATAAATTCATTTTTTTTCCAAATAATATAGGACCACAATGAAAAAAAGCGTAAAATCCAACCTTTAATACAAGTGCATTTATTTAGAAGGAAAAAAATCCCACATTAAGAAATAATTATTCTTCATAATATCACCTGTTCCACAATTATTGGCACCCCTAACAATTCCTAGGAAATAAATGTAATTAAAGTATTTCTGTAATTTCTGTAATTTCTACAGTAGTTTACAAAGTCAATCAGAGTATGTAGGAACATTTAATTAGTAATTCTTAACATCCTGTTTCCCTGGGCTATCAATATGACGTGACACAGAGGCCATTTCTCTTCAACATGGGAAAGACAAAGGAACACACTGTTCAAGTAAGGCAGATGTGTGTCGACCTTCACAAGTAAGGCAATGGCTATAAGAAAATAGCCACTCGCACACCTGCCCATATCTATGGTCAGAGGAATCGTTAAGAAGTTTAAAACAACTGGAACAGTGGTAAACAAGCCTGGAAGAGGACGCAAGTTTATTTTGCCACCACGCACAGTGAGGAGGATGGTAAGAGAAATAAAAAAATCTCCAAAACTCACTGTTACAGAATTGCATCAAATGGTTGCATCTTGGGGTCACAAAGTCTCCAAAACAACCATCAGGCGCTATCTACATGCCAACAAGTTGTTTGGGAGGCATGCAGGGAAAAAAACCTTTCTCACTCAAAATCATAAGCACAAACGTCTGGAGCGGTACTGGGCCTTCAACTGGGACCGTGTGCTTTGGTCAGATGTGACAAAGTTAGAGCTTTTTGGCAACAAACACTCTAAGTGGGTCTGGCGTAACAAAAAGATGAGTATGCAGAACAGCACCTCATGCCCACTGTGAAGTATGGGGGAGGATCGGTGATGCTGTGGGCCTGTTTCTCTTCCAAATGGCCTGGGAACCTTGTTAGGGTGCATGGCATCATGAATGCTTTGAAATACCAGGACATTTTAAATCAAAATCTGGTGGCCTCTGCCCGAAAGCTGAAGATGGATCGTCACTGGGTCTTTCAGCAAGATAATGACCCTAAACATATGGCCAAGTCTACACAGAAATGGTTCACCAGACACCGTATCAAGCTCCTACCACGGCCATCTCAGTTCCCAGACCTCAACCCCATTGAAAACCTGTGGGGTGAGTTGAAGAGGAGAGTGCAGAGGAGAGAACCCAGGTCGTTGGATGATTTGGAGATTTTGTGCAAAGAGGAATGGTCGAAGATGCCTCTTTCTGTTTTCTCTAATCTTGTGAAACATTATAAGACAAGATTAGGTGCTGTTTTATTAGCAAAAGGGGGTTGTACAAAGCATTTACATCAGGGGTGCCAATAATTGTGGCACACATGATTTGATGTAAAATAATTATTTCTTAATGTGGGATTTTTTTCCTTCTAAATAAATGCACTTGTTTTAAAGGTTGGATTTTACGCTTTTTTTCATTGTGTACCTATATTATTTGGAAAAGAAGAAGCTAAATAACACATCTTAACCAGGGGTGCCAATAATTGTGGAGGGCGCTGTACGTGGACAATAACATAACTTCTATATAAAAGCATATTTTTAAAAAATTCCAACT
Organism: Sardina pilchardus; assembly: GCF_963854185.1. Lineage (NCBI taxonomy): Eukaryota > Metazoa > Chordata > Actinopteri > Clupeiformes > Clupeidae > Sardina > Sardina pilchardus. Next base: position 7,802,194 of record NC_085017.1, read on the forward strand.
GATTTTCAATATTGGGCTCATATAGAGTAATAAAATCAATACTAAAAAAATCTAGACACTTTTTTTCATAATGCGTGCATGAAAGGGTTAATGTACTTTATTGACCAATGGTTATTTGCTGTCAGAAGTGTGACCTTAAGACACATCATTGCACACTTATTAATTAATTCAGGCAGGGCTGACAGTTATTTAAAATTGCCTCAATTTCCCCTAATTCTATTAACGTTAATCCCTGATAATGGGTGCAGTTCTACTTCTCCTTCATACATTTATGCCAACCACCCCTAGAGGGTGTCTGGTTAGATATAGGCTGATCTTGGCAGGTGTTCTGTATGTAGGTTAAGGACGGCTATCTATAGGCATCTATATGGGGAAGAGAAGCAGGGCTCGTACTGACTGGATCCCTTAGTGGTATGTTTAGGTCTGCTGCTCACACTTACCCAAGCATGGAGTGTCAGTCCTAGGGAGGGCTTATGAGAAACACACCTTCTGCAGGGGAAAAAAAACATTTGACAGACACACTGCAGGCCTCTTGTCTTACTGCTGCTGCTGCCGCTGCTGTTTAAAGCCTGTACTGTGTCACAGTATCAGTGGCTGTCTGAGGAAGCAATATTTAGAGCGTGGTAAACAGCCAGAAGCTTCTCTGATAGAGACAGAGAAAAAAAAAAAGCTGTAACGAATGTGTGAACTCTGGCATGCTTTATGATTCAACGCCATTGATAAATATTACCCAGGTGCATTTTTCGAAATTATGTACATATCAAGTTTCAACTGTTAAATGAAGCATGTATAATTACACGGTGTGATATTTGTGTTTTAGTCCTGTGATAAAAGAAGAGATATTGCTCAGTTTGATGGTAGAGATTATGTTGAGATCATTTACTCATATACCACAGTCACCTCATGATTTACCACATCTGCCACAATATTAGGCCACAGTCCTTTTAGAATGATTAGATGACCTCAGCTTTGAGGCTTACTGAACACACTGTTAGTAACACACACACACACACACACACACACACACACACACACACACACACACACACACACACACACACACACACACACACACACACACACACACACACACACACACACACATGCTTTGCTGAGAACTGAGTGATTGTTTAAATGGTTCCCCTGAACTTCCTCCTGGTCATTAACTGACTGGTGTTATCATCAGATATGTTCAGTTGTGCTCACTCCAGTGCTCCACTGCCCAGTGTATTCGTGGGGGGGGGGATCTCCGTCTGTTTTTATCTGTGTGTCATGTGTGCTTTGACCTTGTGATTAAACGGTGACTATGCCACTCTTTCAGTGTTTAGATGAAGAAGTGAGATGGGATGGTCCTTCACATGAAGCCGAGGCAGGAAAGTAGCCTAGTTGGTGATGCAGGAAGGTGAGCATATTCTGTAAAAGATACCAAAAACATTTGAGTAAGTAAGTAGGTAAGTAATATTTATTTATAAAGCACGTTTACAGCAGTTCACACTGACCAAAGTGCTGTACATAGTGTAATAAAAAGAGGTAAAGAAATAAAATGAAATACTATACAATGAGTAGAGGATGTGTATGGAGATGGGCCGTGTTTCCACCTATGTATTCCTGTGTATGTGTTTTGTTGCTGTTTGCATATACTGTAGGTCTGTGTGTATTTGTCAGTTTGTGCCTGTGTATGTTACTCTTTGATAGGGCACTGTGCTGTTGACTGTTGCCATGGTGTGGTTGCCGTGGCTTCCGGCCAAACTTGATGGGCGTTAGGGTGACCTCCACCCTGACCTCCACCCTGAAATGCTGCTCAACAGAGATTAACACCACACAATTGAACACACACACACACACACACACACACACACACACACACACACACTCACACACACACACACACACACACACACAGTAGAGAGAGAGAGGAATGTCATATGAAAAACCGTCAACACTCACCGCATGACACAAATCCTCGGAGTCTTCAGTCAACCTTCCTGATGATGCAGGAGGGGGGTTGGGGTCCTGTGGAAGCCCTAACTGAAGCCATACCCTCTCTGGAAGTCATTAGAGTGCAGGGCAGGGCCAGCCTGAAACCATTACTGATAACATTGATTAAGTCCTGTCGTTTGAAGTGAAGGACCCCCCCCACCTCCCTCCCCATCCGTACTCCCCAACTTCATATGCGTGTGCAAGTGTTTTCAGTTCCTCTCTCTCTCTCTCTCTCTCTCTGTCTCTCTCTCTCTCTCTCTCTCTCTCTCTCTCTCCCTCTCTCTCCCCATCTCTCCCTCTCCTTGTCTAAACCACTAAAGCTCATGTGGTAAAGAGCTGGAGCTAACGTCGCAGGGAAACGTGATCCCTTTGAAGACGCTGGCGCAGGACTCAAACCATGCAGGTCATCAAATGTATGTCATCAACCCCAATTATAAAACATTTCCTTTCGCGGAGCAGCCTTTTCCATTGTTGTGCGGCTCCATGCCCTGACGTGGTTACACAGCAATTTTTTCTTGTGTCTGACATAACTTCACAGAGCGCTAGACTCTTCTTCTTTTCAGCCTCTCTCTGAAGCTCAGCAAGCTGTGGTGAGATTTGAACAAAGATGGTGCTTTTCAAGCAGATACTTCTGTTGTCTCCGTGTCTCTGTTTTGTCCAGTGTCATTGAGTGTGCGGATGAGGTTCAATTCCATTGGTAAAATCTTAAGCCTGTTCTTGGGACATGCTCTTGAAACCTGAACACATTTCTCATCCACAGGTCGTATATGTACACTGGTATTTTTCCTGTCATAGCACACACACACACACACACACACACACACACACACACACTCACACTCACACTCTCTCTCTCTCTTACACACACACACTCTCTCTCTCTCTCTCTCTCTCTCTCACACACACACACACACACACACGCACACGCACACACACTTTAATCTATTCTGAGATCATCAGACATGAAAAGTCAACTCCCGTCTCCCGGTGACTTGTGTCATTAGTGGTTGGAGTATTTCTGCGGAGCTGAGCTAATTACATCCATGGTATTAAAAATCAAGAGACGTGGGGAAAACATAGCAGAGGCCAACGTGAGCTGGGCGGCATAGGAAACAACAATTAGCCATAAGTGAGGGTTGTGATCATATTCCCATTGTGTGGTTGTCAGATGGGAACAAAGACCGAGGCCAAGAGAATGAGATTAAAGGACTATTTTAGGAGACCCTAAAGATGTCCCCACCAATTGACGGCATAACCACGCTAGCCAGCCCCGCCGTACGCTTCTATTTAAATTCAAATTATAGCAGGCAGCAGAAGAAGAAGAGGAGGCTTAGTTCCTGCCCCAAGAGCTCGAGCTTTTGTCTTTCATTGAACAGTTTGCTCTTAACACAGATTCCTGCCATTGCAGCAGAGCTGTCTCAAAAAGAAGACTAATTACAAACACTGATGCTATTCCGGAACATTCTTGACTCAGGTACCCAAGTGGAGATCTACAGCAGCAACAACAAGATAGCTTTTAAAATATAATTTATCTGGAGTTGGATGCCTCCATTTTTCTCCAGGTACACTGCAGAGTTAGTGTTTTATCACATCCCTATTTGATCCGCACATGTGGAACTTATTCTAATTATTGTGTGAGCAGTTGGCAGTGCTTGTAGCAGGATCGTCATATTATCTGAGATGCATTTGAAGTTGTTGTTGTGGGCAGGAGATAATTGTAGAGGATTAAGATCTAACACTGATTATCACAGAGTGCCAGTGTCTCATGTCTACAGGGATGCTTTAACTCCAGGCCTTGTTATTCATTTTGCAATTGTTTGTTTAGTCTGTCTCAATATATTCATTTTTTCCCCATTGTGTCCTATGGAACAAACAGAGACCAGCAGACGTATCATATCTGATTCTGCCACAAGAACTTCATAATCATAAACATGCTGTCTTTCGCCGGACAGACTTTAGAGGTTTCTTTATTGTCAGTCAAAAGGAAACCAACCAGCAAATAAAACAGCCCATGTTAAAGACCCCCCCCCCCCCACCCAACAAAAAAACAACCCCACCAAATAAACCAAAAATCAGAGAACAACTTACACAAAAATTACAACAACAAAAAACAAGGGGAGAAAAAAAACAAAAGGAGAACCTACCAAAACAAAAACAACCAGCAACCAAACAGACCAAACCAGGTATCAGTCACCACTGAAATATTTCAGAGGATGTTGGTGATTTGCCAGTGATATCCATCCACACAAATACACGCACAACATACAGCGCACACAGACAACATATAAACACACTAAGCCCAGTAAATGAAGCTTGCTGTTTAAGCCTGGCACTTAACCCCCTCCTCAGTCCCCGCTGCGCCCCTCAAGTTTGTTCCCATTTTTATGCAAATCAGCAGGGCTGTCACGTATCCCAGGAGCCTGCAGTGAGCCAGCCCTTCTGTGCCTGTCCACCCCCCCCCCCCCCAAAACAACCCCCCTTTAATTCTCTCCTTCCCCCTGTCACTCCCCTGCTCCTTTCGCTCTCTCGCTCTCTCCCCCTCTCACTCGCTCCCTTCTCATTCTCTCCGGCTCCAGCTCTCCATGTTTTTTCTGTCTCTATCTCTCTCTTTCACACCCCAGTCTCTCTCTCTCTTTCTCTTTCTCCTGACTTCTCATTCTCTCTCACTCCCACCTTTTTCGCCCCTCCCTTTGTCCATTCTACTGCCTTTATTCGTCAGGCTCCCTCACAACCACTCATCTCTCACGTTCTTTTCTCTCTCTCTCTCTCTCTCTCTCTCTCTCTCTCTCTCTCTCACTCTCTCTCTCTCACTACCACTCATCTCTCACATCCCCTTCTCTCTCCCTTCTCTCTCCCTCCCTCTCCCTCTGTCTTTCTCTCTCTCTCCCTCTCTCTCTCACAACCACTCATCTCTCACATCCCCTTCTCTCCCTCTCTCTCTCTCTCTAGCCCCCTCTCTTTCCCTCTCATGCTTCCACAGTTCTTCCCCTCTTATCCTCCACCTTGTCTTTCATTGTCTCCACCACTCTCCTCCCAGTCCATACATCTTCCACTCCTCTATTCCCTTTTTGCCTTCTCTCTCTTTCTTTCTCTTTCACTCACATTCATTTACACACACACACACACACACTCCTGTTTTCTCCCCCCCTCCCCCCCCCCCACCCCTTTCCTCCCTGAGGTAGTAGCATGATTCATGGCCTCTTCCTGTGGACGATCCTGTTGGCTGCTGCTCTTATCACTGCTGGGGAGGCGCTGAAGCTCTGGTCAGTGGTCAGTCAGGGTTGGAATGACCTCCGTTTGTTTACACCGTTGTAAAATGTCTGTCAAGTCTCCGGGGATTCTGAGACAAGTCTCTCAATTTAGGTCATGTGATGAGGTGTGCACATGGCATGTCGGGTATTTTCAGAGGGCCTTCACTGTAATGGCGAGGATTTACTCAACTTCAAACTCATTCAGATGTTGCAACAACAATCTGATCCATGCCGTTTTCACGGTTTCCGTCTTTCAACTGCGCCACCAGTGGCTTATACCCATCCAAGTCCTGGATTATGTGAAAACTGCTGTTTCCCCATCTGAAACACGCCTTTAAGCCTCTTTGGAGCAAAGTGTGTCTCCAGTAGGCTTGAAGTACACCACTCTTGGGGAAGTGGTGGCCATCCCCTGAGAGCCAATGCAGCGTTCACTGAGCTCAGATCAGCTTACCACTGTCCTCTTGCATGCTGCAATATATGCACTGCAAATTATTTTATCTTATCAAGAAATTATTAGATTTAGATTATTTGTATTATTTTAAGTGTTCAACATTACACTATAATCTTATTTCTATCTATTAACTATCTTAATTCAAGAAATCTTCTCAAGTGAAATTATCTTGCTGCATGGACAGATAATTTCACTTGTTTTGAGTACCTTTTACCTCAGATTTAGTGTTTCTATCTTGTTTTTAGACATCCCTTTTTTGCAGTGTGATCCACGTTCCTAATTTATATTCATTTTTAATTATTTTTCTATTATGGCCTTGTTTGTTTTAATTATTTGAGTTATTTTAATATTTGCTATTTTTATGTGATTTGTTAAGCACATTGGGTTACCTTTCTGTGTATGAATTTGGCTATAAATAAACTTGCCTTGCCTTGCCTTGCCTTGCCTTGCCTTGCCTTGCCTTGCAAGAAGGGTGTATTGGAGAGGGCGGCACCGGAGATGGGAATGATGTAACTGATAGGTGGACAGGAGTGTGCGCAGGTGGATTGACAGGAGAGGAAGGAGTGCGTGAGATGAGGGGGATTAGCGATCACCTGGGGCAGGTGGAGAGGGGGCTGAGAGGAAGTCTCCTAGTTTGACATCTTCCCTCCGGACACTCACACCACAGAGCTGAGGATATGCTGTCATTTCCCTTAGCTTGAAATAGCCTGCAGTTAATCGTCTCCATTGAAGGCCTGAATAGAGATGATAGTTGAGAAGTGGTCTTGGCTGGTTTAATAAGCTATGTCTACTTAAAAAAAAAGCAGTATCGCTGTGTAATCAGTTTCAGAGCTGATCATCTTCCCAAATGTCCTGCATCCGTCAGTCACACAGGTTCAGGCAGTAAGGGATGACAGTCAATCAGGTTGTATTTCCTTCTACTGCAAAAGTCTCTGTCTGGAGATTC